>NC_133486.1:114683-361402 GCF_025370935.1 Choristoneura fumiferana
TACAGTGGGACGTATGTTAGGCCGAGATCAGATGAAATTAATAGAATATAGAGAAAATAAAAAATAAAAAAAACCGTAGTGGCCTAGTGTTGACCTATCGCCTCTCAAGCAGAGGTCGTGGGTTCGAACCCCGGCTCGACCTCTGAGTTTTCGAAAATTCATAGTGCGAATTACATTTGAAATTACCACGAGCTTTGTGGTGAAGGAAAACATCGCGAGACCTGCAAAACCTGCGAACAATTCAATGGTGGTAAGTTCAATCCGCACTTGGCCGCGGTTGGTAAATGTCATTTAATAATATTGTAAAATCGTTTTAAAAAATATACAGTTGTGGTCATATAATTAAGAAACGATTTTATAGAAAGATTTTTTCAAACTCACAATGTTACTAACTGTATGTATATTTTTGTACTTCTCTCGTATCGTAAAACTTTCCTTACTAGCGGTAAATTCATTTATACATATAATGGCTAAAAAATAAATAGATAAACTTTATATATTACATCTAAACCTAGTATTACTACTTACTGGCTGGTCATATAATTAAGAACGCTGAATGGTTTATTTTTTTATTCAAATTTAATAGAGAACGGACCGCCGCTTTGTGCTTTTAGGTTATTATTTGAATAATTTTGGCGCCATTTAGTGCCGTAAAAGTCTTAAAGGCGATTGCTTCATATAAAAAACAACGGGGAAAAATAAAAGTTGTGATAAATCTACAAGAAAGTAATACTAAAACTTCGCGACAAGAATTGGTCGTATAAACACATAGCCGATCATTGCAATGTTCAAAAACTATGGTTTTCCACGCCATAAAGCATTTTGCACGTATCAAACTACTTCAAATTCCGCGTGTACCTAGACAAAGAAAGTCATCTCGTCGAGATGATCGAAATATCGTTCGTTTGGCAAAACAAAATTCTTTTAAAGGGTCTAATGAGTTGAGAAAAGAATTTTGGCGAAAACAACCCTTCAGCAATCTCGGCACGCAGTATTCGAATGCGTTTGGTAGAAGAAAGTTGCACGGAAGGATAGCAAGGAAGGTGCCTATGTTGAAACGGTGTCATAGGCAAGCCCGGCTTGCATTTGCAAGAAGATATGAAAACTGGACAGTCAGACAGTGAAAAAAACGTTTTTTCTGACGAGACAAAAATAAATAGGTATGTTCTGATGGCAAACGATATGTAAAACGGCCTCCAAATAAAGCGTCGACCCAAAGTACACAAAAGTGACTTTAAAGCATGGCGGGGGAAATGTAAAAATTTGGGGATGTTTTTCTGGACATGGTTGGACCTGTTAGGCTGATAGAAGGAAACATGGATCAATTTCAATACAAAAACATACTGGAAGAAACAATGTTACCATATGCTGAAGGCGTGCTTCCGGTTATTTGGACATTCCAGCATGACAATGATCCCAAGCATACTGCACGTACCGTTAAGGAATTCCTCACATCGCAATCAGTTTCTGTCTTAGATTGGCCAGCCAACAGCCCCGATCTTAACCCAATAGAGCATCTTTGGTGCGAAGTCAAGAAAAAGTTTCAAATCGACAGTGTGGCAATTTAAGAGAACTGTATGACGTATTCTTAGAAGAATGGAACTCTATCTCTGGCCTGCCTCGCCGGTGTAAGGCAGTAATAAAAAGCCGTGGACATGCTACTAACTATTAATTTTAGTTAAATGTATTACATTGCTTTTTTTCTGTACAAACTTCACGTTAGTGTGATTTAGTTAATCTAAGTTTCAAATAAAAAAACTTTCGAACAGTTCAATAAATCGTTCTTAATTATTTGTCCAGCTTCATTACTATTTGAATTTGTTACTAAGAGAATAAAAACAAAATTTGTAAAAAAATTACAGTAATTTTATTCTTTATTCTAAATCCCGTTTGCTCTATTCATGTGGCTATTTCATAACGTAACTAGTTACTTCTAAGAAGGACCCACGACTACACATGACATGATTTAGTTAAAAATAATCTGGAACTTCAAATCGTTCTTAATTACGTGGCCACCACTGTATATACCTGTTGAGTTCTTGCCGGATTCTCTCAGCAGAGGTTTTTCCGAAGCCGGTAGGTAGATTTGTTTGACATCATAAGTGTTGTTGTAGCCTAATTGAATAAAGATATTCTTGACTTTGACTTTGGAACTATTGCCAAGCCCCTTGTTCTGAGAGAGGCCTGTGCCCAGCAGTGGGACGTATATAGGCTGGGATGATGATGAATTGCATAAAAAATACGAAAATACGATAAAAAAAGTCCCTCCGGACATTTAGATCGGTCAGCATGGCCAAGTTTGTAACTTTAAGTCATACAAAGATCTGCTCTTAGGAACAATGGCATCGATTTTAGGGACAAGAAAAACTGCACATACATAGATTAAAGAAATAACTTGTACTCAGTTCGAGAATGTCGTATTGAAAAATAAGATTAAGGGGCTGTTTCACCATCCATTAATTAGTGTTAACTGGCAGTTAGGTGTGATGCCGTCTTTATTTGTTTTGTTCGAATAGACTGAGACGGCATCACATTTAACCGTCGGTTAACGCTAATCAATGGATGGTGAAACAGCCCCTAAGAGTAGATAAAAGACGCATCAGATATTTCAAAGGCTACAAATCCAATGCACGGGATCACTTTCTATTTTTTTATGTAAGCTTCCAAAAAGTCTGCTCTCCGCGTGTAAAACGCATATCCAATCTGATTCTAAGGTTTTTTTTTATATTACTCGAGTAGATTTATGTATGTATGTATGTATGTAAATACTTTATTGTACATAAAACACAAAAATAATACAAAAAGAAAACAACAAAACAAAAGAGTACAAAGGCGAACTTATTTGCCCATATTGGCGATCTAAACGTGCAAACCTGTACAAGGAAACGTCTTTTGATCAGTCAGTTATTTAGTAGTTATGCAAGTATCTGAACGAATCGCGCTGTCATCGTTCGAAAATACAAACTGAAATATAGATGCACAGAAAAAACAGAAAAATAAGACCATCACTGGGAATCGAACCGGTCCTCGGTAATCCGTACCGCGTGCTATACCGCTACACCACTGATGGTCAACGGTACCGACACGAATTTCCCTATACACCTCATATCTCTGCTTGTGTTTCTTACTTAGTCACTTAAGCAGCGACGCTAGCGACATCTATGCCGTAAGCCTCAAACTTTTTCGGCATTCTTTGGAACTAACCGCTCACCCGGACAAGAGATATCGTTCTAAGCAATCAAATTAAAATTGAATCAAAAATTTGAATTGATTGAAAATGAATTGAATTGGTACGGATTACCGAGGACCTGGGTTCGATTCCCAGTGATGGTCTTATTTTTCTGTTTTTTCTGTGCATCTATATTTCAGTTTGTATTTTCAATTTCGGTTTTACGGGATGACCGTAAAAGTAAAAATTTGAATTGAAATAAAAAATACAAAAAAAAAAGATTTATGATTGGTTTTTTGGAATCTTTTTGTATTTTTTATTTCAATTCCAAATTTTTACTTTTTACGGTCATCCCGTAAAACCGAAATTGAAAAAAGTGAGTGAGTGAGTGAGTGAGTGAGTGAGTGAGTTAAGTGACTAAGTAAGAAACACAAGCTGAGATATAAGGTGCATAGGGAAATTCGTGTCGGTACCGTTGACCATCAGTGGTGTAGCGGTATAGCACGCGGTTACGGATTACGAGGACCTGGGTTCGATTCCCAGTGATGGTCTTTATTTTTCTGTTTTTTCTGTGCATCTATATTTCAGTTTGTATTTCAAAAAAAGATTCAAAAAACCAATTTTACTGTCATCGTTCATCCACCATTACGTCTCATATTTCGTTTTCTAGAATGTTTTTACCGTACAACGGCAAAAACTACTAGACACTGGCAAAATTGTCCACCAATGGACATATTTTTCTGGAAAACAACAACAAGTATCTGAACGCTTACTTGGGTTCTGGAGGGGGCGTTTTCTGCCGGCGGGGAGCGGGGCGCGCGTTTCGGCGGGGGGAGGGGCTACGAGCGGTCGCTGCGAAAAAAATGCACATTAATGCACAGTAAAGGAAAATCAATTTTTCTCTCAAATAATTTCAGTTCACTACATTATCAATTTCATGTTCAAAGTCCGTTGTATCGCTAAAAAACAAATGTTTCATTAGCAGCAGCAGCAGCAGGTGCAGGTTTTGCAGGTGGTAGGACCTTGTGCAAGGTCCGCCCGGATTGCTACCACCATCTTGCTCGCTAATCCTGCCGTGAAGCAGCAGTGCTTGCATTGTTGTGTTTCGGCGTGGAGAGTAAGACAGCCGGTGAAATTACTGGCACGTGAGGTATCCCATCTTAGGCCTCTAGGTTGGCAACGCGTTTGCAATACCCCTGGTGTTGCAGATGTTTATGGGCGGTGGTGACCTCTTACCATCAGGAGACCCACTTGCTCGTTTGCCTTCCAGTCGTATAAAAAAAAAAAAAAAGTTTCTCTATAAAATAAATTATGACTTTACGACAATGTAATTTAGAGTCGGTATTATTAGGTAGAATTGATAAGTGATGGTCTACTATAGCCTCGTGCGGCGCAATGTGCAATAGAATGTACACAATAAGTTCAAGGGAATTAGGAATCTATGACAATGTAACAAAGTAAAAATTCTTTTGTTTTTTCTATTGTTTTACACCATGGCAGTTTGACGGAAGTTTGACTATATTCTATATGTTCTATATGTTTTGTTAGACGACAGATGGCCTAGTGGTTAGAGAACCTGACTACGAAGCTTGAGGTCCCGGGTTCGATTCCCGTGTCGAGGCAGATATTTGTATGAAAATACAAATGTTTGTTCTCGGGTCTTGGGTGTTTACTATGTATTTAAGTATGTATTATCTATATAATTATATTTATCCATTGCTTAGTACCCATAACACAAGCTTTGCTAAGCTTACTTTGGGACTAGGTCAATTGGTGTGAATTGTCCGTGATATTTATTTATTATTATTATTATTCTCGAAACAATTAGATTCTAATTGCTTTGTCAATTTTTTTCAAAATATTTATATGGTGGGCTTCAGGAGGCTAGCTGGCGCGGATGCAGGTATATTGTATTTAAATCCAATTTATGAAAAATGTCTTCTAAGACCCTATTTACCCGACCACAGACATTTAGTGATGTAAAAACCTAGAACCTATTACAAATTAATCTGTTCAGTAAATCGATTAATTTATTAATTTAATAGATCAGAGTAGTTTTGACAATTAATTTAATTCCAAAGACTGTTTATTCAAAAATGTCCCGTCAGATAAATTACGTCCCGTTCGCAAAACGTCCCTTTCGCAAAATGTCCCACTCGCAAAATGTCCCTTTCGGAAAAAGGCCCGTTCGCAAAACGTCCCTTTCGCAAAATGTCCTTCCTTCCAATCCATGAGAGACAGCCTAATTTCTTTATTTAAAGAAGAATTTTGCAGGCGAGACATTTTGCGAAAGGGACATTTTGCAGACGGGACGTTTTGCGAAAGGGGCTTTTTCAGAAGGGCCATTTTGCGAAAAGAATGGGACGTTTAGAGAAAGGGACGTAATGGGAATGGGGTATTTTGCATAAGAGACCATTTGCGAAAGAGACGTAATTTTGGCGGTAGGACATTTTGCGAGTGGGACACTATGAGCCCTAACCAATGTGATGAGAATGAGCTGGGGTAAATAAAGGGTTGAGAATAGATGCCACGAATTGGTTACTATTCGGTATTTGGCCGAACACCGGCCGCCAAATCATGAACAAGGTCTCGTATATTTTCTCATGTATTGTATTGTATAACACTTTATTGTACATAAAATATATGAAAATATGAGTTAACAAGAAAAAGAGATGTACAGTCACCATCACCAATATCTGACACAACAAGCGTGCATAAATATCTGATACGACTCTATTTCTAGGGCCGAAGGACGTGTCAGATATTTTTGCACGCTCCGCTGCGGCAGATATTAGCTGGTGACTGTACAAAGGCGAACTTATCCCTTAAAGGGATCTCTTTCAGTTAACCTTGGAACGAGTGAAAGGACATCAGAAACAAGATGTCGCGTGACAACCAATTATTTGTATCTATATTTAATGATATTGATAATTGTTGTAAAACAAGAATTATTTTTTGTAGTCTTCATTTGTTTGTAGATTTATCAATAAATCTCGACATGAGATTAAAGCTGTGTCAGGTTTGTGTTAACATACGCGTATATTCAAAATGATTCTCCATGAAAGTAGTTAACGCACCTAGCAGCGTGGTGAAATAGGGCCCTGAGAATTCACTATGACAGGAAAGTTTCACGGGCATTCCGGGCTCTGATGATGATGATGATGATTACCTGCGGGTGCGGCGTGGTTGGAGTCGTCGGCGTGGCGCGGCACCGGCGGCGTCTTGCACGCGAGGCACAGGTTCGCCGACACGGGGTTCCGCAGCGTGCAGGAACTACACGACCTAAGGACATCGACGCGATACTTTAGCAATAGCGTTTTTTTTTTCAAATTTTAATCGATACAGAAACATAGGTAGGTTTACGGTATGTTAAGTTTGAAAGAAAGTAATAAAGCAAGAAGACATTTATTTATGAAGACACACAAATACAATAAAATTTACACAATTACACACAAAATAAACCAAAAGCGAAACGGTCGCTAACCCAGCATTATGCTGAGACGTTATACGCCAGCAGCGCTGATTTTCCGCCAGAACCTTTATGACTCATGGAACGATGCACAGATATATAAATAAATAAATAAATAAACCACTTACTAATACTTAAAAATAGATTGAATTAAATTATAAGTGACCAAGAAATATATAAAAAAAATACCGCTGACAAAAAGTAAAAAGCAGGGATAAAATTGTTTAAAAACAACAAACTTATCTTTTACTTTATTTTAAAATTTATGACGGTGGAAGCATTCTACACTTCCACTGAACGTACATATAGTTTAGATATAGTGTATATAGTGTTTAGTATTGTAACTAAGGGACCCCATACATCCCTGTATTTTTATTATTATTATTTTTTGTATTTTTTTTCTTTAATTGTATAATATAGTTTTTAAGTATTTTATTTGTAATTATATTACTTATTATGAAAAAATTACTTTCTGCCAAGTTTCTTGCGGCGCATTCTTCTTGGCAATGATGGTCTTTCCGAAAGCGCTGCTAGTTTAAAAAAATGACGTAAAAGTGCCCATTGCGGCCTATTTACTGAATAAATCATTTGAATTTGAATTTGAATTTGAAAACCGGAATACCAATGTGGATGGTACGCCAAAGTGCTGGTTTAGAGAAAGGATTTTTGGAGTGTCAATAAGTAATCCTTCACCTTGCGATTGAAGGTGTAGGTACCCACTAGACTAGACGCTCCTAGGAAACGGGGAGAAATAATGCTGGTGTTTGCAGTTGTCTATGGGCGGTGGTGATCTCTTACCATCAGGAGACCCACTTGCTTGTTTGCCATCCAGTTGAATAAAAAAAAAAAAAAAAAAAAAAAAAAAAAAAAAATCATTCCAGCACTTGGACGCCGCAAACTTGAAACTTCCGCGAAACGCTGCGGTCCGGTGGTTCGGCACAAGAGCCATTGGGCGTTTTTCCATTAGTTTCGCCTCCGCAGATGCGGAGGTTAGCGGAGGCGGATGCGGAGGTGAAAGTGGATGTAGAAAAAATAGTAAAGGAACTACTTTATTCAACTGTAAAATTTAAAAAAACTGCCAAATCTCACTTGTTGTCGGCTTCGTCGTACATGTGACTTAAATAAACGATTACTTTGTACAAAATCAATTTAAAAAATCGCGGTTCACAACATATACATTACAATTTCGTACGTCCAAGCAACGAGACAGGTTGATTCCTGTCGTGTGTTATTTGGCATACGCCCGCCCCCACCCCGACCGCGTCCCCGCTGCGCGCCGAGATAATGAAATGAGAAATAAACATCCGTTATAACTCCGCAAAAAAAAATGCGGAGGCGGAGGCGAAGGCGGAACTTCCGCAGTAACGGAGGTTAGGTTACAACAGTGACCTCGTCAGAAACGACTCTCTACTAGAAAAGTTACGTTAGAATTGCGACCATATCAGAAAACGAATTTCATGTTTTTCTTGGTAATAAGTTTTATAATAACTAAATAATATGAGAATAATGAATATTTGATTTTTTATTCTTTGATATGAATATCTAAACAAAAAATTATATTTGTAACAAAAATCATTGATTTAAATTTCTTCAAAGTAAGTGTTCTGCGTATTGATTATTCTATGAAACGATAATATGATAAAAAAATGTCTGTTAAACGAAATTCTATTAAAATGTTGTCTGTAAAACAACGTACAACCGTTCATTAATCATTAGTACTGAACTGACCAATGTTGGAGCGCGGGCGGCTTCGAGCCAGCACAAGCTGCGCACGCGCCGGCCGCGGCCTCGTTCAGCAGCGTGCAGCGAGAACACGCCCAGCCCGCCGCCGCCGCCGCCGCCGCCCCTCCCTGCCGCCGGCGCCACGGACTCTGAAATAAGACATTATGAGGGTAGATATCACCAATTAGCCCCCTTTCCTAAAATAAAATAAAATTATGTTATCGCATCCCTAAGTAGTTTTAATAATTGTATTTTTTATACTTATATCTTTTTTTTGTAATTTCTATAATTGAGTTTTACATGTTGAGGGTTCCCTGGTAACCCGATAAGTCGAAATAATTGGCTGTTGAAAAAAGAATACTATATATGTAGAAATTTAAATTCGAAATTTTTGTGAATTATAAGATCGAGTTATTGGGTTTGACCAGGGAACCCTCGATATTGATATTGAAGATAAGATAATTTTCTTCAAAAATTTGCAGTACAAGATAACAAAAGATATAATGTTTTACTCAAGCTCTATGTAACACGTTTGCCTGCACTAGGGTTACTAGAGAACTTAAAATATTTTAAAAAACATAATGTACATTTTGTAACACAAAGTTGGCGGAGCTCCTATTCCACGTACTTTAGTACGTTACCACTTCACTCCTTGATAGCATGGTAACCTAACCTAATTTTGAAGTATTCCATTGAATCTTATTATGAATAATGCCCCCTAGTCGTTATATATTAAATGTTAGTATACATTTCGATCACTAAACATAATTAAACTATGAGCGTTACGTCATTTTTTTTTATGTAAGACCAGCTTTTGCCCGCGACTCCGTCAATGAAAAATTCGCTTTTCTATGCAATCTTCCGGGATCTATCAGGATTTCAAACTATCTCAATATCAGACAAACATGGTTATATATTTGAATATCGAATGTTAAAATATCTACGGGTAAAATGTCGATTTTCAAAATATCGAAAATTAAAATATCGTCTGTATAAAAATATCTAAAATAAAAATAACGAAAGTTTATATTGTCGAATGGTTTAATAATCTACGTCCAATATATCGAAAATATATTTACTTATCTACAAAAGTGACATCGAACGATATAAATATCGAAGTCCAAAATATTGAAGTACAGAGTATCGAATATCTTATGTATGAACTATCACGTGACAGGGTCGACCGAGCTCCGCTTCGCAGAGCTCCTATTCCGCTCAGTTGAGGCGCTTCGCGCCTTGACGCAATACTAACCTAACCTAACCTATTGAACATGAATTACCCAAAAACGAATTAATGTTTATGACCGGTTTTTAAAGAAAATAAAAGTCTATAACGAATAATTATTGGAGTAGACACATTAACTTATATATTAAGAAGTGTTCTATCAGACAACATTATTAATTTTCATTCCATTTTTATGCAATAATCGAGAAAAACTAACAAAAATGCAACGTTGCCAGCTCAGCAGGTATAAACGCTCTTAAGGTCGTCCATCCACCGTGCCTCAGGAAGCCCTACACTACGTCACTACGTGTTTCCATTGGCTCTCGATAACTCACCAACAGCAAACAGCAGCTCGTCACTATTGAGGTCGTGATCGAGCGAGGCGATGGGCACGGTCAGTTTCTTGGGCGGGTCGTTGCGATTCGCCTCCGCCTTGCTGCCGCTGGCTTCAGCGTTCGCATTGGAATTCGATGCCCTGGAACTGAGGAAATGGGCCAATCAACTATTTCACCGACACTTTGGGCATCTCCTGCGTTACCAAAATTGTCTCTGGCGTTACCAAAAAATCGTACTTCCAACAAGATATTTCACGGTTTAATAGGTTGAACTTACGAAGGATGGCATATATTCATGTACACCATCTATTAAATTACAGAAAAAACATGTTTACTTAAAAAATCTGCGATTGTTTGAAAAATGTCGCGGACAGATTAGTGTCGGTAAAAAAGTTGATTGGCCCAAATAAGAAAACTATTAGGACGACGGCACCAATCATGGACGGACACGTTAAGCAGAGTAGTGCCCAGTAATGGACAGCAAGGATTCAATGCCTTATAGCTCACCATTCATGAACTTAACTAGTTATGATTAGGGTTGGGACTTTTGGATGCTTACCGGTTCTAGAATCCATGGCGTCGTCATAAGATATTATAAAATTTTTGAAGTTAAAGTCAAAGTCTAAAATTAAAACGGTATATTAGATACCATGATACTGTTGTTACATCGTAAAATAAACACATTATAATATAGTGCAATGAAATTATCATAATTCTTTATAATTCTGGGACCCTAGTGAAAAAGGGGTTAAGTCTGCTGAAATTACACAGCTATTTTCTATTTAATGAGTAAAGGGGTTTAAGTCGAAATTAGCTGTTCAACTTCTGGAGAATTAACCTTTTTTTCACTATTTCCCCAGAATTTTAGTGGCCGCAGTTCACATATGACGCGATACACGACACACACACACACATAAAGTAATTGTTTTAGTTTATTTTGATTACTAACAGAAGTATGTTTTAGTGTATATACAAATAACAATTTGAATTATATGGTGTTAAATATGTAAGTAAATAAAATGTAAAATATTACATAACTTTGACTTTGACTTCGAAAATTGTTTTTTTAGCATATGACGACACGACTTCATGGATTCTAGAACCACGGTAAGCAACCTAAAGTCCCATCGCAAGCCTAGTTATGATCATCAATTATCTGAACATTGTTAAAAAAAGTAGGGTCCATTTCTTAAAATTTTGATTGACGGAAAAAAACCCATTACGGGTTGTGGTCCATGACTGGTGTCACCCTAAACTGGTTTATGGATTAGTGTGTAGTTAGACCCATCTATGATGATGATATCAAGTCATAATAACAGAATTGGGTCTTTATGTTGGTGGACTTGGGTCTTTATGTTGGTGGACTTGGGTGTGTATGTTGGTAAACTTGTATTTATATTGGTGAACTTGGGTCAAAATGGTAGACGACTTGTTCGTAGCGCTGGATTAAAATGTTGGTATCGCGCCTGTTTATGAATGAGAGTGTTGTGGGTGCAACTATTAGGCCCGTCTGTGTATGTGTTTGGTAACACACCGGTTTTTGGCTTTATACGACTGTTAGGTGTATACAATTACTGGGTTTTTGTGTTGATGAATTTATTATGTTGATGAATTGGAAGATTATGTTGGTGAATTTGGTGTTGTGTTGGTGAATTAAGGTGTTTATGTTGATGAATTTGGGTGTTTATATTGGTGAATTTGGATGTTTATGTTGGTAGTCGGGTAATGGGTTTATATGTTGGTGGCGCTGGGTTTACCTGTTGGTGGGTCCGTCTGTGTGGTCGCGCGCGGCGGTCACGGTGACGGCGGCGGTGGGCACGCGCCGCGCGCGGCACACGTCGCACGACCGCGCCCACCACGCGTTGTATGCGAACCAGCATGAGGAACACTGCCACATGCGACTTTCGTGTCTGGAGAGACGAAGTACTAGATCAACCTCATTATTTCATATTGTAGGTATACTAGTAGCTAACCTTTAGTAACCAGTTCAAAGTTGATTCGATATTCCGAGTGTATAAATCATCATCATCATCATATCAGCAGTACGACGCGGCTTTTCGACAGAGCCCTCCCCATATTGGCAAAAATTACACCATAAACTTCATTTTAGTTGCATGTAAAACACCCAGCCACACACAACACCCGAAGAAGTCGAGGCTGCCTACTGGTTTCTCAAGCAGAGGATGATCGTGGAAAAACCGGGCTTGCGTCTCTGAGTTTTTCAAAATTCATGTGCAACTTAAAAAATTACCACAACAAGGAATTCTGGGACAGCAGCTAAACCCTGTAGGTTGAATTATTAAAGACAACAAACAATATTATAATTGACAAGATTTCATTTTTTTAACATCTGTTAATTACTACAGGAATCGAAAGAGTTTTGCCTCCTGAACATGGGAAAATATTTATTATAATTGATTTCTCCATATTAAAAAAAATACAAAAAAATTTGAAAAAATATGTCTGAATTTGCCAACACTACCACAGAATAGATATGTTTCCTTTGCCTTTATCACCAGAAAAAGGAGCTGTCATAATTTTGATATTGTCTCTATGCAACGTCTACGTCAGATTTACGTGAACTTTTTTTTAAGAGACTAGACAAAAGTAATGGATCTATTGTATCGTAGTTTTGGAGTTATGCCCTTTTAGAATAAGCACATCTTGAAAAAATTGTAATAAATTAATTAATAGATGTAGCGAAATTTTAAAAATATCAGCGTTTTTCTCTTTCCAAACAGAATACAGAGAACGAATCAAATTATAGTCTTAGAAATATGAAATCTTGTCAATTAACATGAATGCAACTCACGATGTCTGCTGCGTAGAAGGCACTTGCGTCTCGCGAGGCTGCGACACTTTACCAACAGATGGCAGCATATTAAACACTTTGTCTTTAGAGACACCTATATGAGAAGTCCTTATATTACTCGCGCCCACCGCATCGCCCACTGGCGATATACAATTCTCAGCTCCAAGCAGCTCGTCTATCCTCGCATAATCCCCGTCCCCAATATCATTGGAATACAACGCTTCGTTCTGTGAATTGCTCATTACTGTCTTGGTATCTTGCACAGAAACATAAGAGTATCTAGTGCCGTTATTGTTTACTTGCAACTGAAGATTCAAATCCTTATACTTCCCTTTGTTAGGCAGCGCATAAATAACTCCCTCAGCGTTAGTATCCCAACTGCATTCTTTGTCAATCAATTCAGAGTTTTCCTCTATTTTCTTCTCCGTATCCTCTGGCTTCTTTGGCAAGCTGCCGCAGTAACTGGCCAAAGATTTCTGATAGTCGTTCAAGCTTCTCCTACTGGATATGATCTTGCCGATCGGACGCGAATCAGCATTTGTTTGCTCCGAGAACGAGCGTCTGTACGTAGGCCGTATTTCTGGTGAGTTCTGAGCGCTTATAGATCTACGGAATGATGAGCCTAGAGTCGTGGAACCGGTCTGTGGCCAGTCAGGCACAGTGATCATAACACCGCCGGAGGTAGGGAGCGAAGTCGCTCCATCTTTAGTTACAGTCTCGTGCCTACCTAGCGTAGTCACACTAAGACCTCTAGTATTAGAAACCCTTGCCAATGGGGATCCTCTAGGTGAAAGGCAGGCTTCACAATGCGTCCGGATGCCAGAATTTTCAAGGGTACATTTGCTACACGCCCACTTCTTTAAGTGCAGCGCCTTGCTCTGTTCCCTCTGGTAATCTTTAACATAGTTCAGCTCCCAATTGGATTTGCTTTCGCACTTCTTTGGCCTCCTTGTAACTGTGTGCAAACTCCTCAAGAAACTCTCCCTAGGATTCGTTTGAGACCCGTATCGTTCGGAGACCATCAAACTAGTCGGCCGACTGATCGTGCCGCGGGTCTCGTCGACTTTCCACCAGTTGGGTTGGGAGTTGATGACGGAGCCGTGCGAGAGGGAGCGCGTGACTCCGTGGGATTGGTCGGCCAGCTGGGTGGGAGAGAGACGGAGGGATTGCACGTCTAGGTTCAGCCGGCGTCCGTCGTAGTGCGTCGAAGGCTTGTAAGACGGTACTGCCAGGGTGTTGGACCTTATCATAGTGTTATCTGCGGAAAGAAAATTAAGGGAACTTTACATACATATAGTAGACTCTAATGGGAACGGACCGGTTACATTGCCAGAAAGCATGTTTCTTGGCGCAAACGCCTACTAAATCTTTTTGCAATAGTAATATCATTGTTAACTGACGGAAGCGTAGGTATTTAGAGGAAATGACACAGTAGTCACTGAGATTTATGTAAGTAAGTAAGAATAAGCATATTTAATGAATAATATTATAGTTTAATAATATGTTGTAAGCTGTTGGTTCTCCAGAATAAATAAATAAAACCGTGTTTCGGGTTAAACTCGATTTAAGACGTGGGTTAACCGGTTTTATTTAATTAAATACTAGCTTTTGCCCGCGGCTTCGCCCGCGTAGAATTGGGTTACCGCGCGCTGTTCCCTCAAGAACTGTGCATTTTTCCGGGATAAAAAGTAGCCTATGTCACTCTCGGGCCAATAAACTATCTCTATGCCAAAAGTCACGTCGATCCGTCGCTCCGTTTCGACTTGAAAGACGAACAAACATACAAACACACACACTTTCGCATTTCTAATATTAGTATGGATGAGTGAGTCTCATGGTAGTTTAATGTTCTAAGAGTAAGAATATTTATTTATTCAAACAAGATAATAAATGCATAAATAAAATGATAAATAAGTAAATAAAATAGTTATGAGTGAGAATCACGAAAGTTTAAAGTATTATAAGTTCAGAGTTCGTTTGAAGCAGACATACCCTGGGCCGACTTGTCTTTGTCCGTCATCCCTGATGCTTGGTCCTCGTCATCAGACAGCCTGGAATATAATAAAAATTATAGAGTAAAACTTAATAAGACTTTCTACCATACACTGCATAATACCTCGCCTTTATAAGTTAGAAACGAGAAAAAAAGATCTTTGGGTCAATGCAAGATGACACGAATTACCTCACTATTATATGTCCTGTCTAGACAGCCCAGTTACCTCACTATTGTATGCCCTATTTACACAGCTCAGTTACCTCACTATTGTATGCCCTGTCTAGACAGCCCAGTTACCTCACTATTGTATGCCCTATTTACACAGCTCAGTTACCTCACTATTGTATGCCCTGTCTAGACAGCCCAGTTACCTCACTATTGTATGCCCTATTTACACAGCTCAGTTACCTCACTATTGTATGCCCTGTCTAGACAGCCCAGTTACCTCACTATTGTATGCCCTGTCTAGACAGCCCAGTTACCTCACTATTGTATGCCCTGTCTAGACAGCCCAGTTACCTCACTATCGTATACCTTGTCTAGGCAACCCAGGGCCTGTACTACGTAGTGCAAAATTCTAACTCCGTATCTTGCCATCCCGCTGACGCTAATATTATTTAATACGAGAGTGAGAGGGACGGTACGATACGAACTTCGATTATCAAATTCGTATTAACACCCCAGTTACCTCACTATTTCTCTGTCTAGGCAGCTTAGTTATCTCACTACTGTCTATTGTACTACTGTTTAGTGTACACACTGTCTATTGCATTGTACACAGTGTCTACTGTCTAGTGTACACACTGACCTGTAGACAGGCGCGTGCGGCGCGAGCTTGTCGCACGCGGCGCACCGCCAGGCCGCGGACACGTTCCGCAGGCCGCACGCGCAGCGCCACGCGCGCGTCGGGCCCGGCGCCGAACCCACGCACGACCATCCGCTGAAACAAAAACAGCGTATTGCAGTCTTTCCCCTTGTGGTCGCTGGAGGCCTAGAGGGCCTTCGTTAGGCGAGACTAATATGTTATTGAGGTTTTTGAGGTGACAAAAAAATGGGGGGGGGTTCAAAATAACTGATTTTCAAAGCGACCGACGAAATAAGTTTGGGAACCTCTGGCGTGTTGGCATTCTCTGACCGCAGTGGGCACAATTAACCAAAAACAGTTACTTAGCTCACCCACGACCTTACGATAGCTATGTACGTCTATGCTCCACCTCCACACAGTAAGAGCACACACAAATCACACAAACCCAACTATCACAACTACACTGCCGCGTTTCGAACTCAACAAGAGTTCATCCTCCGAACAACACAAACATTTACCATGCTACCAGATGTTAGACTAACACGAAGTGTTAGGCTAACACCAGCTGTTAAACTAACACCAGGTGTTAGTGTGGAGGTGGAGGAGCTATATGAGCACACATCAAACACACACACACACACACACCACAAATCATCATCATCGTCATCGTCTAAGGCCTCTAGGTTGGCAACGCATCTGCAATCCCCCTGGTGTTGCAAATGTCTATGGGCGGTGTTGATCTCTTACCATCAGGAGACCCACTTGCTTGTTTGCCTTTCAGTCATAATCTAGCGTGTGAAAAAGTGTAATTGTTTATAGTTCATTAGTATGAACCTCCACAAAGTAACGTCCAACTCAATATATCAATAATACTGGTACAGTCACCATCATACATTTCAGAGCGACCAAGGTGGTCAAAAATATCGACACATGCACTCTATTATTAAGGTATTAGAGTTCATGTATCGATATTCTCGATCCATGATCGATGAAATATCTGAATGGCAATCAGAAATCAGAAATCAGAAATATTTATTTGTATGAATACGGTTACACGGTTGTACAATATAGTACGTTTAGTAGCTTGGGCAGACTGCTGGCCCGTTGGTCAGATGAAATCTGGTACTCGATATACACTGTGGATGAGACTAGCACAGGACCAGGTAAAGTGACGTGAAAATGAAGAGACCTTTACTCAGCAGTGAACGGATGTGGGTATTGTGGGCTGATTTGATTGATTTTTTTAACTAATTGAATCCAGTGGGGTCTTGGGGGCAGTTTTGAGTTTTTATTGATAAATTTGTTCTTACCAATGTGACTGCGTTTAATTGTATTTAATTTCAGAACAGTAAATGATTAGGTATTTGCTATTCACAACAAACAACTACTGCTTATTATAACGTTCAATTACCTACTGAATTGGGCAGTTTAACTACAATGCATTAAACATTAAGTGATCTCATGTTTCAACAATGAATGACAACAATCAATTTAAATAGATGGTATGATCCACATGATTCCTCTGGTAGAATAGAAACCGGCCAAGTGCGAGTCGGACTCGCGCACCGAGGGTTCCGTACAAACCAGTAGGTAGTAACTTTAAAATTATTAAAAATATTTTTATTATATGATGTAACTAAAAAAATTTCGCAATTTTTCCTTTATCTGTGCTACAAGACGTTGCTTCGTACCAAATTTAAAGATTCTGAGTTCACGGAAAGAAGGTAGGTTTTGATTCGCTTGCGAGTTTTGAAAATTTTCGGAAATTTGCGGCATAAACGGCTGTATCTTTTGATTGCGTTGGCTTAGAAGTTAGATTTTTTCACAGCTCCAAGGGACAGTAGACCTGAGTATTTGATATAAATTTCGGCTTGATACCTCCACGCGTTCTTGAGAAAAAGAGTCTTGACAGACGGACGGACAGATGGATAACAAAGTGATCCTATAAGGGTTACGTTTTTGTCCTTTCGAGGTACGGAACCCTAAAAAGCGTGCAATTACAGTTTACTACTCAGGAGATTCTTTGAATTTGAAAAGTGATCAATAATCATCATTCATGAATCACAAAATTTCCAATTAGCAATATGAAATAACCTATGCTGAGAAGCATCTGGAATCATATTTTCATCAATACTATTATAGTCAGTCTTGCTTTTACATTTTATCACAATTGTAAATAATTAAATAAATAAATATCAAGGGACACTTGACACCAATTGACCTATTTATAGATAAATACATACTTAAATAGATATTAAACACCCAAGACCCGACAAGAAACATTAGTATTATTCATACAAATATCTGCCCGGCCGGGAATCAAACTCAGGACCTCAAACTTCGTAGTCAGGTTCTCTAACCACTTGGCCATCCGATCGTCAAACAATTGAAACTGTAATCTAGTTTAAGATCCGAAAACTTGTTTTTAATTAGTTTGAAAATAAAGTTCGAGAAAAGGCAGGCATGCACCAATTTTTTTGTTCATCTTGGCTGGGGCAGTACCATGCCCCCAGATTTTCAGTTATTAAAACATGTCAAATAAATAACACACTGTTATATATAACATTTTCTACTTCTGTTTTTTTCTTAATACTTACTGTAATGGAAAATGTGTCATAAAATAAAATTTCATATCTCGGAAAAAAATATCCCATTAAGTGTGTATTGCACTTGGTCATGAAAGGTTTCATGCCACATTACAATTTCCATTATTAAGATCAAGTGTGTGTGTAGCATTTTATGTTATTTATTGTTACAGCAGCCATAGCAACATAAAGAAAATTTCAAGTGACTATGTACAGTACAGTTACCTGTACCAATGTCTGACACCACAAAGCATACATACATATATGATACAACTCCGTTTCTAGGGACCGTAGGATGTGTCAGATATGTTAGCAGTCTCTGCTGTGGCAGATATTATTTCAGTTTTAATGACTGTCTCAAAAGAATAATTATTGTGTTACCTGAATGTTTCAATCTGTCTTCAAATTTGCATTTCTTAGGCCAATGCTTTATCACAGGCTATTATTGTGGCCAAACACAAACCTATTTGGCACAAAATAGTACATGTTGAATCTCTTAAGAAGTTAATAATTATGTTCCTCAGAGCAGACTATACATGCATTGCTGGCCAACTGTATTATCCATACAACTGCTGATAAACAAAAGACAATGAGTATGATTGAGACATTACTTCGCTGGGAACAACAAAATGGAAAATAAACAAAAGAGGAACATACTTTTCAATTGATTCATGAAAAAATTCTTACAGACCTTGATTATTGATGCCGGAAATCCTATTGAAACTTTTCACAAAAGCACAGTGATTTATGTTTTTTAGTAAAAGATGTCTAATAACTGATTAGACACCATTTTAATAAAAAGAAAAAATACGATATTTTCTAGCTAGCTACAAAGTTTCATAAAACTACGTTGGATTATAGCTGCAGGTTCTTTGTTGTTGTGAATTTTAAGTCAGACAAAGCGCAAGTTTGAGCTACAATAGTACAATAGACTCGATCAAATACCTACCAATCAATGTAACACCCATGTAAATAAAACCGACATTTTCGTCACAAACATGACATATACCAACACGAAAAGCGGTGTCATTTAGTAATTACGCTAATAACCTGCCCATTAAATATCGCTACAATGAAATACAATGGAAATATAACCTTAAAATAAGGGTCAAGAAAAATCGATACCGAAGTATGAGATTACCAACAATGAAAACCTATGAGCCAATACATAAACAAAAAAATCTTACCTATTGAAGTTTGAGGCTGAAGGTATGGCGATTGCTTCCGATCCAGGAGTAGTGCCTTCACTTTTTTCTGTACGTATCGTATACTCAGAAGACGAATCCTTAGTACAGAATAATTTTGTACCGCCGCTGTCATGACTGGAGACCCTTTTGGTGGAACATTTTAAACACTTTACACTTTCTGTTGGATTGATTTGGCCGCATGTCTGACAATGCCATTGCAGCACCGATGCGATAGAGCCCATTTTAATTCACACATGGCTATGGCACCATAACAATACGCGGTTTATAAAAATAATATGCGGCCCGAGAAATACGAAAACAGCTGATCCACCATGTTTGTGTATAACTTTTTTATAAGCTAGTCAGTCCAAAGCAATGTTACCAGTTATGCCATTCGAGATAGGTACCATTTGTATTTAAGACGTTGTAAAAACATTGTATTACGATTCAAAATAACTTCCAATTGAACTGGCTTTTAAATTTTTAATAATTATAGTATTTAAAATAATGTAGTTTTTCGCGGACTTAGTATTAACGCCATCTATTGAAAGTTTTTATACGCCTCGGGTTTTCCTTTTCTCCGTAAACAGAATGGTGCTGTAGCAATAACGCTACCAGGTGGCAGCACATTAACGATATAGCTGGATTTGTGGCTGGATTTATATTTATTTTCTTTTTTTTTACTTCCCACGTTTCTTTTATCCTACTACTACTAATATTATAAATGTGAAAGTTTGTGAGTGAGTGAGTAAGTATGTTTGTTACTCCTTCACGTTGAAACGGCTGGACGGATTTGGATGGAATGTGGTATGTAGATAGCTGGACATCTGCAATAAAACATAGGCTACTTTTTATTTCGATATTCCCACGGGATAAGGATAAAATTTCGAAACAACACCCGCTGGGCTCAGAGACGTGAAATTTGACATGATTGTTTTTAATGTAACGTCAATGAAAACCACGATTTAATTTTCGGGAATTCTCACGGGAATTTTTGAAAATCTCGAAATTTTGATTCAGCTGCTGGATCTAACGATTTACGTGTGCGAAGCCGCGGGTAAACACTAGTTCATAAATCAGTAATCAGTAACTTTATTTGCTAGAACATAGGTAGGTACAATAGTGGATGGTGGTATTTTACATTTTGGTCGCTATGTCTTACCCGCAAATGCAGGTGTACAAATATTTATCTATTTATCCTAAGTAATTTTACTATCCCAATGAAATAAAATTACTTTATTTAATAAATGACACGTTGTATATACAATAATTAACAAAAATAAATAAAAATAGTACTAAAACTAACATTAAAATCATATTATCGTGCTAAGCTAAAACTCAAACAAAAATTTCGACTAGTTGATGCAATGAGGCAATGAGGGTTTCTAGTTTCCTGAAAGGCGGACTATCGCTAGATGGCGTGTGTATCGTGAGGTCCATTTGATATTAGCTCAGGGGCGTACCCAGCTTCTGGCCCAGGGGGAGCAAGTCACATTTTTTTAGGTTCAAACCCCGTGCTTGTTTTTCGTTCCCACAACACAGCTTGCGAGGCTTTTTATAAGTAAATGCATACCGTAAACTGCTTCAACTTTGCCCTCTGGCCCCAACATTGCCTGATTCGCTTTAGTCGATAACTCAGCACCATCCCCCCGTAATAATAATTCCCGTGTAGATAAAAGTTTAAAACCTATAAGAGTGCTAAGTTATCGACTCCAAGTCAAATCAGGCAATGTTGGGGCCAGAGGGCAAAGTTGAAGTAGTTAACGGTAATACAAATTGTAAAGCATACAATGTCCAGGGGGGCAGCTGCCCTCCCCTGCCCCACACCTGATTTAAAACATAGTGTAGGTAATAGTAATCGATTCTACTGTCGATTCTGAGCAAACTACTTTCTGGTTTTCAGTTATTTAATTAACACATTGTAGCTCAAAAGCGGCGATCGATTGCTCTCTCAGAATGATGACGCTTCTATGTAACTAGCCCTAACACAGGCCTTGGTCTTTTGGCTGTTACTGCACACTTGTCTCTAAACGCTTATCTGGATCAGTATCACATTAAGTCTTAATATTAGTGAAATACTAACTGTATCAATGTTGTTGAATGAATAAATGAATAAATGAATGAATATAAAAAAAAACAAATGGCCGAATAGGCTGAATACCGAATGGTAACAAATTCGTGGTATCTATTCCCAACCCTTATTTATCGAGCTCATCCTCATCACAATGGTGTCCACAAACGGGCCGTGAAGTGCCGTCACTGCATTAAACCGCGCAGTCCACTCAATTAATTAAAAGCAACAGTATTTCCCAGCGTCCGGCCACAAATCTGCCATAATTACCCGTCGAGGGTGCTTCTGCGCAGGCGGCGGTAAATTACTGTCGCATGCAGTGTTTGCGTATGGCCTACCTAGGTTTTAAGCGAGATTGTGCATATTCGCCGTCACAATACAAGTAATATAAAGTTCAATTCAATAGAATCTGTCAATTTTCTACATATTTAAGACCCTGTTGTTGCAATTATGATCTAAAAGGAATCAAAAAAGAATAATAGTCACATCACAAAGCCTCAGGCAGCCCGGTGTTTATATTAGTAGGCTGGAAATGTCTACAGGATTGTCAGATTCTATTGAATTGGAGTTTAGGTTACTTGTATTGTGTCGCCGTGTTGTGTCGGGTTAGAATTACACCTCATTTCTTCCGTGGATGTCGTACGTAAGAGGCGACTGAGGATATAGGTTAAGTAAGGTAAGTATACTATAGGTACCGTAGGTGACAGGCTAGCAACCGTCACTATTGTACATAGGCGTATATAAAGGGGGGGCGGTGTGGTCCAGTGCCCACCCCAGGAGGTGGGCTACCGATTCAAAATTCTATAATACTGATATCTTCACATAAAAATCCAGCCCCCCCCCCTGAAAAATAACTTAAGATACGCCAATGCTATTATTATTTAGACGACCGGATGGTCAAGTGGTTGGAGAACCTGACTACGAAGCTTGAGGTCCCGGGTTCGATTCCCGGCCGGGGCAGATATTTGTGTGAATAACACGAATGTTTGTTCTCGGGTCTTGGATGCTTAATATCTATATAAGTGTTTATCCGTTGCCTAGTATCCATAGTACAAGCATTGCTTAGTTTGGGACTAGTAGGTCAATTGGTGTCAAGTGTCCCATGATATTTATTTATTGTACCGTTTATGTCAAACTTTAAACCTGAATTTGCTAAGTGGCTCCGAAGCGGTAACTTGTCGTGAGCTCGGCCTACCCCGTTTGGGAATACAGGCGTGATGTTTGTGTGTGTTGTGCATACACTGACGTACATTTATATACAGGAGGAATAGTGAATAATAGAAATGGTAAGAAAAAAATCGCCGAAATATGACAAATGTTTTTTTTTTCTTACTGGTAAGGCGAGTGCACGCGAGTGTAATTTGCACTCCGTCCGCGTCAAAGTCAAAGTTTTTATTTGCATAAAATGTGGTACAAATTGGTTCTTAGCATATTAAGTAGTCTCACACATTTTGCCAACTATTGGCAAGCAAACAGAGAGGTTAAGTGCTACACTAGGCAGGGCATGCTCTATACTATACAAAAATGTATGTATGTATGTAAACTCTTTATTGTACAAAAGAAAATTAACAAAATACAACTGACAAACTTTAAGATACTTGTACAAAGGCGGACTTATCCCTTTAAGGGATCTCTACCAGTCAACCTTTGAGTGGATGAGAGGAGAGGAGCAATACGTTAGGAAACAAAAATAATCAGGAAACAAATATTACTTAACCATGTCATACTCAATTCGAAAGGATTACAAATAATAGTTAATTAACACAATAACACAAATTACACAATTAGGTACACCATTTTAAATTTGATCATTGTGTCCGCGTAGAATTCGTAGAATTCGTTTATCGCTATCCCGTGGGAACTGCAATTTTCCAGGCTAAAAAAACCACCCCATGTCCTTCTTCGGGACTCAAACTATCTGTATATACCAAATGTAGGTACGAAGTGCAAAATTCGAACGTCTTATGTTGCCGTCCCTCTGACGCTAATATTATTTAATACGGGAGTGAGAGGGACGGTACGAACTTCGATTTTCAAAATTCGTATTTAGCCCCCCTGTAGCCGTATTGTCTAACGCTCTGGCGCTCGTGATCACATTCACCATCTCTCTCTATCGTCGTCCTACATTGTGAGACAGAAAGAAGTGGTGAATTAATTAAGTAACGCTAATAAAATATTTATTTACAGATAATTGGAAAATACTCCAATTTTCCGAGTAAAAAAAAATATTAGAGCCCAATTTACACCGCGAGCGGAGCCGGAGCGGACTCATTAATGCATGAAAGTACTTACACCGAAGCCCTATAAATTACAGTTATAGAATTATATCTAGGTTTTCCTCCTTTTCTTAAACTAAGTCATTAATGAGCCCTCTCCGCTCGCAGTGTAAATTGGACTTTAGAGCGGATAGGTGGGTTTTAACTATTGAGATTAATCGGATTCTACACATCCCTCCTCCTCTCCGCTTTTACAAAAGCACATCTTAAACAGTTGCATGGAATTATCCAACAGAGCACGGCAGGAAGCAATAGAGCCTGCATGCCACGGACAGGTAAAATCATGTACATTATTTACGATCTTAGCAGTGCCGACATTTTCAGACCAATCATAAATGAGCATATTTTTTCCTCAAAGAGTCAGCAATGTACACTCTATGTTGCACTCTAAAACAACAATGACATAGGTACCTAGTGGCATTTTTCCAAAAAAAATACAAATTAATTACAAAAATCGATAAAAAATAAGTTTTAGAAAAGGCAAAATATTTAATTTAGGACAGTGTTGCATTAGAGGGGAGTTATGCGGTGGATGTTTATGGGGTGCGGTGATTCTATAATTAACCTTTGCTAGTTTTCTACTTATTCTTTTATTCATGTCATAAAAGATGATAAAAGTGTAAGCCTGTAGTTCTATTTTTAGTCAGAAACGCCAAAATACAGTCAGAAAAATGCAATGTGGTTATGTGGCGTTTGTGGTTGAAAGTGGA
This sequence comes from Choristoneura fumiferana, assembly GCF_025370935.1. NCBI lineage: Eukaryota > Metazoa > Arthropoda > Insecta > Lepidoptera > Tortricidae > Choristoneura > Choristoneura fumiferana. The sequence goes on from NC_133486.1 coordinate 139,046, forward strand.
ATACGGCGGGCTGGTACTTTTGCATAGATGGCGCTGCCCTTTTGCCTTTTTTCCTCACAAAGCCATAGGAATTAAATAAAGGCGCCGCTTCGTAGGTAATCATTACTTTTTCCCGTAAACTGACTGAATGTAGGTAGTATACATTTTGTATGTTGCATTTTAGCTTAATTTTTATCACTTTGTACTGCTCATTATCATATTATTTACTTACACTTGCTGAATTAAAATGGTACATACATTTACCATTTTTAATTTAAAGACAAAATTTACGGAACTTACTTCACAGCAAAATGCCTTTGCCACTGGTTTTTAAGTGTAAAAGTAAGACATGTCGTGCCATCTATCGTTGAGAAACTTGACTATAATTTACGAGTGAAACTCTGCCTTAAAACTAGGACAGGTCGCGACATCTAGTTGAAATTTGTGTAACTAAAATTCGTACATGTCGCGCCATCTAGGAAAAGTTTGGAAAACATGTTCACCGATGTAGTTCCTTGAATGGATTGTAGAGGGATATTACAGTCCATCTATACTTTGGAGAAAACTGTTTTCTTATAATTATAATAATTAATAAGGTAAAAACACACTCATAATACGAAATAAAACAAAGTGGGCAACTGAAACTGCGGGCTAAGTGGGCTATTACACACTTTTGTAATATTACACTCTATCTTTATGATATAAAAGGAAATTCCTGGCATTTTCACACAAAATATGTTTTCTCGTCCTCAGGTGCACTTAAATCAAAACCTTTATTTAATGTTTTGTTTATTTTACTCCATTTCTTCCGTGGATGTCGTAAGAGGCGACTGAGGATATAGGTTAAGGTATACCGTAGGCGACAGGCTAGCAACCTGTCACTATTGTACCGTTTTTGTCAAACATAAAACCTAAAATTGCTAAAAGTGGCTCCGAAGCGGTAACGTTTCGTGTGCTCTGCCTACCCCATTTGGGCATACAGCCGTGATGTTTGTGTGTGTGTTTGTTTATTTTGTGCACTCTGTGATAATCTGACCAAATTAAAAAGTGTCGTTTTTGAGTCTTAAAATATAAAACAAAAACATCTAGGTCGTAAAGTACCTAAAAAGTAAAGGACCTAGATGTTTTTTATTAATTTTAAGACTTCCAAAAACGACACTTCTTAATTTGGTCGGATTATCACAGGCAGCCTGGCAGCTAACTTAACACCGGTTTATTTTATTATATTTGTCACAAAATAAAATACATGAAAAAAAACAACGGGTAGGGGGTCGTAAAATATTTATTCATACTAAAGGGGTCGTGTCATGGAAAAGGTTGAAAACCACTGATCTAGATTATCGCATCATGTTGTACAGTCACCAGCATTAATATCTGCCGCAGCGGAGAGTGCAAATACATCTGACACGTCCTTCCGGCTCTAGAAATAGAGTCGGATCAGATATTTATGCACGCTTGTTGTGTCAGATATTGGTGCTGGTGACTGTACATAGTCCACACTTGACATTTCGCTAAATAGATGGCGCTGCGCTATATCTCCAAATGACTAGCGCAAGCAAATTGTGAATATACTATTAGTACACGTAACAACCAGAAACTTTTCAAACGTGCGGGAAAGACAAATAGCCGGGTACTTTTTCGCATTTCCGAGTTCCATTCCATTTAGAACATTAGTGGTTTGTTATAGCGGGAAGTTTGTGGAATTTCGAATTTTTAACGGTTCCGTATCTCAAAAGGAATAAGTTTTTGTTATAAATTTATTTTTTAATACAAGCTTTATTTTTTCTGACTACATTTTGTTGACTGTACTTGTATTGTCACCCAAACTACATTTGAATACCAAATTTCAAGTCGATGCCATTAACCGGTGAAGAGTTTCGACCTGTGGAGACGATCCTGGCCGGACTACCAGGATGTCACTATCAGATTATTGTATTGTCAACAGGATTTACATAAGCTTACCAAATTTCAAGTCGATCGGACTACTGGAAGTGGGTCAAATTTAACTTGCAAGATTTGACCCAAATAAATAAACGAACAGGGCAAGTTAAACAAAAGCTTGTGAAAATGGAAGCCATGCAGGAGCACTTTGCTGTCCGTTTGCCTGTCTCGTAAACTGTCAAGCAAGATCCCTTTTCTCCGGAACGTCCGTTCATTTCGCAACTAAAGTTTGGCAACCTGATTCATTCATGATTGATTTCATTTCGCAAACTAAAAACTCTAAATATTTCAGGTTTTATTTCAGGGCCATCGTGAGGAACCCTTTAGGTTAGGTTAGATTGTTGTTGTTGTTGTTGTTGTTTCTTTAAAAAAAAATGGCTCTGTCCATTGGAGGACAATTTTGCCAGTGTCTAGTAGGTTTTGCCGTTGTACGGTAAAAAAAATCTAGAAAACGAAATATGAGAGGTAATGGTGGATGAACGATGACCGACAAAAGATCTAGGTTAGGTTAGTTTTATAAAAATCCTGAAATAATTACAGTTTCAGAAATATTAAACAGTTGCGAAATGAATGAGGTTGCCAAACGTCAGTTAGTGAATCTTTTTGATTGCATTGACGAATGGCTTAGAAATTAAGCATTAAGATAAGCATTTACATTCAGAAAGTATCATTTGGTAAACTGAACCTGATGAAGAAGACCGTGGATGACCAATGGAACTCGTCAAAGCTAAGTAATGCTCGCTCGTCTACTCGTCTATAAACGATCATGATTAATATACGCGAGTAAGAAGGAGCTTTAAGTTAATGATTATTTCGAACTGATCTGATGCTGAAGCCGGAAGGTAGGCAACAGAACTCTGTTATAATATAAAGTAACGTAACTAAGCCGTGTTTGGGCTTAATGGAATAGTTGTGAGATGTACTTTGGCTGCAAATCACTAAAAAGTGAGAAATAAAGATTTTTTTTAACAAAAAAGTAAAACCGACTCCAAAAAAATAAATAAGAAAATAACAAAAAATTTAACCGACTACAAAACCCTTGAAAATATTTTTCTAGGTACCAACTAGCTCGAAGTCGGTGACTCAGCACGACCCAGCAGGATGGATTGAAACCGATAGTATGTACCTAGGTGAGGTATATTGCAGTGAGGTACCTAGGTATATTGCTCGTGCTCATTTTATGCTATTTTTTTTATATATGACGTAACGTAATAAGGGAAGGATGTACACCCATCTGAAAAAATATTAGGTACGCGCATATGGACGACAGTCAACACACAATCATCATCTCATCATGTCAGGCGTAGCCGTAGGACGTCCACTGTTGGCCTCCCCCATCACGAAAATACAAACTGAGGCATGGATGCACAGAAAAACCAGAAAAAGAGACCACCGCTGGGAATCGAAGATGGGAAGCATTCCGTGCTGCGTGCCATACCCCTACACTACACTACCACTGGACAGGAGTACAGACACGAATTTCTCCTATGTACACATATCTCAGGTTGCTTATTTCTACTACGCTACTTACGCAGCAGCACTAGCGGCATCTATGTTTCGCTCTCATCGAGAGACGTACATTCTTTCGGAACTAACCGCTCATCCAGACAAGAGATGTCGCTACTAAGCAATCAAATTATGATTCCCCCCATCAGTCAGTTATCAAAGGATTACAATATCAACGTCAAAAAACCGCAAAATAAAAATACTACAGAACCATGTATGACAAAGTTTACTTAGGACACTTTTTATAAAGCTGAGATTACCCATGTCCCGGAAGGGGCTGCAAAACTATTTATCATACCCTGTTTTCAATAAGAATAAAGTAGTAGACCCTATTACAAACTTGCACAGTTTAGTTTCGTCTGGCAGTACGTATTCTTTTTTCAGGTTTTGCTACGTTGTAGTCAGTAATAGGCCCATTTGCTATCTCATATTGATTTATGTTTGTAAGAGTTAGGTTTAGGTGTCGAGTATTCAGTGGTTCGTGCGACATAGTATATTGTTCAGCGAGGGAGGTTAATAATGTTTTTGCATTCGAGCGTAGCGAGTGCTTCATCCGATGGCTCGAGTTTGAATTTTAACAAGCCATTTCCTAGTGGGTTAAATAAATGACTCGCGCCTCTAATTTTTTAGGAATTTATGACACTTCATTTCTTTGAGTTCTTTGGTCACGTAGCTAGGAAAAAGAACGAGAACTCAGAAAAAATGACAGGGAAGGTTCAGGGCAAGCGATCAAACGTGCCACTTCAAATTTTACCATAAGCTTTTAAAAGCGATAGGAATACAAAAGAAACGCCCATTTGCGGAGCAAAGCAATGGTCCATGAAGAAGACAATTATTTCAATACCCATGAAACTCCAGTTTACAGAAAATTTTAACTTTTCTTAGTTTCTCTTCTGTTTCCTTTTCCCAGTTCCCATGTGGGCCATTTCCTAATTCCATAGAGCATTAGTGACTGGAGCAGACAACGCGCTTACACCTAAAGTTCACCACCTGGTCGTGAAATGTTTCATTGTGTGATGGTCTTGTTTTGATGTGCGTAAATGCGTTCCGGCCTGTAGTCCAGAACAAGAGGGCTTGGCCATAGTTCCCGCGCGGGTCAACCTCATGGTAGAGTTCAAATGTAATTTCGCACGTAAATTCTGAGAATCTCTTATACCTAATAGGCTAGCTCGGATTCGAACCTAACTTGATAAGTTTAACACCGATAAGTTTGTTCTTTAACTTCTGTGACATCCAGCCAAACTTTTTCCAGGCAATGGTTTTGCATGGTTAACGATTTACCTTGTTTCTCCGTTAAAACCGTGCCCCACAATTACGTCTATGCGACACATATCGCGGTCATTACTAATTTATGATTTAAATTCGAGTTTTATTCCGCGTACCTTGATTTTAGAGAAGCTCGATGTTTCGGCACAATTGCATGCGCCATGATCACGAGACCATGATCTCGTCTCGTGATCGTCTCGTCTCGTGTCTTCGTCTCGTGATCATGGCGCATGCAACTGTGCCGAAATATCAAGCTTCTCTAAAATCAAGGTACGCGGAACAAAACCCGAATTTAAATCATAAAACATTATAAACCCGCTCTCCTCTTGCACATCAAACAATGAAGGTATGTGCCACACAAGCCTAACTGTTAAATATTGTCCCTTTTAAGTATACCTAGTTTGTAATTTTCCACCCAACCCAACGTGTCTACACTGTCATATGCAATAAAGAATTTGAATTTGAATAAAAGTGTGATGGTATTGTTAGTCTATATTTGTTGTTGTTGTTGTTCTAACTCTTTATTGTACATAAACATATGAAAATTACAATTAACAAGAGAAAGAGATGTACAAAGGCGAACATATCCCTTAAAGGGATCTCTTCCAGTTAACCTTTGAACGATTGAAAGGACAACAGAAACAAGAATAGACACTACAAACATTACATTTAGTTAGACAACTCCAGTTATTAGAGCTCCAAGCCAGATTCTCCCGGCAGAGGGCAGCACACGTTTCAATTTTATCGCCAGGTGACTGTTGTTTAAAATTGTAAAAGCATTCCAGAGCTTTGCTCTTTAAAGCTCACGGGGAATTGAGTGGCGCTTTTCGCTGTGTAAAAATAAATGATCTCGTATTATATTAAAAAGTAAGTCTTTTTGTCTCAAGGGCAATAGCAAAGTAATCTGCTAGGAAGAAAATGGTTTTCGGTTATTTTTAGTTATTAACTTATGTAATTTTATAAATTAAATTCGGGTTTTGCATGCGCCATGATCACGAGACGACTCAGAGCTTCGTTAAAATCAAGGTACGCGCAACAAAACCCGAATTTACTCGTAATTCATAAAATTCAAATTCAAATTCAAAAAATTCAAATTCAAATTCAAAATTCAAATGATTTATTCAGTAAATAGGCCGCAATGGGCACTTTTACACGTCATTGTTTTAAACTACCAGCGCTTTCGGAAAGACCATCATTGCCAAGAAGAATGCGCCACAAGAAACCTGGCAGAAAGTCATGAATTTAGTAATAGCCGCGATAGTCTAAAATATTGTGCTAAAACACCCAAACAGCCTTTTTGTTTTGAGTTAGTTTATTGCATTTATTTTCAAATTCCTTAGCTAATCATTTAAAAAAAAATCGTATGTTTTACTAAGTTAGTTATTCTACTTAGTTTCTAGTAATTTGTACTTACCATCTTCGCTTCGTCGTTTTTTTAAGGAAACCAAAATTACAAAGAAAGGGCTAATATTTATTATATTAGCTATCTAAAAGTATGAGTATGAAAAGTATGTACAGGTGGTAGGACCTTGTGCAAGGTCCGCCCGGATTGCCACCACCACCTTGCTCGCTAATCCTGCCGTGAAGCAGCAGTGCTTGCACTGTTGTGTTTCGGCGTGGAGAGTAAGACAGCCGGTGAAATTACTGGCACGTGAGGTATCCCATCTTAGGCCTCTAGGTTGGCAACGCGTCTGCAATACCCCCGGTGTTGCAGATGTTTGTGGGCGGTGGTGATCTCTTACCATCAGGAGACCCACTTGCTCGTTTGCCATCCAGTCGAATAAAAAAAATAAAAAAATTAAATCTCACTAAAACATTTCATAGGCGTATGCTGCATTTGTAATTTTTATACAGCGCACTATAAAAATGGACTAAAAACACAACCTGCTTTAAAATATACTTTCATTGATTCTCTCGTCTCGATTCTGAACAAATTACTTTCATTGGCATACTATTACGATTAGAAAATTCTCTCTGCTTTCTTTAAAAGTTTAATGTCCACAAACAAACGAAACCACCTTCTTACAGTAACCAACCAACCTACACCATATCACTGTAATAAATCCATCGCAATGAAAATAGAATCAATTTGTAAAACTTCCAAAGTGCAATTCCAACTCGAAATGGTCATAAGATCGGTTTATTGTCACCCGGATCTTGCTCCCTTTCGCTTTTATGTAGTTTGACGCAAGGGTGGTTTTACGTTGTTGGATGTAAAGTTTCGTGAAGGTTTGGAATGATCCATCAAACATAAGGCCCGGGATAAATCTGACCCAGCTGCTCTTAATCGCTTGGCCCCATGTTGGGCGCCATCTTTTTCTACGGCGACGTTGAAAGTGGAATTGTATTTCAGTTTGGATTCACTGTGTTGTATTTATATTTTGTAGGATTGTATGACTAAAGGGTGTCATTGGAATATTACGATCTTATGATATTAAGCATCTGGTATCCGTCCGTCTGTCAGCCAGAAGGAAGAATTTTTAAACCAAATTGGTAGACGCATATTTTTTTCAAAGAGAGTTACTCCTGCCGTTAAAACGTAAAATGAAGGAGATGCTGTTAAAAAACGGGTTTATCAGCGTTTTTGCTTCGGTCGTACTAATTGCTTATATAAAAATAAAAGTTTTAGAAGAAATAAGAACGTGAATTTATTTTGAGAATAGCGCCATCTATCCGAACATATTGGAGGTATACATTTTATAGAACACGTTTTATAATCCTAATGACAAACAATACGCAGCTTGCACTAAAAAGCCGATAGCCCGTATAACACTGTCGCCTATTCTATTCCGCTCTACTTATCCCCAACCTCCCATAAACATTTATAAAAATGCCAGCGTGCCATTGATACTGCCTCGATAATTAGGTACGAGTCCAATTCGCCCGTGCCTCCCCTATAAGCGATTTAAAGGGATTAGCTCAGACGTTTACGAGCCAATAAATTTGTGCATCCCCCGCATTGTATTTAGGTGCATTACCTGCATTTCCCTAGCGCCCCGGCCTCCCCTCGATTCGGGTTACTGCACCTGCTAGGTTCCATATTGGTAAAGTGCTTCAGTGAGTTGCTCATATTGAGTCATATTTCTTCATTTGCTGTTTTATGTTGGAGGACTTTTAAAGAATTGATGTTCTCCAGGGTTCATCAGAAGGGTGGCCGACGGAATCCTATTAATGTCGCTACACTGTTCATAGTCCGTCTGTCTGTCAAGAACCGTCTGAAATGTATACATAACAAATTAAATTAAATTAAATCAAAAATTAAGAGGGCTCCGAAATAACCAATTCGAAATGACACCGCATTTCTTGTAAGTACCTAATTAGTTTTTTTTATCTTTTTTAATTCGAAAATGATCACTTCTTTATAATCATTGGTCTATGTAATCTATAAAAAGATGGTTTACCTATAAATAAGATTGTTTTTTTGGAATCTTTTTGTTTTTTTTTATTATTTCAATTCCAAATTTTTACTTCTCACTGCTTAAGTGGCTAAATAAGAAACAAATAAGCTGAGATATGTGGTGCATAGGGGAAATTCGTGTCTGTACCGTTGACCAGCAGTGGTGTAGCGGTATAGCACGCGGTACGGAATACCGAGGACCTGGGTTCGATTCCCAGTGCTGGTCTTATTTTTCTGCTTTTTCTGTGCATCTATATTTCAGTTTGTATTTTCAATTTACCTATAAATACATACACATATTTTATAATTGCATTTTATTTTAATTATTAACAGTTCATTATTATCATTTTAAGTTTCTTTAGCAGGCATTGCTCAGGTTTCTCCGTATAAAAATATGAACGTATTTAAATTGAAGAGTATAATATTATTACTAGTCAAAAGAAAATAAGGCTTCCTGAGTATCATCGGTAAAATGAAATCAAAAAGATATTTGCATTTTTATCTATTCAGATAAAAAATGTATTCAAATTAACTTAGATGAAAAGTGCCTACTAAATTATCTTATTCAATTGTGTTATGTTATGTTGGATAAATAAAACCATTTTATACATAGTGAAGGGATTTTAAAAACAATTATGTGTATTTATTAGTATTTTCGTTTTACCAATTAAACGCATGTGGCCCTTATTTTTTTCCGTCACTAGACGGATATAACTTTCATCATCATCCTCTTACTTTCACTTTACTTTTCCCCATTCCGGGTCGTTTTTTAGGGTTCTGGAGCCAAAATGGCAAAAGCGGAACCCTTATAGTTTCACCCTGTCTGTCTGTCTGTCTGTACGTCCGCGGCTTTGCTCAGGGGCTATCAATGCTAGAAAGCTGTAATTTTGCACAGATATATACGTAAGCTATGCCGACAAAATGGTACAATAAAAAAATCAAAAAATATTTTTTTTTGGGTACCTCCCATAGACGTAAAGGGGGGTGATTTTTTTCTCATCCAACCCTATAGTGTGGGGTATCGTTGGATAGGTCTTCTAAAACCATTAGGGGTCTGCTAAAACGATTTTTCTCTTTAGTGATATGTTTGCGAAATATTTAACTTTAAAGTGATAATTTTCATTAAAATCGAGCGTCCCCCCCCCCCCCCTCTAAAATCTAAACCGGTAAGTGGAAAACCTTGTGTTTATACTTGTGTACTGCGTCCGCGATCAGTATTATTCATGCCACATCGGACCGTGAAAAATCGGACACCGGACAAGTGCACAACCCAATTTTAGCCGATACCGTTTTCTTCATGCCACATCGGACCGTGAAAAATCTGACTGCAAATTCCTTGTAGGTGCCTACTGCACAATCGCCCTTACCGTCTTTTAGTTTTGTTCAGCCAAGACCAAGATCCATGTTACATCACAAAGTAATAAAAAGACTTAACTTGTTATTATTTTAGTATATTCCACTCGTAAAGTCGCATAAACTTTTCCCAATTAACCAGCATTGTAGTAAACAAACATACAAAAACTTGTATATCCTGATTAAATTGTATATTAAAATTCAGAGAGCTCGAGCGTCGACATTTTTACTACGGACACAGGGGGGTCGTCAAAAAAATTGGGATATAATATAAACGTGTGGGCATGGAGATTGCATTGAAAATATTCTACGTCCTTCCTGTTTTATGATGAAAATATGAGATGTTACGCGTTTTGCGTAAAGCTACTGCTAAAAGTGTCCTCTATCTCTGTACATTGAATGAATGAATGAATGAATAAATATCAATAAATAAATATCACGGGACAATTCACACCAATTGATCTAGTCCCAAAGTAAGCTTAGCAAAGCTTGTGTTATGGGTACTAAGCAACGGATAAATATAATTATATAGATAGATACATACTTAAATACATATTAAACACCCAAGACCCGAGAACAAACATTCGTATTTTTCATACAAATATCTGCCCCGACGCGGGAATCGAACCCGGGACCTCAAGCTTCGTAGTCAGGTTCTCTAACCACTAGGCCATCTGGTCGTCAAAAGAATGAAAGATTTATTAGAAAAACACAATGCAACAACATTTTTACAGAAATTACTTAATATAATAGTAGGTAAGTATGTTAATGCCTATTACAGTGTTGACTGTGGTCTCTAAAAGGAGTCCACTCAGCATGTGTCGCCGCAGATAGTGCAACGACGCTGATTTTCAGTGAATCCATATGACAATCACAAAACATAAACGTAAAAATAACTTGCAAGAGAGAAGTGAAACACAACAGAAAGAGCAGTATTGAGTTGAGTTCTAGTTTTAATATAAATAAATAAATGTACGAAAATACGAATACGATTATGAATGTATAAATATAAATATAAACATAAATTGCAATGCGGGCTACCGTTTTCGCGCTCACCAGTTGGCGCTACTGTGGATTTAAAGGTCCAGAGGGCCTACTCCGAAATTCAAGTCGTAGTTCGTACCGTACCGTCCCTCTCACTTTCGTATTAAATAGTATAAGTATCAGAGGGACGGAACGACAACAAATTCGAATTTCGTAGTTAGCCCCGCTGCCTCAAGTATAGTGGTTAGTTTGTTATTACGGGCGTGAAAACAAAATTTACATTAAGATTTGTTTTTAGAACCCTTGGTGACGCTGCTTAAGTGACAAAATAAGAAACAAACAGGCTGAGATATGTGGTGCATAGGGGAAATTCGTGTCTGCACGGTTGTCCAGCAGTGGTGTAGCGGTATAGCACGCGGCACGGAATGCCGAGGACCTGGCTTCGATTCCCAGCGCTGGTCTTATTTTTCTGGTTTTTCTGTGCATCTATATTTCTGTTTGTATTTTCGATATGGGTTTTACGGGATGACCGTAAAAGTAACAAAAATTTGGAGTTGAAATAAAAAATACAAAATGATTCCACCCAATCTTAATTTGATTGCTTAATAACGATATATCTTGTCCGGGTGAGCGGTTAGTTCCAATGGAGTGCTGAAAGTTTCTCGATGAGGGCCACAGCATAGATGTCGCTAGTGTCGCTGCTTAAGTGACTAAATAAGAAACAAACAGGCTGAGATATGGGGTGCATAGGAGTAATTCGTGTCTTTACCGTTGTCCAGCGGTGTTGTGGCGGTATAGCACGCGGCACGGAATGCCGAGGACCTGGGTTCGATTCCCAGCGCTATTTCAGTTTGTAGCACACGAAACGTTACCGCTTCGAAGCCACTTTTAGCAACTTCAATTTTAATTTTAGGATTTAGGTTTAAATCATATAACCGTACCATAAAAATATCGAGCATGCCACAGTGTTGCGTAGTCCCGTTTTGTTCGGAAAAAAGGGAGGACAAAGGTTTCCGAAAAACAAAACAGTCTCAAAACACAGACATTCATTGTTCCGTAACGCATATTTGCCATAATTAATTTTAGGTATTGCAAAATAAGCCGTGGTGGCCTAGTGGTTTGACCCATCGCCTTTCAAGCAGAGGGTCGTGGGTTCAAACCCCGGCTCGCACCTCTGAGTTTTTTGAAATTCATGTGCGGAGTTACATTTTACATTTAAAATTTACCACGAGCTTTGCGGTGAAGTAAAACATCGTGAGGAAACCTGCACAAACCTGCGAAGCAATTCAATGGTGTGTGTGAAGTTCCCAATCCGCACTGTGCCCGCGTGGGAACTATGGCCCAAGCCCTCTCATTCTGAGGGGAGGCCTGTGCCCTGCAGTGGGACGTATATAGGCTGGGATGATGATGATGATGATGATTGCAAAATATCCACAAAATTATTCTAATTCTAAATAAACCTGCGTAGCTCACCCAAAAACAGTGACATTTGATTTTGGAGACATCTCGCTCCCTACACTAGCGCCTCTAACGGCGAATTCATACGCGATAGCTCTCATTGGTACCTTTATCGATAAATCTTGCCAGCTGTATCACAGATTATAAAACAGAGCCAAGCGTCGTTAAGTACAGGAATGAACACTAGAGGGCGCTTACCTCAAGTGTTTGCGATCTTCAACCATTGAACATTCAAGATTCAATACTTAGCGTAGATAACGGATGTCGGTTTGATGTTGAGAATATTCGATATCGAGTGTGTTGAAAGTGTTTCCGATATTCAATATTGAAAAAGGAATTATCTGATGTCCCGAGGTATAAATTCTTATTGGTATCGTTTGGTGGAGTATTTTGTTTTTACTTCTCTAACGTTTGCATTGCAGGAAGTTCACGTGCGTGTGTCGTTTTCGTTATGATTTATTTGTTATGATATGAAGTATTTTATTTCTGATACAATTTTTTTGAAAGTGCTTTCTTGATGTTATGATAATAGATAAATAAATATCACGGGATCATTGACCTAGTTCTAAAGTAAGCTTAAACTGCACTGGATCGTTCAAACTGTTCGATATGTTCACTGTTTCGATCGAAACAGTGATCGAAAGATCTGATCGGTCGATGAGAGTCGGTCAGTGCGGATTGGGAATTGCGAACTATTGAATTACTCCGCAGGGTTGTGGGACGTGTATACGCTGAGATTGCATAGGCTAGAGATAAATGAATGTCATGCTCTATACAAATACAAACACAAAAATTTTTTATTGCACACCACGTCAGTATATTTTTTTAATAATGGACACAAAATCAGGGCAGACAAAATAGACGGATAGAGAGATCTTTCTATTGTGGTATCTCCGCTATACGAGGTACTAAATTAAACCTAGTATTATAGTTGGAAATTACAGGTAAACCAGCTAGTTTCGTCCTGTGCCAGAGATTTTTTGAACAAATTAGTCAGTCAGCAGGTGTTCGTTTAATCAAGCTGGCTGGCATTACGCCAGTTCGGCTGAATTCAGGCTAAATTAGTGCACGTGAATTAAAGCCTGAATTTACTTGTAATGCTGAAATGGAACAATTGATAGTACACTAGAGAAACATTTTTATGGGGTTAATGAGGGTTTCTTGAAATAACGCTAGATGGCGTTAGTATCCGTTTTGACGTTAGTCTTGCTGCGATTGGCTTATTTATTTAAACAATCACAAACGTTTTGAACATGAAACTACCGTGAGACTCACTTATATTAAATGATGTTGTAACGGATAACTCACGTCTTAAGCCGAGGGGTGGCGCGTAGTGTGCGTGTTGCGGCAGCCGCCGAGTCGCGTGCTCCTGAGAAGGGCTACGAAATAGCCCGAAACATGTCGAGCTAAACTCGGTTTAAGACGTGAGTTATCCGTTACAAATGTTACAATATCATTTAATAATTACAAACGTACCCGAATAGGTTTTTTGATACTTTATATTTCGAAGACGTTTGCAATGGAACAGAGATTACAAGCATTTTCCAAGCTACCATACATAAGCTACCATTAAGCACAAAGCTGTGATAGCGGTGTCATCATTATGTACCTATCATCAGCCGGAAGACATCCACTGTTAAACAAAGGCCACCCCTTAGAACCAGGCTTGCCAGGTGTACGGTATTTTACCGAACCGTTCGGTATTTTAGCACTGTGTTCGGTCTGTGATCGGTAGCCAAAAATACCGAAGTATGGGCAGTTCGGTATTTTTTTCTAATAAATTCTTTTCCCAAGTAAACATTTTTTTTTTATATGACTGGATGGCAAACGAGCAAGTGGGTCTCCTGATTGTAAGAGATCACCACCGCCCATAAACATCTGCAACACCAGGGGTATTGCAGATGCGTTGCCAACCTAGAGGCCTAAGATGGGATACCTCAAGTGCCAGTAATCATCGGCTGTCTTACTCTCCACGCCGAAACACAACAGTGCAAGCACTGCTGCTTCACGGCAGGATTAGCGAGCAAGATGGTGGTAGCAATCCGGGCGGACCTTGCACGATTCAACTGTCAGATTTTACGCAATCGACAATCGATGTTGCCGCTTCGTGCGCGTTGGAAGCGGTTTTTTTTTGCCCACTGTTCGGTATTTATTCGAAAAAGACAGGGTTGCCAGCCCTTAGAACGCCACATTGAACGACAACTCGGCACTTGCATCTAGCAGTTGCCCGCAGGCCAGTCAACACTTCGTCTTCTGGTTCGTGGGCGCCTCTCGAGGACTTTTCTCCCCCGATGTTTATTTGTTATTCGAGCAATGTGACCCGCTCATTGTCACTACAACTTGCATATGCTTCGAGCTACGTCGGGGACTTTAGAGGACCTTACCAACCAAAAGTTGGAAAACCCCCGACTTTGTCTATTCAAAGTTCAATATCCCAAAAACGGCTAACTTATTCTGATGAAACGTCTAAGAACCATCGCTAGAAACCCTGATTTCAAATGGAAAAACCGCACTCAATCGGTCCACCCGTTTAAGAGCTACGGTGCCACAGACAGACAGACATAGCGGTCAAACTTATAACACCCCTCTTTTTGCGACGGGGGTTAAAAATCTGTCGCACGCGACGCGTGCCAGCGTTGCTCATACTATTTTTCAATAGACGTCCACCCGCTTCGTGCAAACCGCGTAGCTAGCGTACACTCTTAGTTCTTAACTGTGTAGCCATGCAAAAAGCTGTAGTTCATTGGTTGACTGTACAAAAGACTTATCCCTTTATCTGCGTTCAGTATTTTTGACTATTAATTGTGTGCGGGCGTCACAGTCAGTGTAAACTCTGTAAATTGTATATTTTCCGCTCAATTATACTGGGGACGCCTGAGCACAGACAATATAGCTACAAAATGTGCACTTGTGAAAAACGCCGTAAAAAATGGGTTGCAGAATGTCATAAATATGTTAAAACTTAAAATAATAGTACCTGGGTATAAAAATACTAATAGAATAGAAGGTGATCATTGTACACATATGATTCCTTCAGGTGCTACGTAGCGGAGCCCACCATTCCACTAGTTTCACAATCCATTAATACATGTAATTTTTATGTGTCACATAACATATAACAACGAGTGGTGAAAAGATCATTAATCACGCCTAATTCCCGTATTTTTTTAGTGGTCACTAATCTCTCTCTCTCTCTCTCTCTCTCTCTCTCTCACACATTGCAACACGCGCAAAACAGTAGGTAAGGTAATTTTGACAATATAAAAAACGTGATTAAATACTTAGTTTGACACTTAAAACAGACACATGTTGACTTTATATCAACTATTATTTATATTAAGTATTACACTTATGCAGTGCGTTTACAGGGCTTGATTCAGTATTTTGTACTGGAGTACAATCAGAATGTTAATGTCGCTCGGGGATCGTCGGTTTTCTTCGTTTTCCTGAAGATTCAAATGAGAAAGAAAAAGAAAACCGATCTTTTGTTTCCACTTCCGAATGATAAACAAATTCAAGTGTAAATGTTTTGAATCTGAATTTTGACGTTTTACTTTCAAACTGCGCACGCCGTTCTACTCTACAACATACCCAGAGACCGAAACCATTAATTCAGTGGGTTGACATAAAAAATTGTCAAATGCAAATCAACGGGTTCGCAACGCCCACCGTGCTCGCTTGGGTTCCGCTATGAAGGAAAAAACAATTTCGGGGGTGTCAACAAGTTTTAAGGCCACTTGGAAATAATGTTAAAGCTGACAGTCCGCATATTGCTCTACACATCGTCTGTCGCAGTCCCACGTGAGTTATGGAGTTTTTCCACGACAAGGCTGCGTTGGGGGAGAAAAGTCCTCGAGTGGCGACCACTTGTAACGAGGTGTCATACAGCTCGTTTCTTCCTAACCCTTTGTACTGTCTGTTTTAGCACATATTCGAAAAAATAACATTTAAATTCAAATTTCCTTTGCTAAATTCCACACCTGTTCGATTTACGTCAAGTAGCCATTCTATTCAGAGCCTCCGAGCTGAACACTCACCTTTCTTTTATCCTAGATCCTATAAATCTCTTAAAACTCCATTACAAGCTTATAATTTACTACTCCTATACGAAGGAAGGTTTTATAATTGTACAGTGCATTTGTGAAGTTTCATAAGATCTTAGATCGTAATACTACTGGACTTCAGTGCCATTGAATTATATAAATAAAGAACTGGGCACGGAAACGTAAGTGGATTAACTATGTATTTTTATAATTGTTGATACAGTGTCAAAGCATACCTTTTAGATACTTAAGACCGCGTCTGTTTGTCCGCAGGTGCCCTTTTATTATTATCTTAAATAAATATCACTGTCTGCCCTATTCCTGCCTTCTTCTTCACCCGAACAACTTCCCTGGACACCACCCCGTGACACACTAACCGGAAGATGAAGCGTTGAAACCTCCCACTGGACTGACGACATCGTGCGTGAGTGTTGTCGGGAAAACGGCGGAGCAATTGGCGAGTTGTCGTTCATTGAAAATACAAACTGAAATATAGATGCACAGAAAAAACAGAAAAATAAGACCATCACTGGGAATCGAACCCAGGTCCTCGGTAATCCGTACCGCGTGCTATACCGCTACACCACTGATGGTCAACGGTACCGACACGAATTTCCCTATGCACCTCATATCTCAGCTTGTTTTTGTTTCTTACTTAGTCACTTAAGCAAATACAAAAAGAAAATGCTTGAAATAAAAAATACAAAAATATTCCAAAAAAACAATCTTGAGTTGTCGTTCATTGTGCCGTTCTAAGGGGGAGGCTTTTGTTCAGCAGTGGACGTCTTCCGGCTGATGATGTAAGGCTGACCAGAGATGTGCGAGGATGTGATGCAAGGAATGTGTTGGTCATATTAACCAATAGAAACGCTTCTTTACCTATCCGCAGGAAACAGCGGGAACAGTTCTTTCGGCTCAAGTTACTTAAAGACCAGAGGCGTCTTTAGCCCAGTAGCGCCCGTGTGCCCGTCGTCAATTGTATTTTGTTAATGTTCTTTTGTACAATAAAGAGTTTACATACATACATACATAACCTTAGCGCCATCTAGAAAGCGCGCGGTCAAATGGAATAGGTACAAAATACGCCTCTAACACCGCTGCGGCCGTGTGCAACGGACACCCTGCACTATAGGTAAAGACGCCTCTGTTAAAGACACAAGTACAAAACAAACAGTTAAACTCTCAAGTCTCACTAAATTCAAATCTGAATCCCTTTGAAATGATAGCAGTTAACAAGGTACGTAAACTTTAACTGTCGTTACCCACAAACTTTGTTTTGAAGATAACATGTTGAGTCAAGTTTAATTACGTTTATGAAGCGTATTATTTTTGATTTCCGTTATTTTTAAACTTTCATGGAACATTGAACAGGTCAAATGAACTTAATTTGACCAAGACACTAGTGACCCAACTCTTATTGTTCAAAAGATAATCAAGAATTCAGATAATTAATTATGCGCTCTAATGCATTTTTAAATTTGAATTCACACATATTTAGCAAAAAAAAATTAGCTAGGTATCTAATTTATTATTTTATTTTATACTTAAAATTAAATTAAAATTTAATTACTTAAAATTTCAAGTAGGTAATATTTTTGCATATTTATTCCAGAGTAAAAATTCGTATTTTTCATACAAATTTATACCCCGATCGGAGATCGAACCCGGGACCTTTAGCTTAACAGTCAAGTTCTCAAACTTCTCTGCTATTTGGTTGTCCAAGGATCAAAGGTTCAAAGTACGTCAGAATTGAGTAATTTGCCAAGACATAATCTTAACGATTCAACTTTCATCAAACCCAGTCTTTGATGAACCATGGATGGTTAATCCTATAAATACTCGTAGTGATGTAGCAACCACATAAAAGGGATATCGTACATAAAAGCATACGTTAACGTTAGCTAGAAATAAACACTGCACTTTGTTCTTTCACGCACTGAAGTTCTTTAATCTACCGTCGAAAGTTTGATATTTTTTATCGCGCTCTGTTTGTGGTTTGTGTTAGAGTGCAGGCTATCTTGACTGTAATTAAGTATGAATATTTAATTACACATTATTTATGAATCCGAATATGTTTTTTATTAGGGTGCCGGAGCCATAATGGCAAAACGGAACCCTTATAGTTTCGCCATGTCTGTCTGTCTGTATGCCGACAAAACGGTACAATAAAAAATTCTAAAAAATTTTTTTTAGGTTACCTCCCATAGACGTAAAGTGATTTTTTTTCTCATCCAACCCTGTAGTGTGGGGTATCGTTGGATTGGTCTTTTAAAACCATTATTGGTTTGCTAAGACGATTTTTCGATTTAGTGATCGATAGTGCGCCCCCCCCCCCTCTAAAATCTCAACCGGTGGGTGAAAAAATTTGAAAAAATTCAGGATGGTAGTAAGTAGGTAGGTATATCAAACTTTCAAGGAAAACTATAACGGCTAAGTTTGCTTGAGAATTATCAGTAGTTTAAGAGTAAATAGCAGCCTTAGCCTAAGGTATAAAATATACCTTAACTTGGAAGATTCCGTATAAAATACGAAATCCTTAGAAAAATATTAAGTACTTAATTTTTTCGTAATGGCTACGGAGCCCTATTTTGGGCGTGTCCGACACGCTCTTGGCCGGTTTTGTGAAAAAACTAGCGTTTGTCTAGTTTTAAAACGGAGCCTTTCTAGGATCACTCCTGTTCTCTCTGTCCAAAACTGTCTGTAACTACTAAACCAAGACTAAACCGATTGAGTCAAAATTTGGTACACATATCTAAGTCGGTGGCTCAAAGACAGACATGTACTTCATGCAATTTGTTAAAGCTGAAACATGGCGGCTACCTTGGGGTGAATTAAAACTTAAAAATATGTATTAGTAAACCACAGGGTCCACCAACTAGATTTACTAGATGGACGATTGACTTGGTTAAAGCTGCGGGTTCACGGTGGATGCAGACCGCTTCCAACCGAAGCAACTGGAGGTCTATGGGGGAGGCCTTCGTCCGACAGTGAACGTCGGACGGCTGATTTGATAATGATGATTGTGACTACAGTCTTCGTTATATCACTCATCATCATCATCAGCCGGAAGACGTCCACTGCTGAACAAAGGCCTCCCCTTAGAAAACCACAGTGCATGCATCTACCGGCCTTCAACTCTCACAATGTCGTCAGTCCACCTGGTGGGAGGCTTGCCAACGCTTCATCTACCTACCGGTTCGTGTTTGTCAGTGTAGTGTTGCCTTAGTGTTTAGTTTTGTAACTAAGGGACCCCATACATCCCTGTATTATTATTATTATTATTTTGTATTTTTTTTTTAATTGTATACTGTAGTTTTTAAGTATTTTATTTGTAATTATTTTATGTTGAAAAAATGACTTACTGCCAAGTTTCTTGCGGCGCATTCTTCTTGGCAATGATGGTCTTTCCGAAAGCGCTGGTAGTTTAAAAAATAACGTGTAAAAGTGCCCATTGCGGCCTATTTACTGAATAAATGATTTTTATTTTGAGGGCTTTTCTCCCCCAACCGTTAACTGTCCTTCGAGCGATATCACTATTTCCATCATAAAAGGTCTCCATAACCTAATACCATATAGAGATAACTAAAACAACCTTTACTTTTATTGCAGTTAAGACCTACTTGCATATAAACGCGGTTAAATCTGCATACGCTCTCTGGGGCACTCCGTTCGATTTCCGTTTAGGAACACTATTAAACCGTATTGGTAACAATGGATAACCTTTGCTATGTTTGCTGAATAATAAAACTAGTGCAGTCAGTGCAAGCAATGCAATATAGTAACGGTAGAATTACAAACAAACTTCTTTGCTCACCCGCGATTTTATTATAGACGTCTATGCAACAAATGTGTGTTCATGCAATTTCTCCACCTCCACACTGTAAGAACACACAAATCATACAAACCTAAAACTATCACCACCACCACACGAGTTAAACATTACAATTTAAATGTTTGTTTTGCTTCCTTAAACATCTGGCATGGTGAACGGTTGCGCTGCTCTGAGGATGAACTCTGGTTGAGTTCGAAACGTGTTAGTGTAGTATGGTAGTGGTGATGGGTTATTATTATTTGTGTGTGCTCTTACAGCGTGGAGGTGGAGAAACTGCATTAATACGCATTAGTTTTGTTTTTGCGATTTGAAAATACTTTATGCGTTCTTTTCGTGGAAAGTTACGCCCTACTAATTTACTCCTTAAAGGTTTACTAGCATTAAAAAACTTCACCATGAACAACACGACATGACGTGCTATTTGTTCTGCGTGTAGTCGTCCCGCTAACACGATTTGCGTGTAGTTCAACATGTCGGCTGTCGCTTCAAACGCCGCGACAAAGCAAATTGCTCGCGCTGTAATTACGTACGAAATTAGTCGAAAACTAACTGGACTAGAGATCAATTTAAGTGTAGATGTAGCTGTAATACGAATTAAGGTAATATTTAAAAAAAAACGGCCAAGTGACGTCAAGCCATACAAAATTGAACGCATCAAATGACAGGTAAGTATATTTCTATTTCGTAATATTTGGCATGCAATTTCGTATGTAAAAACCGGCCAAGAGCGTGTCGGACACGCCCAAAATAGGGTTCCGTAGCCATTATGAAAAAAATAAGTAATATTTTCCTAAGGATTTCGTATTTTATATGGAATCTTCCAAGTTCAGTTATATTTTATAACTTAGGCTGCTATTTACTCTTAAATTACTAATAATTCTCAAGCAAACTTAGCCGTTATAGTTTTCCTTGAAAGTTTGATATAATTACTACCATCCTGAATTTTTTCAAATTTTTCTACACACCGGTTTAGATTTTAGAGGGGGGACGCTCGATTTAATGAAAATTTGCACTTTAAAGTTGAATATTTCGCAAACAAATCACTGCATCGAAAAGTTGTCTTAGCAACCCCGTAATAATTTTAAAAGACCTATCCAACGAAATCCCACACTTAAGATTGAATGAGAAAAAAAAACACCCCCACTTTACATCTATGGGAGACACACTAAAATATATATATTTTTTTAATTTTTATTGTACCACTTTGTCGGCATAGTTTACATATATATCCGTGCAAAATTACAGCTTTCTAGCATTGATGATCCCTGAGCAAATCCGCGGACGGACAGACAGACAGACATGGCGAAACCCTAAAAATAGAAAAACTCAGAAATGCGAGCCTAGATAGAGCCTAGAACACACGATCCTCTGCTTGAGAGTCTATAAGCCAATCCACTAGGCGACCACGGCTAAGTAGTAACCTCAAACAAATGACAGAGACGTTTAAACCTGACAGATAATGAAATAGTTTCTCTGAAGTTGCCTTTTTCAAGTCGAAATAAGCTTTCAGATAGTTATTCATGAGATAAATGGCATTTGAAAAAATAGACAACCAGTTATCAGACAAATAAATGGTCTGGTGGCTATTGGACAGTCTATATGAGAAAAATATATTAATATTTTTTTATATATGTCTCACAGGCATTTAAAATCAAATTACAATCCGGTTTATCTGAGGAATGAAAACTCAACTCTATAAGTATACCGCCGCATCTAATCTACATCACATCAACGGGACGGCCTCGCGCAATGTCAGTTCTCTGGACATTTGATGTTGTTATTTCGTAATTGGTGAAGACTAGCTCAGCAGGCCAATTAAAATATAATACAAGTAAGTCAGTAAGTACTAATAAGGTCTTAATGAGGGCTATCGTTTTTTGTCTCACTAGATGGCGCACTATTGCGTGAGGTTTTTAAGTATGGCTTTCAGAGTCTGTTATTACGGGCGTTAAAACAAAGTTTAGATTAAAATCATATTTAAAACACCTTAAAACCGTACCACAAAAATATCCAGCAACCACAGTGTTGCTTAGTCCCGTTTTGTTCGGAAAAAAAGGGAGGACAAAAGTTTCCGAAAGACAAAACTGTCTCAAAACACAGACATCAATTGCCCCGTAACGCATAATTGCCATAATTAATTTCAGGTAATGCAAAATGTTCACAAAAAAATTCTAATTATAAATAAACCCGCGTAGCTCACCCAAAAACTATGAGATTTGACATTTCGGAGACCTCACGCTACACTAGCGCCTCTAGCGGCGAATTCATTCGCGATAGCCCTCATTAAATCAGACACCCCTTCTTTTATTTTAGATTTATTCGACTGGACACCAGGGGTATTGCAGATGCGTTGCCAACCTAGAGGCCTAATATGGGATACCTCAAGTGCCAGTAATTTCACCGGCTGTCTTACTCTCCACTCCTGCTGCAAGCACTGCTGCTTCACGGCAGGATTAGCGAGCAAGATGTTGGTAGCAATCCAGGCGGACCTTGCACAAGGTCCTACCACCTGCATTTGTATTAGGTATTCATATTATATTCGTATCGTACGTTTCACTAAGTCTTTCATTTTATTAAATTCCTCTACTCGAAATTTGTAATTGCCAGCTGAAGTGCGCCATTTACCTATAGAAAAAAAATCCAGTGCACTTAGCTGGCAATACAAGTACAAAATAGGTTAATTACTTATGTAAATTATACTTCTTATTGCTTTTCCTTATTGTAAATTGCACAACCTGCTAAAATCTATTCCATACTCTTTCGCAATCGCTCTGAAGCAATAAGGCCGTAATCATTTACCTATATATACCAGTTTCCTGTATTGTATCGTATGTAATCTGCGACATAGTTCCCTGACCATCCCATTAACCGACGGTCGAAAATTCGCCGTAAACAAACCTTTTACAAACATAACGACAGCAATCTCCAAAACTATTACAATGATGCGAACAATTAACATGTTCCTGCTAAACTTGAATTCCACAGAAAGATGTAATTCCGTCCGGATTCGGGGGTAGCGTCCGGTCGCGGATTATTTCCACTGTTGGGCTCCAAAGTTTCAACCCGGAGCCGTCTACCATCACTTTAAATACTGTGTGACGCAAAGAAGGGGTGAAAACGATTGTGATTACAAGGTATTAGACAATAAAGGCTCTGATTCACATACTAGGGTGGAATCTTGTCATAATCAATTTCGCTTTGATTTCTTTGGCAAATGTGTCGAGAAACTTTTTTTTGGAGTGCCGAAAAAGTTTCTTGATAAGGGCTACGGCATAGATGTCGCTAGTGTCGCTGCATAAGTGGCTAAATAAGAAACAACACAAGCTGAGATATGAGGTGCATAGGAGAAATTCGTGTCTGTATCGTTGTCCAGCGGTGGTGCAGCGGTATAGCACACGGTACGGAATGCCGAGGACCTGGGTTCGATTCCCAGCGCTGGTCTTATTTTTCTGGTTTTTCTGTGCATCTATATTTCAGTTTGTATTTCCGATATAGGTTTTACGGGATGACTGTAAAAGTAACAAAAAATTTGGAATTGAAATAAAAAATACAAAAAGATTCCAAAAAACCAATCTTAAATGTGTATGTCACATGACATTAGTAGCACAAAGGTTCCACGCTGGGAAGTGTTTCTGTTTCTCGACTGTACCAATTTTTTTAACACACTTATATTAGTTTCGCTATGTATGTAACAGAATCTTTAAACTTGATTTTCACCCATTAAACTCGACTATCCGAAAGAGGGTTATGTTTTTTGAACGTATGTATCTATGCGTATTTTTTTGGTCCTCTTTGAAGCCTACATACAAGGTAACATATAATATACTGCTCTCAAGAAAATAAGGGCCAAATGAATTTTATGGGTAAAATGAAAATACTGACAAATATAATTATTTATAACATTCTTTGTCTAAAAATGGTTTTATTAGTACAACATAACACAATACAAAATACTTTTCATTCAAAAATGTATTCAAATAGTAAAAACACAAACATATTTTTG
Source organism: Choristoneura fumiferana (assembly GCF_025370935.1). Lineage (NCBI taxonomy): Eukaryota > Metazoa > Arthropoda > Insecta > Lepidoptera > Tortricidae > Choristoneura > Choristoneura fumiferana. The sequence continues at coordinate 162,808 of NC_133486.1, forward strand.
ATTTCTTTTTACCGGTAAAATTCAAATGGCCCTTATATTCTTTTGAGTAGTACATAATATAAGGTATCTTTAGGTTCGTCATAACTGTCAGTGTCACTCTAACGGGCATTGAAAAAAACAAACTTTTATTCTACATCCGGCGGGAATTTCGAATAATCGCTCCTTAATGCAACTCTGTAATCTTCAAGAAATATGTCTGCCAAACCTGACTACGAAGCTTGAGGTACCGGGTTCGATCCCCGGCCGGTGTAGATACCTATTGTATGAATAATACGAATATTTGGATATACTAATGTTTCGGCGAAAAACGTTTGGCAACCTGTTTCATTTCGCAACTTTTCATTTCCCAACTGTTAAATATTTCTGAAACTGTAAATATATCAGGACTTTTATAAAAGTAACCTAACCTAACCTAAAGGGTTCTACACGATGGCCCTGAATCTGGCTTATAAATCCTGAAATATTTACAGTTTTAGAGTTTGCGAAATGAAAAGTTGCGAAATGAAACAGGTTGCCAAACGTTACGTTGCGAAAAGGCAGTACTCGGAATATTTGTTCTCGGGTCTTGGATGTTTAATATGTATTGAAGTATATATTTATCTATATAAGTATGTTTATCCGTTGCCCGGTATCCATAGTACAAGCTTTGCTTAGTTTGGGAATTGGTGTCAAGTGTCCCATGATTATTTATTTAAAGTTTCAAGTTTTAGCACCATTCAGGGGTCTACTAAGACATTCAAAAATCGAAGTTCGTATCGTACCGTCCCTCTCACTCTCGTATTAAATAATATTGGTGTCAGTAGGACCGCAATAACCGGATAACCTTTGGGGGAGAAAAGTCCTCGAGTGGCGACCACGAACCGGAAGACGAAGCGTTGGCAGGCCTCCCACCAGGTGGACTGACGACATTGTGAGAGTAGCGGGAAACCGGTGGATGCAAGTGGCAAGTTGTCGTTCATTGTGGCGTTCTAAGGGGGAGGCCTTTGTCCAGCAGTGGACGTCTTCGGGCTGATGATGATGATGATGATGAGGACCGCAAGATACGAAGATCGAATTATGCACTTCTTAGTATAGAGCCAGTAACGTTAATATACCTAGGTATAGTTGGCTCTTACGAAGTGAATGTGGCACAAGTAGCGAGATGTAGTTCGCCTGGCGGCCCGCTAATTCCATGGCCCTACAGCTAGGGGTCGGCTAGTAATTAGTACAAGATAATGACTAACACCTGCAATGTATGTGGCTGACTCTACATGTAATTGCTTTCGTTGCCTTCGCAGAAATGTAAGAGGCGTTTGCGAAAACCTAACTGCATTTCTAAAATGCAACCGAGGTTGCATTTGAGATTGGAAATTTGGAATGCAACACGAAAGTGGTCAATTTTACTAAACATGTTTTGTTTTCAAGCTTTTATTTAATTTGCACTGTTTTTATTGTTTTTGGGCCAAATCTTGCAAGTTCATTTTGACCCACTGGAAAGTGGTCGAATAGACTTGAAATTGGTATGCCAGCAAAAAGCATGTATTAAAAATGAAATTTTTAACATAAACTTACTTATTTTGTAATTTCTTTCCGTACCTATAAGTAATCGAATTCAATATTAGATTAAGTTTAGTTTTAGGAGCCTTAAGTCCGGGGTTCTGGGAGAATATCAGCGTTGCGAAGCAATTCGTATCTTTCTGCAGAGCTAGCTTCCATTTATTATTGTTTTTAAATAAAATTGACTCGTGATTGACCTCTTTCTCACTCGATAAAAAGTGTAGATGAGGCCAAATGTAAGTATATCTTACTGATGCAGTGTGTTTGTGTGTCTTTTTAGGGTTCCGGAGCCAAAATGGCAAAAACGGAACCCTTATAGTTTCACCATGTCTGTCTGTCTGTCTGTCCGTCCGTCCATCCGTCCGTCCGTCCGTCCGTCCGTCCATCCGGTATAAAATATACCTAAACTTGGAAGATTCCGTATAAAATACGAAAAGAAAAATATTAAGTACTCAATTTTTTCGTAATGGCTACGGAACCCTATTTTGTGCGTGTCCGACACGCTCTTGGCCGGTTTTTGCTCGTAATGTGATTCGCGTTAAAATATAACTTTTGTACAATGTGACCAATGAACATATTTTCTTTCTTCTAATATCTTAGCAAGTACACTACACGCTCTTTAGGTACTTCAGCATCGTAATAAAAATAGCGCGATACGCGGGTGGCGGTAACGACATTTTTCAATAGAACGGGCCGTAAAAGGCAGGGTCGTATCTCACCGGGTAATGTGGGACTTATAGTTAATCTGTATATGTGTTCGTGTAGATCCAATAATATTATACAACGTGTCTCTTTGAACAAAGAGCGACATCCCAAGTACTTAGAGTTCCTTCTCGGGAATGTTCTCATTGTTTTTATTTACATCCCAGTTTATTCTAATGTAAAAGTTTGTAAGTCTGTTTATTTGTTAGTTTTTTACCTCTTCCTGTCTAAATTGCTGAACTGATTAAGATGAAATTCGGCATACAGACAGATTGAATCCTGGGGAAGGACATAGGATATTTTTTATCCTGGAAAACTGCATAGTTTACTGCGACTACGCGGGCGAAAAAGCTACTATCGGGATAAAAAGTCACCAGTATGAACAGTAGGGATGGAAAACCTGGCAAATGCGAGTCGGACTCGTGCACCGAGGGTTCCGTTCACATTTATAGGTATGTAAGTAAACGGGACCTACTCTTAAGTAAAATGTACGCAGTGTGGCGTCAGATTATATTGGTCATTGATATTTACAGACACACATAAAAATCAAGATTTTCAGACTTTTATAGTTGGTTGTGTTATAATAGCTACCTTCATACCAAATTTCAAGATTCTGAGTTCACGGGAAGTACCTTGTAGATTTTGATTCCCTTGCGAGTTGCGAAAATTTTCGGAAATTTGTAGTATAAACGGCTGCATCTTTTGATTGCGTTGGCTTAGGAGTTTGATTTTTTCACGGCGCCAAGGGACAGTAGACCTTAGTATTTGATATAAATTTTAGCTTGATACCTCCACGCGTTCCCGAGAAAAAATGTCTTGACGGACAGACAAAAGGTGATCCTGAGTTCCGTTTTTTCCTTTTGGGGTACGGAACCCTAAAAAGGCATTTTTACTGCAAAACCGGTCTTCCATTTCAATAGTTCGTTATACAATACTAGCGTGGTTTTCGATGCATACAAGTTTATTGTTTCGGGCATGTTTCTGGTTGCATACATTCATGTATGCATTCACCGTCATTCATAGTAAAGCGGTCGGTCGGTCAAAAGGAAAGTACGTACGATTTTTCGTCACGTATATAATTTTGCTATAGGTAATTTTAATAAGTTATTTATTCGGAATATACGAAATAAAAATGTACGTTTTTGCTTCTAGTCGCTATCTTTGGAATCTTCATCAGGAAGCTGAATCATTTATTCATCATTTATTTCGCAACTTTTCATTCCGCAACCTGTTTAATGTTTTAATGTTTTAATGTTTATTTGGGCACAAACGGTACATGGTTCTTAAAAATACACAAATTACAATTTACATAAACCAATAAAGCTGCCACCACTTACATAAAGCTGCCACCACTTACTATTTCTGAAACTCATATTTAATATGAGTGAGTCTCACGGTAGTTTCATTTTTTTTTTTATTCGATTGGATGGCAAACGAGCAGGTGGGTCTCCTGATGGTAAGAGATCACCACCGCCCATAGACACCTGCAACACCAGGGGGATTGCAGATGCGTTGCCAACCTAGAGGCCTAAGATGGGATACCTCAAGTGCCAGTAATTTCACCGGCTGTCTTACTCTCCACGCCGAAACACAACAGTGCAAGCACTGCTGCTTCACGGCAGGATTAACGAGCAAGATGGTGGTAGCAATCCGGGTGGACCTTCATGTTCAAAATTTCTGAAACTGTAAATATTTCAGGATTTTTATAAAACTAACCTAACCTAACCTACACGACGGCCCTGAAATAAATCCTGCAATGTTGACAGTTTTAGAGTTTGCGAAATGAGAAGTTGCGAAATGAAACAGGTTTCCAAACGTTACGTTGCGAAAAGGCAGTACCCGAAATACTTAAATACTTTCTTAATACTTTCTTAGGAATAAGCTCGCCTTTGTTCTCCTCTCTGTGTATTTGTATTTTTATTTTTATGAGCAATAAAGAGTTTACATACATACATACTTAGTTCTTTATTCGAAATTAACGGAATAAAAATGTACGTTTTTGCATCTAGTTGGAATCTTCTTAACCTGTCACAAGGAAGCTGAATCGCGTACAAAGGTAGAACCTTTGTGCTACGGAAGTCATACATTCCATACATCTGCCAAAAGAATCATAGCGAAATTGATTATGAAAAGTTTCTAGTCAATATCATTTATTCTGTTTGAAATGTGGAAGAATATAAAGGTCTGCAATAAGTATTATGTGAGACACACATTTCACCAGTAGCTGGCATACAAAATATACAAGTAGAACAATCAAATATGTATAACATAATCATAAAGCACATCAAAATATCTGATGGCGGCTACAAAAACGGTAATTTAAATTTAAGTGTCTATAACTGCGATGTAATTTCGAATTATCTATAAAGGAAGTGAATAAATATTAATAATGAATGACATAGCGAGCTCCCGTGCACTACATAATATGTTAAGTTTTAGTCGCTGTGTATGTACTCTTTCACGTACTGAACTTAAGTTTAGTTACTCATATAAGTATTTTTACTTTACTTGATCTCTCTATGATTCAATTATATATAATTCAATTATATATAATGTGTACATATATACATATATATATATATAGGCAGATATAATATAATATAATATTATAGGCAGATCGCTTCACCCGAACCACGCGCAAAGTAGGCGCGCGACTCAAGGGGACGACCTGTACCCAATCAAAAATAGTTTCGCCCTTATAGAGCATAGCCGAGATGTCATCAAGGCCCAATAATTTCCTTACTCATTAGATTGAGGCACGACGAGCAATGGGCGCGCGTAAGCCCTATAAAAATAGGTTAGCCAAACGATAACACGTTTGAAGGCCATGCAGCGCCATCTATGAGCGAGGGGAGGGCAACTTGTAACTTTGTTTTTTTTAGATTCAAATGTTTACAAAATGTTAAATTATGAGTAACATAGTTGATTATATGATTAAAGATGACACTACATTTAGACTAAATTCAACTTGCTCCTACGCAGATTATGTGCCTGACTGCCTTCGACTGCATATATAATCCAATACCTATTATTGTATATAGAATCTCGGAAACGGCTCAAACGATTTCGATGAAATTTGGTATCAGGGGGTTTTCGGGGATGACAAATCGATCTAGCTTGGTCTTATCTCTGGGAAAATGCTTATTATCGAGTCTTAGCCCGAGAAAAGCTAACTGAATTGGGACTATTTCTAGTGGTCCGTACCCTAATGGTGACCAACGGAACCCCGTACCTTTTTTTCTATAAAGGCACACACATTAAATGATACTTAATTGAATTGAACCTGTTTATTTCAATATAATTTAATTTGCTAAGTTCTAAACTCAATTTCAATTTTATTTTGCCTAATTTAATTATTGTAATCTAATTCAATTTCGTTTGTAATTAAATTCGAACTTCAGACAACCTCATAATTTACAATTTCACAATTAATTGAAGTTCTAAATGATAGGGTATTCGACGTAATTAACTAATTATTTCAAAATACGGCTGTATTAAAAAAACTATTTATTTTCATTTCGTTCGTAACGTCACTTCACTGTTTGTGTGTAAGTTTTACTGGCCTGTTGCCCGGGACTCCGTCCGTGTAGTTTTTGTTTATCGCTATCCCGCGGGAACTGTGCCATTTTCCGGGATAAAAACTATCCTATGTTCTTCTCGGGGACTCAAACTATTTGTATACCGAATTTCATCTAAATCGGTTCAGCAGTCAAACGAGATTGAGCAATTCCCAGATGAGTCGGGCATGCTGCGAGATCGCCTTGGCTGTATTCTATATGAACATTCTCCGCCTCCCTTGAAAAAAAAAACATCCAAACATCTTCTCAAACTTTCACTTTTATAATTATTAGTAGGATAAGGATATTAGTGGGATAGTGGGAAATGGAAATGTTGAGGGTTCCGTACACATTTATAGGTATGTAAGTAAACGGGAATCGTGTCTTGAAGATATTTTTCGCTTTTTCCGAGTGATTTAAAACATCCAGTGTATGCAGAGCCCTACTCTTAAGCAAAATGTACGCAGTGTGGTGTCAGATTATATTGGTCGTTGATATTTACAGACAGACATAAAAAATCAAGATTTTCTACAAGATTTGCTACCTTCATACCAAATTTCAAGATTCTGAGTTCACGGGAAGTACCTTGTAGATTTTGATTCCCTTGAGAGTTTCGAAAATTTGCGGAAATTTGCAGCATAAACGGCTGCATCTTTTGATTGCGTTGGCTTAGAAGTTTGATTTTTCCACAGCTCCAAGGGACAGTAGACCTCAGTATTTGATATAAATTTCAACTTGATACCTGCACGCGTTCCCGAGAAAAAGGGTCTTGACAGACGGACAGGCAGACGGACAAAAAGTGATCCTATAAGGGTTCCGTTTTTTCCTTTTGAGGTACGGAGCCCTAAAAGCTATACTAATCCGCAATTCAACTTATATTATGAGTATCCTTAGATGGCGGTGATTGCTTTCCATCAGCTGACCAGCCTGCTCGTTTAAGTTTTTTTTTTAAATTAACGTATTTTCAATTAGTACAGAGCTTAAAACGAAACAGGTCCGTGCCATATCAATTTCATGACTAAAAATAGTTGGGATAAAAATTTAAAAAGCAATATGCTTTTATTATGCCATTGAAATATGAACCCTAACCTCTTTAGGCTTCAATTTAAAATTGTCTGTTGCGTTCATTTGAGATCGGTATGGTAGAGCCGTATTTGAATTAGTAGAGTTCAAATTATAAGTGACGTGACATTTGAATTTGTTGAAATTTTAGAGCTTTTCAGTGTAACACATGCACCCTAATTGTTTTATTATTTTTAGGGTACCGTATTTGAAGATCAAGAGCGTCAAAGCTCGGTATTGGAGCCTAGACACGTCACGCCGTGCTAAAAAGTCTCGCACGGCGTGATGTCAAGCGGAACTTCAACTGACGCATTGTCTTCATATTTTTTTGTTTAATTTTCAAAAAATACTTTATTGAAGCCGTGGTGGCATAGTGGTTTGACCTATCGCCTCTCAAGCTGAGGGTCGTGGGTTCAAACCCCGGCTCGCACCTCTGAGTTTTTCAAAATTCATGTGCGGAATTACATTTGAAATTTACCACGAGCTTTGTGGTGAAGGAAAACATCGCGAGCAAACCTGCGAAGCAATTGTGGTGTGTGAAGTTCCCAATCCGCACTGGGCCCGCGTGGGAACTATGGCCCAAGCCCTTGTTCTGAGAGGCCTGTGCCCAGCAGTGGGACGTATATAGGCTGGAATGATGATGATGACTTTATTGAATAACTATAAATATCTTGATCTATCTATCTTATCTTGAGGCGCACGTAGATGGCTTCCATGCCATCAGACGCAAGAAGGTTGCCTCGCTGCTGAGAAGAGAGGCAGTAGAGGTATCTTGGAGATGTTTGCTAGACGTATGGACTGCCCTATACTAAAGCACTGGGTTGGTATAGTGACGGGTGAGGCAAAACAATACATATTTCTGCCCTACACGTTACGGTGCCGAGCTGACTAACAATAACAGCCTAGGTGCTTGCCGTTATCTTTCTATTATCTTGTTTCTTTTATTCTATTTTATCTAATATCTAGTTTTTAAGTTGTCTTTTTTACTAACACGATATGGATTCTTTGAGTCTGGAATGGTTTTTTTTCTTATTTGAATCAGACGGTTTTTTGCGCATACATCTGGTAACATGGTGAACGGATGTGTTGCTCTGAATTTGAGCTCTGAGTTCGAAACGCGTCAGTATAGTATGGTGGTGATAGTTGGTTTTGTGTGATTTGTGTGTGTTCTTACTGGAGGTGCAGGACCTGTATGAACTCACGTTTCTTGCATAAATGTAAAAGCCGAGTTTAGACTTGCAAGAAAAATCGTGCAAGTTGTATTGCGTACATTGCGAGGCCATAAAGCCCACCAGTTTGTAGTGGTCAATCGAGCGCCGCAATGTAATGCAACTTGCACGATTTTTCTAACAAGTCTAAACTCGGCTTAAGGTCGCAAGTGAGCAAAGTAATGGTTTTAGTTCATAAAAAAACACTTGTCCAATATTTTTTGATAATCTAACTGACAGACCAATAAGATAGTCAAAATACCATAAACGGGACTTATAACGCTAACACACACGAGTAACCTCGACGTTTCGGCCACATTAAAGTGGCCGTGGTCACGAGTAGTAGAGGGGCCTTTCTCTTAAAAGTTGTACCCCTAACTTTTTCTGGGATTTTGAAATTTTTATGTTACATCTATTTAGAATCACGAGTACTTCAATTTTAATAGGTGAAAAAAGTGTCCCAAAATTTTGTATTCCATTCCGTTACCTTTCCCATATGCACTCATAGCTGGGCATTAACTCGTTAATCCGTTAATCGTTAATTAACGAAGTTAACATTTCGACTAACGGATTAACTTTTAAGTTAACTTCAAAAAATGTTAACGGTCTCGTTAACTTCCGTTAAATGTCCCTAAGTCCGTTAATCGTTAATTTGGTGCCTACAATTTACCAACGCAGTATTCTACTAAAAGGAGATGGTATCGCTCACGGGTTGATAACCATTTTTTCTTTGTAAACACGCGGGGCGAGGGGCGATGCACATTATGCCATTTTATAAAATAATGAAAACAATGTTGGTACTCTTGGTACACACGCATATTTGAATTCCTAAACACAGCAGTAATTTTCATTCACACAGTAAAAAAACTTCTTGTCTGGACATGACATTTGTACGTCACACATACGTAAAATCGATAAGAATGTCGAGCATTCATCGTTCATACATTCAGTCATTCATTAAACCATATAATTTTTAATAGAAAATACGGTTTTTAAATAAATGTGATTGCTATATTAAGGTTTTAAATGTTTTTAGAGCAGGAGTGGCCAACCGGTCGATCGCGGTCAACCGTCGATCGCGACTATTAGTCCAGGAAATCGTGGTCACGCAAAAAAATATAAATACTGAACTATGCTATTTCATTTAAGATTTCAAGAAGCATGTAATTGGTAGATCGCACAGGGTTACGCCAATAAACAGTAGATCTTGGGTCTAATCAAGTTGGGCACCCCTGGTTTAGACTGATACTGGGGTTTATCAGAAAATGTACATGGGTAAGGCCGTGAATTTTAACCAATGTGACATAGAAATAACATAAAAAAAATACGTGACGTTACCATAAAACTTAACGCAAATTTTTATAAAGCCTAGATCAAACTGGTAAAAATTCCCATTAGATAACGTATGTATGAAAAAAAATACATGTCATATAATAAAGTGAAGTTTTTATTTTTACTAGAACTTTCTGATGATACTGATCTTAAATCTGTCCTATATGAGATCTATAGAGCTAAACATGAGAATGTGGAAGTAGAAGTACCCTCTAGTTGACGAACATCTTTCCAAAAGTGTATCTTTACATGCCTCTCTAACACTGACAATAAGGTGCACATTTATAAGCATAACGAATTTGGATGTGGTTTTTTTATTTCGACTGGATGGAAACGATCAAATGAGTAAGAGATACACCACCGCCCATAAAAATCTGCAACGCCGAGCTGGGTATTGCAGACGCGTTGCCAACCTAGAGGCCTATGATGGGATACCTCACGTGCAGTAATTTCACCGGCTGTCTTACTCACCACGCCGAAAACACAACAGGCAAGCACTGCTGCTTCACGGCAGATTAGCGAGGAAGATGGTGGTAGCAATCCGGGCGCACCTTGTACAAGGTCCTACCACCTAGTGTGTGAGCATGCTTGTGACTTCGACTGTACAAGCTATTAATACCTCAAAGAAATGGCCAAAAACCCTAAATCACAGGGTTTTACCAATTTAGGAAGTAGTATCTTAGTTAAGTGGACAATGTAAAAAGATGTTTGGAAATAAATTATTATGATTATTAAGTTTAGGTAACAAATGAACTAAGTAGGTAAGTGAATCTCTCCGTTGTCTCTCACTTTAAATACGCTATGCATGTAGCAGGACGTGAACAGTGAACACAGAAAACTCGCCACAATTTCTCTTGTGCCGATCCCTGCACCTACAGATTAAAATTTATTTAACTTCAAAATATTCCATTAACTAACTTACTGTGCGTGCAGTCATTGGAAACCTAATAATAAACTGGTGTAAGTTAGAATTTTTCTGTGTGAACTTCCCTTTAACACACATTTTTCGTTACGTTATGTACAAAATACGTAGCATTTTGTAAAAATGTAACGTAATCGTAACGAAAGTGTAACGTATTTTATACCAAAAAAAACCGTTTATCATGGTGAATAACGACATTTTGAACATAATAACACATGCCACTTTACATGGAAAAGATTACCCTATCGTATGAAAAAACAACCAGTTAAAAATAATCACTACTTACCCTTAAAATCGAACAAGCACTTTCGACGTTTTCGAAAAAAAACCTCCGCGTCACTTTTGATGGCTGTTGTAAACAAAACTGATGAGATTTATTTATCTCATAGATGTTGCCCTATTAGAGTATTAGTTGCCAGTTACAAAAACAAATTCTACCGAAATTGGCGTTAAAGGTAGCTTAATTAAGCGTCACCTAAGTATTCGTAACGAAAACGTGTTTTTTTTGGCACGTGAAAAGAAATAAATATAAAACATGAAAATTATTTGATTATCATGATTCCGCAATCGGTAGGACTATCGTTATATCATACAATTTGTTTAAACAAAATCATGATCATGAGAAGTTAAATAGCATGAAAATAATAAGGTATTAAGTACTCGTGGTCAAAAAAAATTGTCAATTTTCGTTACGTTTTGGACGGTAATATATTTTACTATTTTTTAAAAGGGTTTAAATCAATTATCTCATTTGCGACCTTGAGAGTTTATATCGTGTCATATAATAAAAAAAAATTAAACCTCTAGGTGTTATCAGTTTTTTTTTATCAGCGTTCCAAATTTGAAACGTCCAAATTGGTCAAAATTCGCGGCCTTACCCACATATAGCATAATTTTTACGTAGGTAATAGTTCTTTTGTAAACGTAGATTTGTATAGGTACATGATATCTTTCTTTGGGTAGTTTTTCATTTTTTCATTTCATTATTCGGATAGTATAGGTAGGTATCCAAAGCAAGTAATACAATAGGCACATAATGGATGACATTGTCTAGATATCTCGTTATATTATTTAGTGAATCTTATATGAAGTAATAATACAAAATCTATTTAACATATTATGTTCATGAAGGGGAATATCCACATTATACTAGATAATTAAATACACACTTCAATTTTACACATCATTTTTTTTTGTTCCTAACCTATTAACTTACCAACGCAATTATATAAAAATATTTTTTTTATCGAATGTTAACGGATTAACGATTAACGTTAACTTGCGTTAAATCTTCCTAAATGTAACGCTTTAACGTTTAACGAAGTTAACTTTTTTAGTAGCGGATTAGCGATTAACGAAGTTAACCGTTTGATTAATGGTGCCCAGCTATGTATGCACTTATATGAAAGTAACGGAACGGAAGTACAAAAAATTATGCAAATTTTGGGACACTTTTTTTCACTTACTAAAAACGATAGTTAGTACCTACTCGTATTTCTGAGTAGATGTAACATAAAAATTACAAAATCCCAGAAAAAAATTAGGGGTACAACTTTTAAGAGAAAGGCCCACAGTGGTATGGTACAGTGGTATGTCTGGTGTACAATAAAGAGTCTTTGTATTGTATTGTATTGTATTGTATTTTGACTATGAGTGAAAATCACGAAAGTTTAAAACGTTAGACCAACAAGATATTTTAGGCCAGTAGCATATTGAATATCTGTTACATTTCTATATATCTTTTATACCCCAAAGATCAGTTTACAGTCTACACCCAAGTTCCATACACATGGTTTAAACTCCATGCCATTCAAAAAGTTCCTCAACACATAAGATAAACATTTCACCACTAATGCACATGTGACGTGCGTTCAAACTTTGAATGGTCATGTTGGGTTTACATTACTACAAACATTGGGAAAAGTTGGCGCCAACATTTCGTGTACTTAAAATAGTTTTTTTTTCTGCTACACCAGTACCCACGGATATCGCCAAAGTGTTGCTTTTGCCGTCTAGGTTGGTTATATCGTTTCTTCGAAAATTATTCGGTTTTTATTATATAGTAATAATTTCAGTGGTCAAACTAGAATTTAACAATCCCCGTAGTTTAAAGGTCACACCAAATGGAAATCCCTGATCCTCGTGGTAATCTGATAAATCGTCTTAGTGGTAAGACTGTGTGGATTATAAAATTCCTGATACGAGTATAATAGACACATGTCGGACAGTAAGGAATTAATATTCCACATCGCCAGACTTAACGAACAACAATACAATACATATATTCTTTATTGATCACCAAAAGCAGTACTGAGACATTACAAAAATAGAAAAATTCAGGTAAACAATAGGCGGTCTTATCGTTAAAAAGCGATCTCTTCCAGACAACCAATTTCTCAGAAATTAATAAATATGAACAGACTAATGTAGGTGGCAAAAATAACAGACAGGAGAACGTGGCCGGTGGGGTTATTTCAGACATCCACCTACTTATCCAGATTCCAAGTGTCATCCAAATCTGTCGAGCCGTTTTAGTGTAAAAGAGCAAACAAACGCACAGACGCGTATGTTCTTGACTTTAATTTATGAGCATAGAACCATTTCTCAGTAAACGTCATAGTGACACCGCATTAATTAATAAGGAAAATCGTAATGACTTTTCCTATGAAAAGGTTCCATGGTGGCTAATGAATTAAAGTCCTTGACCTTACCTACACAGTTACACACACTCGCATACTTTCACATTTGTAATACCTATTAGCAGGATTTGTCCAATGTTTACAAAGAAAACAGCTTTTTAATAACACAGGTATCTTACCTCGAAAATAACGTAGCGAATACTTAATATACCTGTTTTTTCTCATTTTTCCTTTACAACCTCGATTTTCCCTAGTCATTTACAAATCAGTATTCACCCAACGTTTAAAATGCATTCAGTGTGGAGGCAGCATTACCCTATTTCCCCGATTCCCCCAAATTTGGGGGTTTGATGATATTTCCGTAGGGTCCGCATCGAATCAGGGGGAATGATCAGTTGTTTATGACAAGCGAGCGTTGAAATAAACATGATTTATAGTGTTGCCATAATAATAAAGCGAATATGGAGTGAATTTTGTTTTTATTCCCCAACTTAAGCGTAGCGTTTTCGTTTTTATTTGTTTTTTTATTGGAAATATGGCCGTTCAAGAATATATGTAGAATAATTATGCAGTAAAAGATAGTTTCAGTGCCAAATATTAAGTTTATTTTCATTTTATTTCATTTTCATTTCATTTTACATAAAATAATGTAATTTTAACTTAATACAGGTATTCTTTTCGTCATTTGGTGGGTGTTTGGTGGGTGGGTTCAGACGGGGATTATTCAAAAATATTTAAATGCAGTTAAAATTGTTTTCAAAATCAAAATTCACTCTGACCTGAACTCTGATAAGTATCCAGGTCACACTTGATCTAGTTTCAATCTAACCTATTCTAGTTTGACGACCGAATAGACTAGTAGTTAGAGAACTGCGGTCTCGGGTTTGATCCCCGGTCGGGCAGATATTTTTATGAACTACCTTTTGCCCGTGGCTTCACCCGCGTGGAATTCGGTTATCGCGCGCTGTTCCCTCTGGAACTGTGCATTTTCCGCGATAAAAAGTAGCCTCTGTCACTCTCTGGCCCATAAACTATCTCTCCGTCGCTCCGTTTCGACGTGAAAGACGGACAAATATACAAACACACACACATTTCGCATTTATAATATTATAGTATACAATACAGTATGGAAGTATGGATAATGACTGTTCTCCGGTCTTGCCGTATTTAAGTATGTATTTATCTATTTATGCATGTTAATCCATTGCTTAGTACCTATAGTACAAGCTTTGCTTAGTTTGGGATTGGGACTAGGTCAATTGGTGTCAATTGTCCCATGATATTTATTTAATCCTTAGACATATTTTTTGCGTGGTATATACCGGGTGTGGCCTGTACTATGAGCAAATAATGAAAACATAGATAATGCTCGTCAAAATGAACAACATTAGTTCAGCGACTTTAAAAATAATTAATTTCCACCATCTACGCTAGTCTATGCTACTACAGATTATATACATGTTTCAACCAAGAAATAACGTCAGATTTTGACGAACATTTTTCAAATGAAAAATTAATATTGAAATCAAGTGAATTTTGGTGAAAAAAGTGTTTAGACATCTAGTTAAAAGACACGAATTATAGATAAATGTGATATTGATTCGATCCAGTTAGTGTTTATACAAGAATTTTGATGAAATCGGTTTGTTTACACTTTTAATAAATTGGATAGGCATAACGTATAACCGTCCATTACAACCCTGGCTAATCCCAAACTGTAACATCCAATATTCAATATCAGTGTTTGAAACTAGGTAGTTACGTTGTGATGTCCCTTAAAAGCGGGTTTACATGCGCGTTAATTATTAAACTCGTGGCAACAGTGATATGGGTGTGATGTTTACAGAATATTTTGATTAAGCTACAGACAGAATTGTGTATTAAATAGTAGCCTCTACTTGCGATTTTTTTGCTTAAATCATATCCTTACCTTACCTTACCTTTCTTACCTTATCTATTATTATTATTTCTATTGGTTACCTTAGAAAATTTCTATGTTTATACCTGTGTTTTCTGTACTGATACGTGACCTGGTACGTGATTCAGTTTCCTTGACTGTACCTATTCTAGTATCTACATGTATGTTTTAAACCAGTGTTTTTCAACCTTTTTCATGACACGACCCCTTTAGTAGGTATAAAGAAATATTTCGCGACCCTCCTACCCACTGTTTTTTTTCATGTATTTTTGTATTTTGTGACAAATAGGTATAATTACCTAGTTAACATTTTCTTAACAAATATTTTTAAACTTTTTGTTATTATTTACTGAAGTAGTTTTTCCAGCAACTAATAAGGGCTCCACGACTCCGCGACCGCTAAAGAGACTTCGCGACAATGCAAATCGCAATGATCTCGATGTTTCAGCCAGATTGCAGTGGCTCTGGCCTCTAGTAGACTGCAGTGAAGGCTCTCGTCTCCTTAGCTTAGAAGCGCGAGTATTTTTGAACTACCCGGTTTTCGGTCTACTTCTTGGTAATTATAAAGGCCACAGCTCATTAGAGCCACCCGGCACGCGACCAGCACCGCCTCGACTTTCGGCGTCCACTCGTTGTCGACAGGCGGTCCACGGGTGGACGCCGCGTTGACAGCGAGTGGACCTCGCGTGGTCCACGAATTTCCTAGTAGTCACTATGGCGGCGAGCAGCGGGCTGTAATGTTTATTTTCCACCGACGAGGCGAGACGAGAATTAAAATTTGTATGCATTATCGCGCACCCGCCGCGAGCCGCCGCGGGCCGCCGCCATACAAATTTCAATTCTCGTCTCGCCTCGTCTCGTCTCGCCTCCCCGGTGGAAAATCACCTTAACCCTCGCCGTCTGCGCGTGGCAACCTCGCGAGTGAGGCGATCCAGTGACGCTACGGAGTTGATGTATAGGAGCGCATGCCCATACAAATCCATTTAAGAATACTAACCGCTCGAGGCGAGGTGCTGGTCGGGTGCCAGGTGGCTGTAATGAGCTGTCACTTTTACTCGTTTTGTCAAAGGGCCCACCCGATATACTTCCATGTAAGCCCATCTCACTTTTATCAACTAATATCCAAAGTTTCGTCCAGTTGTGGTGCGCTAACGTCTTAATAAGTCATGTAAATCACTCGATAGGCTCAAAGGGACCGTTTAATATCAATGGGGTAATACTCAGGCCTAGAGACGATATTATAAATGCAAGAGTTTGCAGCTGACCGGATAGCCAAGTGATTATAGGACCTGACTATGAAGCTTGAGGTCCCGGGTTCGACTCCCGGTCGGGGCAGATATTTGTGTGAATAATGCTAATGTTTGAATGTTTATCTATCTATCTGTATTTATTTATCTATATGAGTATGTTTATCCGTTGCCTAGTATCCGCAGTACTTACCTTCAAGTTTTGCTTAGTTTGGAGTTCCAAACTAAGCAAAACTTGTCGGTGTGATAGGGTGACTAATAAAAAATACTAAGTGCGGGTAGTTCGTGATGCGAGTGCCGGTATTAGTGATCAAGTGCGGGTAGTTCGAAGAACTCGCGCTGCTAGTCAGACTTGACACCCCACACTTCAGTCTACTCGTGACCACGGCAACTGTAACGTTGCCGAAACATCGAGGTAAATATTACTTGTGTAAAAATAGCGTGATAAGTCCCGTATATGGTATTTTGACTATGAGTGAGAATCACGAAAGTTTAAAACGTTGTAGGAATGTGACAAAACAGGAATACAACGAATCAGGAAAAATTCAGCTGGTTTGCTGGAATAAAGTGTTTCCTTTTTCCAAGCTTTTATTTAACTAAGTACTTAGATAGAAGCCATGGTGGCCTAGCGGCCTTTCAAGCAGAACGTGGGTTCAAACCCGGGCCCCTTTGGGTTTTTCGAAATTCATTTGAGGAATAACAATTGAAATTTACAAAAGCTAACATTTTTCCCAACGGCTTGTTCTTCGGTCAAAACTACCGATGATTACAAACCACGTACGCCCAGCAGTGGGACGTATATAGGCTGGGATGATGATGATGATGATGATGATAGTCGTATCAGATATTTTATGCACGCTTGTTGTGTGTGTCAGATATTGGTGCTGGTGACTGTACCTACTCAACACAACGCACTCTACACTCTAGAACGTTAATAATTCATCATGACGTAATAATAATAATGACGTCTCGTCCAAACAAATCCCTATCCGTATTACGATGATCAAAAACACAACGCGCGAGGAATGTTAATTGTACCAAAGAATAGGCATTATTATAGACTGGACTATTATTAGGAGGCATTCTAACCTCGTAAAGCTCACCATTCCTGCCTACGTCCCTCTGCGAGGCAATTTGTGACATCGTGCTGAGCCAGATTCCCTTTTTGTGTTCGTTTTGCTTTTTGTGCTTTTGCTTTGTTTGTTTTTTTATGTCTAAATGTGACCAAATAAATAAATATATTTTCTTTCTTTCTTTCACTGCTGGGCACAGGCAAGGCAGGTCGCAACGAAAGTACTTTGGCCATGGTTCCCACACAAGCCGAGAATTGTATAGCAGGCTCGTGCGGGATTCCTCGCGAAGTTTCTTGCGGCGCATTCTTCTTGGCAATGATGGTCTTTCCGAAAGCGCTGGTACTTTAAAAAATGACGTGTAAAAGTGCCCATTGCGGCCTTTTTACTGAATAAGTGATTTAAATTTGAATTTGATGTTTTCCTTCACCGTTAAGCTCGTGGTAAATTTAAAATGTAATTTCGCACATGAATATTGAAAAGTCAGAGGTGTGAGCCTGGATTTGAACCCACGATCCTACCACAAACCACTAGGCCAGGGCCTAGGAATATCAAATGTTTTTTTGGGGGTAAGTCACCTTAACTGATTGGCTGATTGATTGATAAAGGACCGAAGACACTGAGTCCATGATTTTGTTTACTTATTTTTAGTTTCACATCAAATGTTGACTATCATAATTCGAAACTTATTGATGAGTCAAGAAAAGTTTACGTTTGTAACGTTGGTTTAGCTAACACTTTAAAATTACTCCTCAACAGTTCTATACTAGAGGCCTGAAAATGAATAATCAGTTCATTAAATAGAAAAAATAACAGTTTACATATTTAAAAAAAATCTGCCACATGTTTCGTCGAATTATCAAAAAAAAAGTAAGTAACACAAATTGTATGATCAAATAAAACAAATAACACATTGATACTTTTTCTAAGTGGTTTATTTTTGATGACGAGTCGCCTCTGTATCGAAATAATGTAATCTTTGTCGCGAATATGAACACATAATTTGGGGAAAAGCGTAATTAACTTTTGCTGCGAATAATGCCAGAATACATTGTAACGGAGATAATGTTGCGCAACTCGTCTCGCCGAGCAACTTTATGACAATGTAGATCAAATTGGAATGAATTAAAAAACAATTACTTTGCTCACCCGCGACCTTATGATAGCTATGTTTATGCAACATATTATGTATGTGCTGCTCGTCCAGCTCGACACTGTAAGAACACACACAAATCACACAAACCCAACTATCACCACCAGCAGACTACACTGACGCGTTTTGAACTCAACCAGAGTTCATCGTGAGAGCAACACAACCGTTCACCATGCTACCAGATGGACCATAGCATAGGCATGGTGAACGGTTGTGTTGCTCTGTGACTGAACTAAACTAGTCCTGTCTATACTTGGTTTGGATAGGTATTTAACTAAATGTAAACAAAACAACCTCATTTGGTGTCTTAAATTTAAAAAAATCCCAATTAAACTATTTAAACATTAACATTTCTGTATTTCGAAATACACTAGTCTAGTTTGTATTACAATGATAGATAAGTTAAATGTTTAAAATCCTTGAATGTACCAAATCTCGCAGCTGAAGTTTGTTTACATTTCGTTATTTACCTAAACGTTTCCAGTATAGGTAATGTTATGTGGCCCAGGATTCTTGCTTTATATTTCGTTAAAGAAAACTATCAATATCAATACTTTTGGTCTACTAATATTAAAATTGAGACAATATTAGCATTTTTTGTAACCAAATCTTTTATTTTTCAATTGACATTATTCTAGCAATCCAAAGACAATACTAATCATAAAAAAGGAACAAAATACATAGAAAAACAAGGTTATATATGCACAGTCGTGCACATCCTCCCCCATTTTACAAGAGAACAACTTTTTTTTTTAAGGGCCGACGTAACGTCCCTGCGGCAGACCTTATGTCAACCACTCTTAGCACTCCATCTCGGCCTGGGAATGTACGTGAAACTATGCCCCGTGGCCACGTGCCCCTCGGTAGATCTCCATCGGCAATGAGGACAGGGTCTCCAATCGAAATAGTTGGAGTCGGGAGGCTTTTTTCATTAGCGGCATAGTCAGCAACGGCTTCATTATAAAGTGCACGTAACTGTCGGTTTGCGGCGACGAAGGAAGTTCCGTTATCGGAGTATATCTGGCTCGGTGTCCCTCTTTGTGCGATAAAACGGCGAAGGCACATAATAGCAGCATCGGCAGACAAGCTGTAAACCACTTCAAGGTGTAAAGCCCGCGAGGCAAGGCAAGTGAATAATGCGACCCATCTCTTCTCTCGTCTACGGCCAATTTTTACTTGAAGGGGGCCAAAGTAATCGACACCAGTGAAAGTGAAGGCGCGATGATGGTGCGCGAGTCGGGCTCTCGGTAAATCTCCCATAGGAGGCTGTAGCGGTTGTCCACGCAACAACTTGCATAGCTGACATGTATGTACAACTGATCTGACAGCGTTCCTTAACCCTATTATCCAATATTGTTGGCGAAGCTCATTTATGACAGTTTCGGCGTAGGCGTGGGCGAACTTCTTGTGATAATGGCCGATCAGCAGGCGTACGGCAGGGTCCTTGCCGTCGAGCAGAATAGGGTAGACGGTTTGAGGAGGAACGTGTTCAACAGCAGCTGTGCGCCCTTTCAAATACAGCAAACCATCGTGGTTTATAGCCGGTGACAATGTCGCCAGACGACTTTTCGGCGATATGGGCCGGCCTCGTAGTAAGCATTGCAGTTCGTGGTTGAAAGTGTTCTTTTGACTATGACGTAAAATATGGGTTTCTGCCAATTCTAAAGCTTGAACATTAAGTTGCCGCAGGGTAGTCTGAGATGTGACCGCCGAAGGATTATATGGGGGGAGGATAAAGTTCTCAGAATTGCCCCTGACCCTTGTGATGCATGCAGCAATGAACTGATGAGCTCTAGCGGTTGCCCTTACTAGTTTCAACCAAGAACTAAAATGTGTCGGATCCGCAACTACAGCTACGGGAAACTCGTTTACTTCATTGTAGTGGCAAGCAACATTACTAAGTGCTGAAGTCGAAGATGAATTTAAGCGTGCAGATGATGATTTGATGGTGCGCTCTAATGGTTTTAACTCTATTTGATCGAGTGGTCCAACGGTGCCACTATTTGATGGATTAGGAGGCCAGTCACTTGGATCAGTGAGTAAAAATCCTGGGCCAGATATCCAGCGTGACTCTACATCTAATGTACTAGGTTTAATACGTGTAGCATCGTCAGCAACGTTAAGGTCCGTGGGGACCCACCGCCATTCGGCCACAGAGCTGTTTTCCAAAATTTCGCCTACTCGATTTGCCACAAAGGGCTTATATTTCCGAGCGTCACTTCGCAACCAACCCAATACAGACATCGAGTCAGTCCAAAAGTAACGTCGGCTGGGTTTAGCGCGGTGAGACTCGCAAATAAATGTGGCAAGGCGAGTGGCTATCAAACTGCCTTGAAGTTCTAACCTTGGAATAGACGCTGGTTTTAACGGTGCTACACGTATTTTGCTGGCAATAAGTGCTAGCGTAACTTGGCCAGAGACATGAACATATCGCCAGTATGCGACAGCGGTATACGCCAACTCGCTTGCATCGCAGAACACGTGCAATTCCCGTTCTACCACCTCCACGTTACTCATATTATACCACCGAGGTATTCGTATATCTGAAATTGACTTTAGGCTTTCGAACCACTCGTGCCACGCCTTGCAATCCACCTCGCAAAGCTGTTCGTCCCATTCCAATCCCTTTCGCCACAAAATTTGAAAGAGAATTCGACCTTTTACTACAATCGGTGATAATATCCCTAAAGGATCATAAATGCGCATGACTTGTGTAAGGGCTTGGCGCTTGGTTAAGGGGGCACATGAGTCTTTCGATAGGCCAGAGTTAAATGTCAACTCGTCATGAAGAGGTTGCCAAATGAGACCCAAAGTGCGGGAAATGGCATCCTTACACAAATCCACGTCTTGTGTTATATTGTTGACAGTGTCTGATAGCAAATCGTCCGGCAACGAGGCTACAGCTTCTGGCTTGTTTGTAGTCCAGCCGCGCATTTCAAACCCGCCACGTTTATAAATGGTTACCACTTCAGTGGCTAGACGATTTGCTTTCTCCACGTTGTCAACACTGCTGATAAAATCGTCCATGTAGGTATCGCTTTTAATAACCTCCACGGTCTCGGGGAACTCTTTTCGAAACTCTGATGCGTTTAGGTTAGTTATATAGATTGCAGTCGAGGGACTTGAACAGGCACCAAAAATCATTGAGCTCATGCGAAAGGTCTTAATAGGGCCGGAAAGATCGTCGCGCCACAAGAATCGTTGAGCGTCCCTATCTTTATCTATTATTTTTACTTGTGGAAACATTTCCTTGATATCAGCTGATAGGGCGATCCGTCCTTCCCTAAAACGCATCAAAATACTAAGCTGATTTTGTAAAAGATCGGGCCCTGTAAGTAACATTGAATTTAGAGACACTCCCTGAGACCGCGCAGCTGCGTCATGAACTACGCGAAGTTTTGCGGGTTTATTGGCATTTATCACCCCAAAATGTGGTAAATACCAACATATACCCGAAGGTTCTGCCCCGGTGCATTCTTCGGCGTAACCTTTATCCAGTGTGTCCTGAATGTTTTTTCGGTACCGCTCAGCATAGTCGGGCTCCCTAGACATCTTTTTCTCCAAGCATTTGAACCTCGACAATGCTAAGGGGTAACTTTCAGGCGCGGTAAGTTGTTCTGATTTCCAAAGTAAACCTACTTCAAAACGCCCGGAAGGAAGTCGACGAGCGGTGCGATCTAAAATTTCTAGCGCACGTTGATCATCGGTGCTACGTGCCTCGTACTTGGTGATTCCGATGCCATCTAATTTGTATTGAGCTTTAATAAGCTCTTCGAGCTCAGACCTAGGGTTTTCAGACTCAATTGAAAAGGCGTGATATAGCGAGTCAATTGGCTTAGTTTTAGAACTGGTGAATCCAAAAAGAACCCAACCTAACGCCGTTTGAATTGCTGCAGGTTGCGACTTTGTGCCTTTCCTGATGGCGATCGCAACCGACAAATGCCAGTTATCAATCCCTATTATTAACGTAGGAATAGCATTGTCGTAACACAATTCAGCGCATAAGTCTGTTAGGTACGGATATTGCCGCAAATCAACTGACTTGACTGACTGCTTGCATGCTAGTCCTAAGTTTTCAATCGACCGTGCTCTATATACTGAAAATGTTTGACTAGTGTGTCGGCCTTTTATCTCAAAATCAACATAATGTACTGACGCTTCTCGATGTAAACCACCCACACAATCAACGTGGATTTGCCCTTCCGGTCCTCGTACACCGATACGAGAGCAGATGTCAGAATCTATAAATGATGACGTCGACCCGTCATCCAAGAGGGCAAACGTGTCAACACTTCCTGCTGGCCCGGAGACTGTTACTGCGACTATCTTCAAGAGAGGCCGAGATGTAGGATTAACGTTGATTGGACTAAGAGAACTCGGGTTAGCGGTGGTGTGAGCGGTAACGTCCCTTTCATGACTTGTGTCGTTTGAGCTAGTTGTATTTGACATTAATGAAGGTGTGGCTTGTGCGTAATTAGCATCATTTTTGCGATCCGATGTTATGGGAAGAAAGTTTGGATTGTGTAACAAAGTGTGATGTTTGCGATGACAATCATTTATTTCGCACTTATTTTTATTTTTGTTGCACAACCTAAAACTATGCGAACCTTTTTGCAAACATCGATAACATATTTTATTTTCTTTAATGAAACTCCACCTATCATCTACTGTCATTGCTTTGAAGGTGTCACATAATGACAAGTCATGACTTTGTTTACAAAGTGCACACACAATGCTCTGATATTTTTTCCTGTTTTTAGGTGTATTACCTGTATCAGAATACTTACGTAGCCCTGGTTCTGATTCCGATGTAGCGTGCGTGCGTTCTCGCTGCACGTGTGGGACATCGGCCGGTGAATCGAACTTTATGTGTAGATCCACTTCTCGCGACAAAAAATGGGATAATAACTCTACTTTTGCGCTGCTAGACGGCGCCGCGGTGGAAGCCTGTGCTGCGGCGTAGTCTAGCCATCGTGTGCGTAGGAGCGGATGAAGTTTGTTGATAAGTGCGCTAAATAATTCCGGTGAACGTAAATAGTCGGTTTCGTTCAACAGCTTGACTACTTCAACGCAGTTACGCACACGAGCGGCAAACGTTGCAAGGTCCTTTAGGTCGCCGGTGATTCTGGGCAGGGCGCGGATCGCTGCAACTTCCCGCAACACTATCTGCTCTGGTCGTCCAAAACGACTGTCCAACTCTGCTATTATGATGTCGGGTTCTGGCGCTGTTGCAAGAAGCATGCAGACCGCATCACGCGCGACCCCTGTTAAGGCTGCACTCAATCGAGCTACATTTTCTGCTGCTGAGAATGATTTGTTCGAGTCGAAGTATGACCTTTTAAAAACAAGCCAGTCCATAGGGGACTTGCCGTCATAGGTCGGAAGCTTTATTTTATATTTATTGCGTTTACTAGGTTCGACTTTATTTACCAAACGTTCAAATGTCTTTACTAATCGAGACACGTTATCCACGCCGTCATGAGAGCAGAAATTGACCGGAGTAGTACAGTCGGTCGCCTCGTAGATGTCTCGGCAATTATTGGGCTGGGACGTCGTCGGCTGTTCCGCTGCTAATAACGATGGTAACGATGGATGGTGGTGGTCATTCTTGTCGATGTTCAAGCTCGGTAAAGGAATCTGTAAATAGTAGGCAGAGTTAGTAGGCACATGCTGAGGAATAGCATTATTATTTAACTCACCTGTTCCTGAGCCTACAGTTGGGTTGCCGATTTGGTTATAACCATAAGGCAACATGTTAAAGGTGTCATTACAAATTTCGGGCATGCCAGTACGGCTGGCTGTAGATTGTACCCATTCTTTGACACTATTATGCCTCCTACTACTAACGGAACCATGTTCACTACACGCGTCAATAGCTGCGAGCTCAGCCTGGTATTCCAGCTCGGCCGTCCTCCGCTCGAGCTCCACTTTTCTGGCATGCAACTCCAATTGTGCGAGGTGACGGGCGTGCTGTGCCTCTACTGCGAGTTTCCTCGCAGTAACCGTCGCCGAGGAGCGGCTCGTGCGCGATGTTGTCGAGCGTGTATTTGAGGGGCCGGCCACGGGCGCGGCAGTGGCGGAATCAGTTTGGTGTTCCCGCGATGTCACTGCTTCGCTCTCACTGGGGCCTTGAGGTATTTGTACGTGCCTTGAAACATTACCTGAAGGAGGTTCCTGATTATCTGTAGCCGATTGCATTAATTTTGTTTGGCTACGTGTGACAACCATTTTGTAGCACTGCACTGTATTACACTGGTTGTATTATTTGTTATATTAACAGAAGGACCATTATTTGGTCTACTAATATTAAAATTGAGACAATATTAGCATTTTTTGTAACCAAATCTTTTATTTTTCAATTGACATTATTCTAGCAATCCAAAGACAATACTAATCATAAAAAAGGAACAAAATACATAGAAAAACAAGGTTATATATGCACAGTCGTGCACAATACTAGATGCTTTATTGCTCTTCTGTAATATATACAAGATGTTATAAAAGGATATTCGATCATCCCGGACCCTGTTGGGCACAGTTATTTTTACACGAGAGGGCAAACAATTAATAAAGGGCTATATTTTTGCGCCGTTTGGTGTTGAGACCCTAGGGCCGTGGGGGCCAGGCGCACGCGACATCGCGAAAGAGATATCCGCGCGCCTCATTGATGTTTCCGGTGACCAGAGGGCTGGCAGCTATTTTTGGGCAAAGGATACCCTTGCGATACAACGCGGGAATGCCGCCAGCCTTCTGGGCATAATGAACAGCGACGGTGACCTAGGAGGGATTTTTTGTTTATAGGTTAGATATTTTTAGTCATATTTAATGTTTAATGTATTGTATTTTATTGTATATTGTTATATATAAAAGTAAATAAATCTTTTGACATATTGAACTTTTATATTATTCTTATACAATTAATATTACATTCCGCCCCTTTTATATATATAGACATCGATCCTCCTTCCTCCTTCGTCCTTGTGAAGTATTTTAAGATATTACCGCACGTTTCAGTACAAGGAACAGGCGAGATTTCCCATCACGGCCGAGTGTCCCTGATTTACGTGTGAATAAAAATGATTTAAAATTTAATTATGCGTCGCGGATGATTCATGGCCGGGCTTAACGTGCCCCTATCTGTCAGGCGACACTGGGGTAGGGGGGGTGGCGAGCAACATGTACGATACTGCTTGTTGCACTTCGTAGTTTAGGGCTAGAGGGTTCGAATTGAGATTCCATATGTAGCTAACGTTGTGGTTGTGGCTTTTCTGAATTTTGCACTGAAGATTAAAACACGAAGTCTGAATACTGCTTTTATTGCACTCTAAAGAGTTATTTTGGTTTAACTGTTATTTACAATGATTTTAATGGTTTATAATTATTAGCACACTAGTTATTATCTGAACGTTTTTCAAGTACAAATATTTATTTTAGAGTTTTCGAGAAAAGTATATATAGTCTAGTCAATAGATACAGTCAAGGACAAAAATATTTGATTTATCTTTGTCAGTAAACTATTCTTAGTAATAAACATTATAAGTGAATTTCAAGTTTATTAAACGCTGACTTTGGCAAATTATCATATCTTTGTTTCCCAATGTTTTTTAAACAATTTTTTTCTACGTAATGAATTCTAAAACTGTCTTTTTGTTTTTTGTCTTTAGCTGCATCGAAGCCTCTTTTTAAAATAAAGGTCTGATTGTCTAACACACTTGCAATCACAATCGTTTTCACTATTACTTCTGTCAGACAGTATAAGACGAGTGTAGAAAGAAATGAGACGAGTGTGAGAGAGAGAGAGAGAGAGAGAGAGTGAGAGAGAGAGAGAGATTTACACATATTCAATACACCGAAAAACACGTTAGGAAGAAATAATAATTAAAAAAACATCGAATAGTATAAATTGGGGCCGCAGCATAATGTTGCGACAAGTTGCGACGCCGTTTTTCAGTGGGACCCAATAAAACTAAACACATAAAGTAATAGTACATTGTGTCTTAAGGGCGGTAAATAAGGAATTACGAACGAGAGTCTATTAGAAGCCCGAAGTCGAAGACTGAGGGCTTTAATGAGTCGATGTTCGTAATTCTAGTACCGCCCGTGCGACATACAATGTTTTTCATCACATTTGCGAGTATAATTTTATATTTGTAAAAGAAAAAATATAATTGTTCCAAATATTGGCGATACCTTAGTCTGCGCTCTTTCAGCGCTGCCCTCCAAGCACCCCCTCCCGCAGCATGCGCCGCAACGTGCGTGTGCATGTGGTCCTGCAGCAGCGCGCGCAGCGCAGCAGTATCAGTACGGGCGCTCCGACTCATTTACCGACCTTGAGCTTCATGACAACAAAATTAGTACGGGCAATGACTCATTTACCGACCATGGGTTTCAAGACAAGCACATTAAGGTCGAGGGTTTTATTTGGGGGGTTGCAACCAAGGTAGCCTGCATGTTACGACACTGTTTACGAGCATGTGTGATGAAAAAACATATACGCACTAGTATGTCATACAGACTTGTGAATCTCTTGTAGTTAAGCACCATCTATTCACAAGATTATTACGACATAAGGGCTGTTTCACTACCCATTGATTAATTTTATTTGAGGAATGTGATGCCGTGTCCGTCTATTCGAAAAAAAAACAAACAGAGACGGCATCACATTTATCCGTCTGGTGAAACAGGGGAATGATCTTAAAAATAGGGTAAACACAAAATTGGGAAGTGAAAATTTCGAAAGTTCGATGGTATATCAGTCTTTTCTCGTTGCTTGTCCGCAGGAGCTGTGTGTCACAATGCAGCATTATAATGAGTTATGTTATCTCAAAATGAATTTATGTTAAATTATATCATAATTGAATGTTTACTAACTTGCTCTGTGATCTCGTGCTCTGAAAAAAATGTTAATTTATTGTCTTTACTTTTTCATTTATCGTTTGAGTTTGGGGGTGAGTTTTACAATGGTTCGTTAGAGATTTTATTTGTACTAGCGTTTTATGTTAGATGATAATTAATTTGATTTAGTTTTGACAATATATAAGGTTGAAAATACAAACTGAAATATAGATGCACAGAAAAACCAGAAAAATAAGACCAGCACTGGGAATCGAACCCAGGTCCTCGGCATTCCGTGCCGTGTGCTATACCGCTACACCACTGCTGGTCTTATTTTTCTGGTTTTTCTGTGCATCTATATTTCAGTTTGTGTTTTCAATTTAGGTTTTACGGGATGACCGTAAAAGTAAAAATTTGGAATTGAAATAAAAAATACAAAAAGATTCCAAAAAACTAATCTTAATATACAAGGTGTTAATTAAATAACTGAAAACCAGAAAGTACTGCTCAGAATTTGCTCAGAATCGAGAGTAGAATCGATTACATTATTTTTTAAATTAGGTTGTGTTTGTGTTATAAAATACCTTTTTTATTGTGTCTAGTCTAAAAGTTATGACTGCAACAGGCGCTAATTTAAATATTTTAGCGAGTTTGCATACTAGTTCGGTACTTTAATACTGGCCCGTTTTGCTGTCAATGTGTGATTTTCTTCTAAAAACGTCAAAGCACAACTAACGAATAAAAACTATGAGTGTAGAGTTAGAAATGAAGTAGAAAAGACTTAGAAAAATAATGATAAAATTCAAAAATAAAAACAATGACTTAAAATGAAACAATATTTTTGGGGTGTCTGAGGTTTCCAGTTATTTAATTAACACCTTGTATAACTTTTATCTTAATTTTTCTAACTGACGCAGCCATATATTTCAAATAAAATTTTCGAACAGTGTCGTTTAGTGAAAAATGTTCAGTGTAGATAAGTGAATAATGTTCCTCCGTCGTATTTTGTCGTATAAGTTCGTATTTATCTTGCTTTGTCAACTAGCTTAATAAAACTTCATTAAGCTAGTTGAGACGCAAGATACGATGGCAAAACATTATTCGCTACATTCGGTCATACATGCTTTTATTTGGTGAAATTTGGTACCAATCCTGGTGGTACGACCAGGATCGTCTCCTCAATGGTTATAATAATAAAAAAAAAAAACATTTATTCAATTTCTTGAGGGTACATACATTACCGCTGGTGCCTCTATTTAAGTAAAAAAAACTGTGCTAAGAGACACCGTTACTCTGAAAACAGGTATCTACTTTGTATAGTGGAAAATTTCATGCAAAAATTACATGCAGAAGAAAAAACAAAAAAAATGTGGAATTAATTAAAAATACATTTAAATCACTATTTAATAGCACTACCACTAGTTAATGGCATCAACTTGAAATTTGGTACGTAAATGTAGTTTAGATTACAAAGCAAGTACAGTTAACAAAAAGTAAAGTCAGCAATAAAGCTTGTATTCAAAAATACATTTTAATTTAAGGCACTTGTCCCACCGCCGACGATGAGCGAGAAGCGAGCAGAGCGAGTAACTAGAAACGAGCGGGCGAGCAGTGAAAAGCGAGTGTTCGAGCACGACGGGCGATTACTCGCTCCACTCGCTCGAGTCGAGCCGGGCGGCCGCCAAGCTAACAGCGCTGAGCGAGTATCGCTGAGCTAGTTTTATTGCTCAGCGAGTTTTATAGCTCTTGTCGCTGCGACAAAAGATGTAAGAGCGCATTCTTGCCGGCAGTGTGAACCGCCAGCGATCAACTATTAATATATATATCTCTTTTACTCACACAGGATCTTTATATCTTTTGTTCGTTTTACTTATTTCTTAACTTCTTGACAGCAGAAGTTAGGTATAGGCTGATTGGTTTTGTTCGTTCGCTTTCGACAGGAAATCTGGTTGATGCGCCGTGAAATAGGATATCTACAACCGTCAGATAACAAATAGTCTAGACTGGATCCTTCGTTGCCTTGACTTTTTAATCAAAGCAGTGAGCGAACTCCCTGTCTTCGCCTTTGTTGCCTGGTTATTGCGGAATTCAAAATTTAAAGTTCGTATCGTACCGTCTGTTTCACTCTGCTGTGAATAGTACTAGCGTGAGCGGGACACCGCGAAACGTAGTATAAAACCTTTAATGGGCATGCCTTCTAACAGAATCCATATCGACTCGCATACTTATGAAAAGCCGAATGTAATGTTTGTCAGAATAATGATCGTTGTCATAATTCTTTTTTCTCTGAATCCAGTAATTATTCAGAATTGTTATAAAACAAACCTAAACTAACCTATAGTTTTCTATAGGACGCCCATTTAAACATTTAAGAAAAAATCAAGGTTTCAGTGGGGAAAAACTATGACAAACGATGATTCTGACAAAAAATACGGACCGGCTAGTGAAGAGTGCGAGCTTTGGCGCTCCCCTGTTAGCTGTTAGAAAACAGATTACCATCCAAATTTAAAAAAAATTGGAACGCTTAGCATTCACTTCGAAAATAAAACCCAGCATTTTTTTTAAAGAAAAAAGCACAAACAGACTTACGTCTTACGCAGAAACACAGTACTGTTTTAGACTTGTATGTAATATTCCACTAATCCATGCACAATGGAAACGCCGGAGGGATCGTTTCGTTCGCCAAGACTGGGGGGGTACTAAGAAATTCGGAAATCGAAGACCGTATTGTTACGTCCCTCTCACTCTCGTATTAAATATTAGCGTTAGCGGCAGGGCTTTAAATACCGTTAAAAAGTGGTAACGTTACCAACTGTCAAACCGATTTAACGTTAAATCATAATTAACGTTAAACGATTTACCGTTACTTATACAACTTTTTACCGGTATAAAAATTGGTAACGTTATCAGCTATTCATTAAATTAACGTTAATTCAAAAGTATCGTTAAATCATTTTAACGGTATTTATATTACTATTTACCGGTAAGCTTGGGTAACGTTAAATGGCAGATTATCCTCATTTATCGAGCGAGTATGCACGCGCTAAATTGGCAACACTCGGTAGCATAGCAAAAATTACCGATAGTGTTACTTCGGTATCGTTATAATAATGTGAATTGTAACGTTAACAAGCCCTACAATGTAAAGTAAATTTACCGGTAAAAATAACGGTAATTAGGTAACGTTAAATAATGTTAAGTTATCAATTAACGTTAAATTTTAATACCGGTACTAGGTATTTTTATGATGTTTACCGTTATTTAACGTTACTTATAGTGTGAATTTGGTAACGTTAACAAGCCCTGGTTAGCGGGACGGCAAGATACGAAGTTCCAATTTTGCTTTACGTAGTATACGTCTGCGCCAGACTAGCCGCAGGGCATCGACGCGCATAGAAATAGCGCGATTGCATTTACATGCATGTATACAGAGAACATGCCGTATAAAATGGTGCAATTTAAACTTAAATGCTGCATTATCGGATATATCAGATGCTTTTTGCTTGGAAATATTCAGCAGGGCTACTACGAAACTCGATGTTCGTATCGTACCGTCCCTCTCGCTCTCGTATTAAACAGTATAAGTGTCAGAGGGACCGCACGACACGAACTTCGAGTTTCGTAGTAGCCCAGCAGATTAGCTATAGACGTGACTTGTCAATGTTGCACCATACAAATTAGGGCTTGTATTATATCATGAGAGGAATAAGTGGAGATGGGCAGGGCACATTGCCAGGATGAACCACGATCGTTGGGCGAGGCGAACACTGGAGTGGAGACCTCGTGAAAACACTCGCAGTGGAGGGAGACCACCAATGAGGTGGAAGGACGATATCTGCCGACAGGCGGGTGGAGGATGGATGCATTATGGCTGTCGATCGCCAGGCGTGGAGAAATGGAGAGGAGGCCTATGTCCGAAGACGGACGAATTAAGGGCTGCTATGGTTGGATGGATTATATCATGATCGGATAATTAAAGCTAGGTGTATTGTTACAAATGTTAGTTCTTAGCACGAAAGCATGCTATTATTGAGCAAATGCTACCTACTAGCATGTGTGTATAGAACACGTACCACTATTAAGCATGTTTTTTTAGTGGCATCATCATCATCATCATCAGCCCGAAGACGTCCACTGCTGGACAAAGGCCTCCCCCTTAGAACGCCACAATGAACGACAACTTGCCACTTGCATCCACCGGTTTCCCGCTACTCTCACGATGTCGTCAGTCCACCTGGTGGGAGGCCTGCCAACGCTTCGTCTTCCGGTTCGTGGTCGCCACTCGAGGACTTTTCTCCCCCAACGGTTATCTGTTCTTCGAGCGATGTGGCCTGCCCATTGCCACTTCAATTTGCATATTTTTCCAGCTATGTCAGCTATGTGTTTTAGTGGCATATACCTACTTAATAACGAGCATGTGGCGACCTTAAAAATGGGAAATCTATTTCTAGCATGAACATTATTTGTTTCATCCCATTTCTCATTTTTGAAGCCGTGGTGGCATAGTGGTTTGACCTATCGCCTCTCAAGCTGAGGGTCGTGGGTTCAAACCCCGGCTCGCACCTCTGAGTTTTTCGAAATTCATGTGCGGAATTACATTTGAAATTTACCACGAGCTTTGCGGTGAAGGAAAACGTGAGGAAACCTGTACAAACCTGCGAAGCAATTCAATGGTGTGTGTGAAGGTCCCAATCCGCACTGGGCCCGCGCGGGAACTATGGCCCAAGCCCTCTTGTTCTGAGAGGAGGCCTGTGCCCAGCAGTGGGACGTATATAGGCTGGGATGATGATGATTTCTCATTTATGTATTTCAAGTAAAACTGTTACAAAGTAAACTATAGGTAACTATGTATATTTTTTACTGTTGTGTATTCTATATGTGATTGTAGGTACTCTAGCACTCGTAATGACAAGGTATTCGCATGTAAATAAATAATCAAAGCGTTCGCCACTAGCCCGGACTACGTACCTACGTCTCAAACGGAATACATGTCTGTAATAGTGAAAATTCATGGAATTAGGACGTGTATAGACTGGTACAGTCACCAGCACCAATATGGAATGTTTTACTCAAGTTTACAAATTTAAAATGATTAAAATCTGAATTTGAAAATTGGAAATGTGTAGTTTGTGTGACAATGCAAGCAGGTACAGTACGTTGGAGTTAACACTTGACAGATCGGCGTGCCTTCAGTCAATTTTCAACTTTGACGTCATACAAATAAAATAGTTTTTACATAATCTGTAAACGTGGGTAGCGGTATACTAAAAATGGCTTTTTTATTTTAGTTCATTGATATGGACCTCCGCAAAGTAACGCCTGATTCAATAAATTATTTAAAAATGGCTTTATTTGTACGACGTCAAAGTTGAAAATTGACTGAAGGCACGCCCATCTGTCAAGTGTTGACTCCAAGTAATCTTACTGTACGGTTCAAATTCAGTTTTCAATAATTTTAAATTTGTGAAGTTGAATAATTTAATTTGTGGGAACTATAGCCCAAGCCCTCTTGTTCTGAGAGGAGGCCTGTGCCCAGCAGTGGGACGTATATAGGCTGGGATGATGATTGTAGTGTTTATGTCTATTTAGTAGATATAATACATTGTCTCATGCACACAAGTATGGTGACAGCTGTCAATAGTCAGTCGGTTGCTAGACCTTGACGGTGACAGACGTGTGATACTTGGTGTGACAGTGAGCCAGTGTTATACATAAAAGTAACGATAAAGACAGGTCTTACAAGTGGCGACGAGATAAAAGGTCAGTAAAAGTTGATGGTATACAAAATAACAAAATTACTTATTTTTATTTATATGGTGGGTAGGAGGTACATTTATGCGTGAATATTTGCATTTATGAGTGTTATGGTATTTTGATGAAAGAACAGGAATCATTATATATTGAATCGAAGTAATAGGTTTTAATATTCAGAATGTACCTAAGTAATTTAATTTAAAGCTTAAACTTGCTACTACAAAACGAATAGCAATAAATAAAAATTCAGATAAAATATAATTTGTGCAAATAGTCTATCGAGCACGGTTAAATATCGTGGTAACAGTCTGATTTACGACGACACACATCAAGAAAAGACCAAAGTTTTGTCAAGCATAAAGTACCTACCTACATACTCATATCAATTCTTAATTATTATCCAATTTCAAAGATAAATGCGTATTATGTCGGTAAATTAACTAATGTTCCGTGTAGTAGTCCTGTTGCCAAGTGGAGTGTTAATTGAATTATTGCATAAAATACAGGGGTTCTAATTGATATTTTCATAACGCTGGTTATAAATATAAAAATTGAGCTGTTTTATATAATTAGAGCAATATCTACATAACGTGACTGTATGGTCGGGGTAATTAAAGTAATCATATAAATAGAAATGCGATTTGGATACAGTTTACGAATACCAGGTAAATAAGACAATATACGCAGACTGCGCTCGCTAAGGCAGAAATCAATAATATTCGTTAAAATACGAATACAGCAATTGTAGTTATACATATATATATATATATATATATATATATATATATTTATATTTATATATGTATAAATTGGTGTGTGTGTTAATGATTGATCAAAGGCTTAAAACTAGTTGTAAATTATTTACTAATAAATTACTAATATGAACATTTACTTTTACAATTTTTTTATTTTTGCAAATAATCGGTTCTATGAGGATCCCTAAATTCCCTAATGAAAATCTCATACCAACAATAATAATAATCTTAACCGACAAAAAATATAATAGGTACCTACAAAAAAAAAAAAAAAAGTGTTTTGTTCCCATTCTGTTGGAGGTTTTCATTAAATTGAAGACGAATTCAACGGATTTCCATTCAATTGGAGATATTCACGGGTTTCCATTTAATTGGAGGCATATATTGATTTCCATTCAATTGGAGATATTTAGAGGTTTCCATTTAATTGGAGGCGTATTTAGTGGTTTCCATTCAATTGGAGATATGTGCTGGACACCATTGCAGCTGTAATAGTTCATAGATATGCATTCAATTGAATGTATGTTCCTCTTAATTACAAATAGTAGTTTTCATTGAATTGAAAACATAATTTCGACTTAAGTAGGTGTTTCTTTCCAGGATGCCCCAATCGACCTCATGATGTCAAATCAATTACCAACACCAGAAAAATTAGACCTTGAAGGCGACAGTGCCTCAGTAGGATTGAGATGGGAGCAATGGAAGCGATCATTTCGTATATATGTAGAAGCTGCCGATATTACATGTCAGAAAAAGAAACGAGCAACATTATTGCTGTTAGGTGGAGTAGGCTTACAAGAAATATTTTATAATTTGCCAGGGGCTAGTGCAGAAGATACAAGTGATGTCGATATTTTTGAAGTGGCTCTCAAAAAATTGGATGAATACTTCCTCCCCAAACAAAATAAAACGTATGAAAGACATATTTTCCGGCTAATCAAACAGGATAAAGATGAAAGTTTCGAAAAGTTCTTAGTAAAACTTAGAGACCAGGCCGCGAAATGTAAATTCGACAAACCTGATGAACACATAATAGATCAAATAATAGAAAGATGTGTTTCTTCAGAATTACGTAAAAAGATCCTAATCATGGGCGAAGGAGTTACATTGGATAAAGTAATTACAGAAGCCAACACACTGGAAGTGGTCAATCGTCAGTTAGAAAGTTATGAACATAAAGACATAAGTAGTAAAAATGACATCAATAACATTGTGAGCAGGAATAAAGGAGGCGGAACGTCCAAGTGGGAAAAAACCGGAAACAGGGCGATTGAAGAAAGAGAATCAGTAAAAAAATGTGGAAGATGCGGCAGAGCTATATACAACAATTCCCATGATCTGAATTGTCCCGCGAAAGACAAAAAGTGTCATAACTGTGGGAAGTTGGGACACTTTCAGCGATGTTGTAAAACAAAAGCCAACGCACAAAAAAGAAAGCTTGAAAATAAACAAAACGAAAATAAAAGTTATTACAAAAGAGCACGGAATGGAAATTCAGTAAATTCATTGAAAGAAAAAAACAGAGAAGAAGAAGAAGTACAATACATATTTAATATGAATGATGACGCTACGATAGAATGTAAAATAGGTGGAGTGAAGCTTAAAATGTTGATTGATTCAGGGTGTAAATTGAATTTAATTTCAGATGCTAGCTGGGAATATCTAAAAAATCACAAAGTTATTTGCTGCAATCAAATCAAGGAGCCTAATAAAAAACTGTTGGCTTATGGTAGCAAGACACCTTTGGACGTCGCAGGTTCTTTTGAAACAACTTTAGAAGTAAATGGAAGAACAACTCGCAATACCATATACGTTATAAAAAATGGATCACGTGATCTGTTGGGAAAAGATACCGCGGTCTGTTTAGGAGTCTTAAAGTTGGGTATTGGAGTAAATCATATTGGTAATCAGAACATTACACCATTCCCAAAATTTAAAGATGTGTTGGTTGAAATACCAATTAATGACTCAATCAAACCGGTAATGCAACCTTACCGAAGAATACCCATACCGATAGAAGAAAGAATAAATAAGAAGATCAAAGAGTTACTGGATTTAGACATAATTGAAGAAGTACGTGGACCATCGTCGTGGGTTTCGCCAATCGTGCCAATTCTTAAAGACGACAATGAAGTTCGTTTGTGCGTGGATATGCGGCGCGCTAATACGGCGATATTAAGAGAAAACCACCCGCTGCCTTGTATGGAGCAATTGCTGCCCAAGATAAAAAAGGCCAAATATTTCTCAAAGCTCGATATAAAAAATGCTTTCCACCAAATAGAGCTTCATACCAATTCCCGACATTTGACAACCTTTATTACATCGAGTGGTCTTTATAGATACAAAAGACTCATGTTTGGAGTTACGTGCGCACCTGAATTATTTCAGAAAATTTTAGAAAAAATGCTTATAACATGCGAAGGTGTCGTAAACTTTATAGACGATATATTGATTTGGGGAAATTGTGAACAAGAACATGATTCCAGGCTAGCAAAAGTATTGGATGTATTAAAAGAAAATAATGTTTTGCTCAATGAAGAAAAGTGCATTTATAAAGTCTCAAAAGTAAGCTTTTTAGGTCATGAACTGACACCAGAAGGAGTAAAGCCGTTACCTAAATATATCGAAAGCATAAAAAAGTTCAGGACGCCAAAGAATATCGAAGAATTGCAAAGTTTCTTGGGATTAATTAATTATATTAATAAGTGGATACCAAACTTAGCAACGACTACAGAACCACTAAAAGAAATATTAAGAATGAAGTTAGGAAAAAAAGCAAACATTGAAAATTATTGGAAAGAAATACATGACAACACATTTAAAAGGTTAAAGGCATCACTGTCAGAAATTGTGAATCTCGGCTATTATGACGTCAAAGATAAAACACAAGTTATAGCCGATGCAAGTCCTGTTGGCTTAGGGGCTGTTCTTGTGCAAATCGATGCGAATGGTTCTCGAATCATTGCGTATGGCAATAGAACATTAACGGATTGTGAGCGCAAATACAGCCAAACAGAAAAAGAAGCACTTGCTCTTGTATGGGCTACTGAGCACTTCAATACGTTTCTATTCGGGAAAGAATTTGATTTAATAACTGACCATAAACCTTTAGAATTTCTGTTTAGCCCGAAATCGAAACCTTGTGCTCGGGTAGAAAGGTGGGTCCTAAGACTACAAGCGTATCGCTATAATATTAAATATAAACCCGGTAAAACGAATATTGCTGACCCATTGTCCCGACTATGCAAAGATCACAATGTCCAACAAAGAGTTGACTATGTGCATCAAATAATAGAGCTAATAAAACCCCATGCCATATCCATGCAAGACATTATAGAAAATTCAAGGAAGGATGCAGAAATCATACACGTAAAAGAAGGGGTATATAATAACCGATGGGACGAGTCGGTAAAAAACTATAAAATATTTGAAGACGAATTGTGCTTTTATGAAAACGTGCTTTTAAGAGGAACTAAGATTGTCATTCCAGAAAAACTTCGCAAATTAGTATTAGATGCGGCACACGAAGGTCACCCAGGGATCGTAGGGATGAAAGGGCGGCTACGAGCTAAGGTCTGGTGGCCAAGAATTGATAGTGATGTCGAGAAGTTAGTTAAAAGTTGCAAAGGGTGTACCTTGGTTACACTTCCAAATGCTCCAACACCAATGAAACGTCGAGAACTTCCCGCAGAACCCTGGATAGACATTGCAATGGATCTGCTAGGGCCATTACCGAGTAACGATTATTTATTGGTTATAGTCGATTATTATAGCCGATACAAGGAGGTAAAAATTACTCGAGCAATCACAAGTTCTCAAATAATAAAAATTTTGAAAGAAATGTTCAGTCGTTTAGGTTTTCCTGCCTCTATTACTGCGGACAATGGACGCCAATTTGTGAGTGCGGAACTGAAGGCATTTTGTTGTGAATGTGGTATTAGACTTTTTAATACAGTGCCATATTGGCCACAGATGAACGGCGAAGTCGAACGCCAAAACAGGGACATACTGAAGCGCCTAAAAATTGCTCGAACTGAAAATAAAGAAATGAAAGAGGCTTTGTATGAATACCTTTTGATGTACAACTCTACGCCTCATTCAGTGACAGGAAAAACACCATCTGAACTTTTCTTTAAGAGACAAAATCGAGATAAAATCCCCATGTTCCGAGATATAAATGACAAGGAGGATGATTCCGAAATACGTGACCGAGACCGATTGCAAAAACAGAGAGGAAAGGAATATAGTGACCGTAAACGAAGGGCTGAAGATTCAAGAATAGTAGAAGGAGATAAAGTTTACGTCAAAGAAATGGAAAAAACGAATAAGCTTACTTCTAACTTCAATCCAACCCCACATATCGTAGAAAAAACTATAGGTGGTGATGTCACGATAAGAAACGAAGATACCGGTCAAACGTTACGAAGAAATGTGATTCATTTGAAGAAAATAGAGGGGCAATGGAGACCAGTTCAAGATGAGACAATACATAAGGATGATCCGAACTCTTCAGTTGATCAATCGAACAATTCAGCATGTACTGACTAATGTGATTAGCATAAAAATAAATTTACATAACTTGTCTGATTGAGTGTTGATTTCATGCTATTAATAAAGATTTTGATAAGGAAGAGATGTAGTGTTTATGTCTATTTAGTAGATATAATACATTGTCTCATGCACACAAGTATGGTGACAGCTGTCAATAGTCAGTCGGTTGCTAGACCTTGACGGTGACAGACGTGTGATACTTGGTGTGACAGTGAGCCAGTGTTATACATAAAAGTAACGATAAAGGCAGGTCTTACAATGATGATGGTGATGAAGTTGAATAAAACATTCCATTCTTTTGATAAACTGTGTGAAATTCATGTCCTAAAATCACAAAACAAATTAACCCACACTTATAACCATTACTTATCCCCATTATAGGCGTATAAAAACATTAAAACCTAGCAACGGCAGTTGAAAAAACTTCGCAATTAAGCATAGTTCGCACAATAGAATGAATTAGTTCGGGATAAAATAATGCGGGAACTTTTCCGGGATCCCGCTGTCCGGGACTTAGTGTTGTTCCAGGAGGAGTTTGGATTTATTCCACTAGTTTTTAATTGCATGATGGATAGCTAAACTGTTTTGTCGCGGGTGAGCAAAATTTATTTTAGTTCATTGATATAGACCTCTGCAAAGTAACGTCTCATTCAATAAATTACGTATTAATGTTCGCGGTTATTAGATATGAACGATGTCA
Source organism: Choristoneura fumiferana (assembly GCF_025370935.1). Classification (NCBI taxonomy): domain Eukaryota; kingdom Metazoa; phylum Arthropoda; class Insecta; order Lepidoptera; family Tortricidae; genus Choristoneura; species Choristoneura fumiferana. The sequence goes on from NC_133486.1 coordinate 201,749, forward strand.
CGTTCCCAAAGATCCTTTGACGAGATCGAGTAACACAAACCTCTAACATTCGCATATTACCTACTATCTTTAAACGAAAAATTCTTATATATATGTAAATAAACATATAATCAGAATCTCGGAAACGGCTTCAACGATTTCAATGAAATTTGGTATGTAGGTGTTTTCGGGAATAAAAAATTGATCTATCTTGGTCTTATCTCTGGGAAAACGTTTATTAACGAGTTTTAGCTTGAGCAAAGCTCGGTCGCTCAGGTACTAATATTTCGCTTCAAATCTATCCCTTTTACCCAATAACAAAAACCAACAATGGACGGTAGATTTGCGTTATTATAATCGCAAAGGTAAACGTGCAAACCACAAAGCGAGTCATAAACTGAGGTTAGCCACGAGGTATAATAACTACGTTTAGTAATTAATACAGTTATTGTTAATTTATCCATTAACTAGTATTTAGTGGTTACCCGCTGCTTCGCACGCGTGAATCATTAGTATAGGTAGTGCCACGAGAGTTGAAGTGAATGATTACACAGCGACATGAAGAACTGATTGCACAAAAGGAGAATGAATGAAATGAACGAGTAAATGTCAAAATCCTGCTGTCATTACATGATATGTTCTTGTGTGCGTGACCTCAACTCTGGTACAGGTAGTGTAGCCTATAATAATATCAGCAGTTGAATTGAGATTCCGGGATTTTACTGAATTCCCGTGAGAATTCCCATGGTGGTTTTTATTGTCGTTGCACGTATAATTAATAGTAAGCAAAGTGTAAGCAGTGTCGTCGGTTAGTTCTAGGTGACTACTGACATTAACATACATACATAAAAAAGTAAAATTTTCAGACTATTCATTTTTTTTTTGCGGATTGGGAACTTCACACACACCATTGAATTTCTTCGCAGGTTTGTGCAGGTTTCCTCACGATGTTTTCCTTGATATTAATTTTAGCTTTGTTACCTCTACTCTACGCATTCTTGGGGAAAAGGATCTTGATACACGGACAGACAGACAGACCGACAACAAGGTGGTCAATATGTGTTCCGTTTTTAGGGTTCCGTAGCCAAAATGGCAAAAAAACGTAGCCTTAGTTTCGCCATGTCAGTATGTCTGTCGACTCGTCCATACTCGGCTTTGCTCAGAGACTATCAGTGCTAGAAAGCTGTAATTTTGCACGGATATATACAGTGTGTTACCCAGGCTTTTTTAAAGGAGGTTAAAGTAACGTATTTCTGTAAATTAACCATGACATTAATTTAATGAATAAACTCAAATTCAGCCCTTGTTAACTTTCTAACAAAATTATAATTGCTAGCAATGTTCAGCAAAGTAAATTGACAAGTAATAATCAAAGTATCTGTCGGCTGTCAGTTACACTTACTTCTCAATTTACTTTGCTGTACATTGCAGGCAATTATAATTTTGTTCTGAATTTTAAGTAGTTTATGAATTCAACAGAAATACGTTACTTTAACCTTCCTTAATGAAGCCTGGGTGCCGGTAACACACTGTATAGCAGCAATGCCGATAAAATGGTACAAGAACAGAAAAAAAATGTTTTTTCACAATTTTTTATAAAAATATTAGGTACTATCCTATCCTGGGTGTGTCCGACACGTTCTTTACCTTGTAGGATGATGTGGAGCGTAAATAAAACAAGAGTGTGTTCACTGATCAGCGGTTGTATTAGTCATCATCATCATCATCATGTCAGCCGAAAGACGTCCACTGCTGGACATAGGCCTCCCCCAAGGCTCTCCACTCAGACCGGTCTTGCGCTTTCCGCATCCACCGCGATCCCGCGATCTTAACCAAGTCGTCGCTCCATCTTGTTGGAGGCCTACCGACAGCTCGTCTCCCGGTCCGCGGACGCCATTCGAGAACCTTCTGGCCCCATCGGCCATCCGTCCTGCGAGCAATGTGCCCCGCCCACTGCCACTTTAGTTTCGCAATTCTTCGGGCTATGACGGTAACCTTAGTTCTACTGCGGATATCATCATTTCTAATTCTATCCCGCAGAGAAACCCCGAGCATAGCCCTCTCCATAGCCCTTTGAGTGACTTTGAGTTTTCTCATGAGGCCCATCGTTAGCGCCCACGTCTCAGATCCGTATGTCATCACTGGCAACACACACTGGTTGTATTAGTACTGAACCTTAATCCTAATGACACATGCAAGTGTCCTATAGCTAGGTATACTATATGTAAAGTATACGTTAGTCTACACGTGTTTTTATTTTCTTTTTGAAGTAGGGAAGTGGTCAAGTGTTCTGCTGGTATTTTGTGCGCATAAACTAGACTTTGTAGTGAACAACAAATAAGACTGCTTTTCTAACTTCAAACGAACAAGAAAACAACAATTGTTATTCAATGAGCGTCCCCGACCAGCAGTAACGTCCGCGACTCACGAGGCAGCTTGTTAGGGGACGCTTGTTTATCGATGGCCGTTCTTGATTCTTGTCTTAAAAGAAAGACAGACTCAGCAGGGCTACTAAGGAATTCGAAAATCGAAATTCGTTTACCGTCACTCTCACTATCATGTTAAATAATATAAGTGTCGGCGGGACGTCTTAGGCACAACGCCCCGCGCTGCGCTGTCTTTGGATGAGGAAGCCCGTTTTAGTTAATTTTATATGTTTTTTAATTTTTATTTTTATGTAATAATTCAATAAATGAACAAACACTGATTTATTTCGTAAAATATTAATTTATTTACGAAACAAAGCCCTTTTATATAGTGTTTCAATATCAAATAATAATATAATACGAGGTTTTCAATAATACTAGCGCACTGCAGCGGTCACGCAGTGAAATTAGTTAACGATAGAACCTTGTCTATTTACGAACGCATTTTACAAGAATGAGCAAGCCAAAAATAGTTCTATCAGTTATTATTTAGATTTAAAATACGCCAGAATCAAACGTCCGGGAGCTGGTCGCTTGCCACTCAAGGGTGTTTGACAGGTTGCCGGGAGCCGGTCGCTTGCCAATCAACGGAATGCTGGGACCCGGTCACGTACCACTCCAAGGGATAATAATAATGCGTGAACAATAAAAGTTACATAGTAAGTGAATAATTGTTTCTACTGTTGCTATTTCTTTTCCTCACCCTCGAAGTGAAAAGCAGTGTAAAACTCGAGCATTAAACCCATTTTCCCCTCGACGTCGTACGCTCGACGCCGTACGGCTCGGGTGGCTTTATGAACGTCTCGGGCAAAATGGCTCGTTTTATGCTCTTGTTGTACAATCTACTATTTTACTGTCTACGTATACTGAGCGGCAAAAAATCTGGCCCTCAAATGTACGCAGAAATTAGGTAATTTTGTATGTACCTAGAGTGGGCCAAATTTTGTGCCGCTTAGTATTAAGTAGTATTATTTAAAAGCCACAGATGTATAATAATACATTACTGCAGAGGCCATGAAGCAAGGGCAATCCCTTCAATAAGGACGAGTTCGGGGTAGACCGGATAAAACGAGTCCAGCAATCCCTGTTCTGGCCGAGGTTTGTATAGTGCTTTTCTCAAACAATGTGAGGAAATATTTCATCCATTCATCCATCCCTCCTTCCATCCATCCGTCCATCCATCCATCCTTCCTTCCATGCATCCATCCATGCATCCATCCATCTATGCATCCATCCATGCATCCATCCATCCATCCATACGTCCATGCATCCATCCATCTATGTATCCATCCATGCATCCATCCATCCATCCATCCATCCATGCATCCATCCATCCATGCAAGCATCGCATCGCAATATCGCAAATGCTTACAGAGTACTGGTGGTTGGCTGTTCCTTTGTCAGTTTAATGTCAGTAAGCAAATTTAAAAAGTTAGAGCAGCGGACAATAATAGATTTTCATGCATACTTCATGGCCTAGGCCAAGAAGTTCTGTAGGGAGGTGGTAGGGAGCCATAAATGAGAAACTTCGTGTCCCCATTTCGTGACATTAACGCATACATTTCCGAGCATGTTTGAGAAATAGTACATTACTGCAGAGGCCATGAAGTAAGGGATTGATGGACGAGTTTGGGGTAGACGGCCGAGTCGTAGACGAGGCCGGCTAAAAGGAGTCCAGCAATCCCTGTTCTGGCCGAGGTTTGTATAGTGCTTTTCTCAAACAATGTGAGGAAATATTTAATTCATCCATCCATCCATCCATCCATCCGTCCGTCCGTCCGTCCGACCGTCCTTCCTTCCGTCCGTCCGTCCGTCCGTCCTTCCATCCATCCATCCATCCATCCGTCCGTCCGTCCGTCCGTCCGTCCGTCCGTCCTTCCATCCGTCCATCCATCCGTCCGTCCGTCCGTCCGTCCGTCCTTCCATCCGTCCATCCATCCGTCCGTCCGTCCGTCCTTCCATCTATCCATCCATCCGTCCGTCCGTCCGTCCGTCCTTCCATCCATCCATCCATCCATCTGTCCGTCCGTCCGTCCGTCCTTCCATCCATCCATCCATCCGTCCGTCCGTCCGTCCGTCCTTCCATCCATCCATCCATCCATCCATTCATCCATCCGTCCGTCCGTCCGTCCGTCCTTCCTTACATCCATCCGTCCGTCCGTCCGTCCGTCCGTCCTTCCATCCGTCCGTCCTTCCATCCATCCATCCATCCATCCGTCCGTCCGTCCGTCCGTCCGTCCGTCCTTCCATCCGTCCATCCATCCGTCCGTCCGTCCGTCCGTCCGTCCTTCCATCCGTCCATCCATCCGTCCGTCCGTCCGTCCTTCCATCTATCCATCCATCCGTCCGTCCGTCCGTCCGTCCTTCCATCCATCCATCCATCTGTCCGTCCGTCCGTCCGTCCTTCCATCCATCCATCCATCCGTCCGTCCGTCCGTCCGTCCTTCCATCCATCCATCCATCCATCCATCCATTCATCCATCCGTCCGTCCGTCCGTCCGTCCTTCCTTCCATCCATCCGTCCGTCCGTCCGTCCGTCCGTCCTTCCATCCATCCATCCGTTCGTCCGTCCGTCCGTCCATCCATCCATCCATCAGTCCGTCCGTCCGTCCGTCCTTCCATCCATCCATCCATCTGTCCGTCCGTCCGTCCTTCCATCCATCCATCCATCCGTCCGTCCGTCCGTCCGTCCTTCCATCCATCCATCCATCCATCCATTCATCCATCCGTCCGTCCGTCCGTCCGTCCGTCCTTCCTTCCATCCATCCGTCCGTCCGTCCGTCCGTCCGTCCTTCCATCCATCCATCCGTTCGTCCGTCCGTCCGTCCATCCATCCATCCATCAGTCCGTCCGTCCGTCCGTCCGTCCTTCCATCCATCCATCCGTCCGTCCGTCCGTCCCATCCATCCATCCGTCCGTCCGTCCGTCCTTCCATCCATCCATCCATCCATCCGTCCGTCCGTCCGTCCTTCCATCCATCCATCCGTCCGTCCGTCCGTCGTCCCATCCATCCATCCGTCCGTCCGTCCGTCCGTCCGTCCTTCCATCCATCCATCCGTTCGTCCGTCCGTCCGTCCGTCCATCCATCCATCCATCAGTCCGTCCGTCCGTCCGTCCGTCCGTCCTTCCATCCGTCCGTCCGTCCGTCCCATCCATCCATCCATCCATCGCATCACATCGCATCGCATCGCATCGCATCGCATCGCAGTATCGCACGCAAATGCTTACAGAGTAGTGGTGGTTGGCTGTTCGTAATTTTTCCTTTGTCAGTTTAATGTTAGTAAGCAAATTTAAAAAGTTAGAGCAGCGGACAATAATGGATTTTCATACATACTTCATGGCCTAGGCCAAGAAGTTATGTAGGGAGGTGGTAGGGAGCCATAAATGAGAAACTTCGTGTCCCCATTTCGTGACATTAACGCATACATTTCCGAGCATGTTTGAGAAAAGTAAATTAAACCACACTTCGCAACTGCTCATGATATCATTATATGAGTGCTCAAATAACAACAAGCCAATTCAAACCTTACACCCTAAAGATAAAGCCCAATTTCTTTTTTCTATTTCAACAAGCCAATTGCCCTTAAGGTAATTAATCCAATCTTTTCAAGTTTATTCAGGCAATTGACAGAGGAATGTAGTCGTTATTAGCGGGGGATAAGGGCGGGGATTAAGAATTCATCGTTCAATCATGTCGTCAATGCATCTGGTATGCCGAGCGGGTAGAAAGGTTCTACACTGTACTTTATGATTTGCTCTGCCATAATTATTTACTAACAAGCGTTTTGACTTATTGCCTCATAAGCAGAGGATCGTGCGTTCAAATCCGGACTCGCACAAGTTTTTCAAAATTCATGTGCGATTTTAGATTTGAAATTTATCACGTGCATTACGGTGAAGGAAAACAGAGTGAGGTAACCTGTACAAACTGTGAAGCAATTCAATGGTGTGTGTGAAGTTCCCAATCCTCACTAGACACGTGTGGGAAGTATGGGCCATGTCCCCGTATTCTGAAAGGAGTTGACACTAATATCGAAGGGTCCATTTGCATCTCATTTGTGATTGGTTAAATAATTAAATGAGCCAATCGCAAGCAAGGCTAACACGCTGGCAGAATTGTCCAAACGGACAGAAGCCATTTATTTAAAAAAAGGCTGTAAAGTCAAACGGCCCTCACCACACTAACGCCATCTTGCGGTATATCGCCTGTTGAAAAACTGTGCGTTAAGTAACTTAAACTTAAGTCGGGACCAATTAATTAATAACTGGTAATTTTTAAGCTGGTCACTATTTTGAATGGGTTTTTGAATATTGAACTTTAAGTTACTTAAGAGAACTCTAGACTAGTAGACTTTGTTTTTACTTTTTAGTACTTATTTAAAAAAAACCGGCCAAGAGCGTGTCAGACACGCCAAAAATAGGGTTCCGTAGCCTTACGAAACAATTTATTAATATTTTTCTAAGGATTTCGTATTTTATACGGAATCTTCCAAGTTTAGGTATATTTAATACCTATTTACTTATAAACTACTAATAATTTTCAAGCAAACTTAGCCGTTATAGTTTTCCTTGAAAGTTTGATATACCTACTTACTAAAATCCCGAATTTTTACAAATTTTTCCACCCAACGGTTTAGATTTTAGAGGGGGGGGGGAGGAAAATTTGCACTTTAAAGTTGAATATTTCGCAAACACATCACTGAATCGAAAAATTGTACCATTTTGTCGGCATAGTTTATATATATTCGTGCAAAATTACAGCTTTCTAGCATTGATAGTCCCTGAGCAAAGCCGCGGATGGACAGACAGACAGACAGACAGACAGACATGGCGAAACTATAAGGGTTCCGTTTTTGCCATTTTGGCTCCGGAACCCTAAAAATAGGGCAGTCGGGTTCCTTTTTTATGTTTTTTTTTAAAGTAAAATTCAGTGCTAAGTGGAACCGCCCGTTGGAGGGTTAACATTGTGTCTCGTCCCGGCTCAACCCTTCCGCCGCCCATCTGTCAAACTGACCGATGTCGGACAGGGCCTTTATTGCAGCAGCGGCAGGGTTATTGAATGTATTGCTGTTTTATTGTTGAGGATTTAGTATTAAATGAAGAATGGGATTTTAAATAGACGGTATTCATGCAAGGTTTATTAGTGTTTTGGGCTCAGTTAGGTTTGAATTGTTAATTTATTGAAACAGGCTTTACTTTGCGATTGTTTTTACAAGCTTTTATTAAAATAAAGTTTCACCTGTCCCGTTGTCTGTCTGTCTGTCTGTAATCAAATCTTGCAAGTTAAATTCACCCAACTTCTAGTAGTTGGATTGACATGAAATTTGGTATACTAATGTAACTTGCGTGACAATACAATAATCTGGTAGTGACATCCTGGTAGTCCGGCCAGGATCGTCTCCACAGGATGGAACTCTTCAACGGTTAATGGCATCGACTTGAAATTTGGTATGCAAATGTAGTTTGGGTGACAATACAAGTACAGTCATCAAAAAGTACAGTCGGCAAAAAAAAACTTGGATTAAAAATGAAATTTTTACCAAAGACTTTTTAGTTATTACTAGAGACTGGGTTATATGCAACAAAAAAGCTTAAAATATATACGAGATACATACTCTCGAAATGCGCATAGAAACTGTCAAAATATTTAGCATTAAATGAAAAAAGTTAAAATCAAGATATCGACAGTAAATCAATAATCAATTCTACTCAGAAATATAGCAGATATAATGAAAATTCATATTAAATATAATGACCCGGATAACTCACGTCTTAAATCGAGTTTAGCTCGACATGTTTCGGGCTAATCCGTAGCCCGAAACATGCCTACATTTGACAGTTGTAATGATGATGAAAACGCGGGTAGTTGTGTGCCGGTGTCAGTTTCGTCGGGTAGTCGCGCGAGCAGAGCGGCGGCGTGTTGCAGCAGCCGCTGAGTCGCGTTGCTCCGAAGACGAAGGGCTACGGATTAGCCCGAAACATGTCGAGCTAAACTCGATTTAAGACGTGAGTTATCCGGGTCATTATATTTAATATGAGTGAGTCTCACGGTAGTTTCATGTTCATAATGAAAATTATATATTATTATAAGATTTTAGGTAAATTATGCAACAACCGACGAAAATGGGCTATAAATATATAAATATACTGAGCGGCAATAAATCTGGCCTCAGATGTATGCAGAAATAAGTAATTTTGTATGAAGTGGGTCAAATTTTGTGCCACTGAGTAAATAAAGGATAATGCATGTGCTGAGTGAGTGGGGCCCAATGTATAATTTTCGATGTTCTTTCAAAATGTTTTCCTTCTGAATGTATTTTGCCCTGTGTATCATATATGTGTAAGTAAATATTCTCTCTCTCTTTCTCATATGCAAATATGCGATCGCACATCATAGGTACATATTTCTGTTCTAACCCTAACACTACCCGAACGTTAGATACTAAATGTGTCACTAATCCATAATATTCTTCTCCGTTTTATTCGAAACATTTCTAGCAAATATCTAAGTCAAAGATAAACAAATATTTAATTTTACTACATTATAACATTAACAATAGAGCCGTGGTGGCCTAGTGGTTTGACCTATCGCCTCTCAAACAGAGGGTCGTGGGTTCAAACCCCGGCTCGCACCTCTGAGTTTGTCGAAATTCATGTGCGGAATTACATTTGAAATTTACCACGAGCTATGCGGTGAAGGAAAACATCGTGAGGAAACCTGCACAAACCTGCGAAGCAATTCAATGGTGCGTGTGAAGTTCCCAATCCGCACTGGGCCCGCGTGGGAACTACGGCCCAAGCCCTCTTGTTCTGAGAGGAGGCCTGTGCCCAGCAGTGGGACGTATATAGGCTGGGATGATGATGATGATGAACATTAACAATAACCATTGAAATAAATTAAATCGGGGGCACTTCGCACATCTTGCCGAAAATAAAGTAATTTTCATAATTAACTCAAATCACCGGTGGATATTCCCATAATAATAAAAAAGGTAATTAAGTATAATGTTTGTTTACAAACACCCCAACAATGTGGACCGGTTCTACAGAATTTTCTTTTACCATTTTAGACGCAGCTCACTGATGAAAACTTGCTAAGCCTGTCCCACTCATATTTTAAATGCGAAAGTATTGTAAGTCTGTTTGTTTGTTTGTTTGTTTGTTACTTCATCACGTTTAAACTGCTGAACAAATAAATAAATCCATACTAATACGAGTATTATAAATTCGAAAGTGTGTTTGTATGTTTGTCCGTCTCTCACGCCGTAACGGAGCGACGGATCGATGTGATTTTTGGCATAGAGATAGTTTATGGGCCCGAGAGTGACATAGGCTACTTTTTATTCCGGAAAAATGCACAGTTCCCGAGGGAACAGCGCGCGATAACCGAATACCACGCGGGCGGTACCGCGGGCAAAAGCTAGTAAATAGTAAATATCATGGAACACTTCACTTTACACCAATTGACCTAAGTAGTCCCAAACTAAGCAAAGCTTGTACTATGGATACTAGGCAACGGATAAACATACTTATATAGATAAATACATACTTACTTAAATACATACCTATTGAACATCCAAGACCCGAGAACAAACATTCGTATTATTTATAAAAATATCTGCCCCGGCCGGGAATCGAACCCGGAACCTCAAGCTTCGTAGTCAGGTTCTCTAAACACTTGGCCATTCGGTCGTCAGATTTTGATGAAATTCGGGTACAGATAGTTCGAGTCCCGGGGAAGGACATAGGATAGTTTTTATCCCGGAATATTGCGTAGTTCCCGCGGGATAGCGATAACCTGAATCCTACGCGGACGTAGTCGCGGGTAACGGCTAGTGTTAACATAACTATAAGCTTTTAAGTTTTAACTATAAGTGTTTATTTACGTGGAAGTGGAAAGTGCAAAGTGGGGATTCCTGCAAAACAGAAAACATGCCGTAGAGTCGCAGCTATCTTACACGTGGACTTCCGCAAAGTAAGGCCCGAACCAATCAATCAAAAATCAAGTTATGTTCGCAAATGTCAAAGTTGCCAAACGGACCTTACGAAACTAGCACCAAATTACTGGCACTTGAGGTATACCATCTTAGGCCTCTAGGTTGGCAACGCATCTGCAATACCCCTGGTGTTGCAGATGTTTATAGGCGGTGGTGATCTCTTACCACCAGGGTACCCACTTGCTCGTTTGCTATCCAGTCGAATAAAAAACCTGAAGGGCTACTACGAAATTCGAAAATCGAAGTTCGTGTCGTACCGTCCCTCTCACTCTCGTATTAAATAATATAAGCATAAGCGGGACCGCAAGCTGCGAAGTTCAAATTTTTCACTCGTAGTACAGGCTCAAAAAGGAAAAGGAAAAGCCGTGGTGGCCTAGTGGTTTGACCTATCGCCTCTCAAGCAGAGGGTCGTGTGTTCAAACCCCGGCTCGCACCTCTGAGTTTTTCGAAATTCATGTGCGGAATTACATTTGATATTTACCACGAGCTTTGCGGTGAAGGAAAACATCGTGAGGAAACCTGCACAAACCAGCGAATCAATTCAATGGTGCGTGTGAAGTTCCCAATCCGCACTGGGCCCGCGTGGGAACTATGGCCCAAGCCCTCTTGTTCTGAGAGGAGGCCTGTGCCCAGCAGTGGGACGTATATAGGCTGGGATGATGAGTACAGGCTCTGTCAGTCGAAACCCTCATTGTCCCACAATGATTCCAAAAACACGAAATAGCGTACAAATGAAAGCACAAAATCCCCTCTTTTTCAGCGAGTGTAAAATACTGTTTCAAATAAGTTAAGTATGTTCCTGAGAAATGGTGGGACGATTACCGAGCGACGCGAGTGCTTCAATTTGATGATGATGTCGGCTAAAAACTGTTTATGAGAAATGAAATATTACGTAAGATTTGTGACAAGTTTTGTCACAGTATTTTTTGAGTAAGTACAAGGTCTTGGGTACAAGTAAAGTTTCCAAGTGGTGTTTAAATGTTATGAGGTTTTGTTGCAGCTTGTTGGATATATTGATTATTTAAGAGTTTTGAGCTCAAAAAGATCTGAAGACTTCTAGCTAAGAGGTTCTCAATTCGGTCGTATTTTTCTTTATGTTTTTATCTCAAACCTCCGTCATATGTGAACTAATTGAAACATTTAATTGTTATAGCTATATCTTACTACAAATATGACTGTCCACTTTTAGATAAAATTTGCCAAAGTCAAGTTAAAATACATTTTTAAAATGTATTGTTTGTTAGGTAAAAAAATAACAAAACTTTTAACATTGTTTCCTTTGACGTCGGATTTAGTGTCACAATAAAAAGTAGAAAATATATAGGGGCGCTGCTTTCTACGCAACTTTTACGTTTATGATCAAAAATGCTCGAATATTACATATGTCATAAAATTACGTTAAAGTTTAGTTTTTTTAATCTTTGGACTCTTTTGGCTTTGCTAAAAAAATACGTATTACGTACTATACGTTGGAGAGACAGTTAAGTCGGTGAAGCTACCCTGCCGTGCGATCTAATCGTAAGGTAAAACTTTATTACGGCGTTGTACCCCGGCCTTAATTAAAAAAAAAGGTTTTTAACACGTTAGTTAAGTATTATGTACCCAAGGGAAGGCAGTCTGTCTATGCTCGTTGGTCACTCAACTCAATTTATATTGTTCTTTTCAAGGTTAATTTTCAAATCTCACTTGAATATACCAATCACAAGTCAAAAAAAGTTAGGTAAAATTTGAAATAGGTACATGCAGATAAATAATAAACTACAGTTCGTATAATCGTGCCAAATAATTGACAGTGACATAATCACATAACTCTAAAATATTATTCGAAAGTGGTAAAAATCTACGTATTGCTGCAAAAGTTGCAAAACTATTATAGCTGGCAACAAAAAGTAGGAAACCCCCGACTTTGTGACTTCAAAGATCAATAGTAGAATCTGGTGTACGTAATGCCATCCACGAAGACGCGTGATTTTGTCAAAATTAGCCATTAATGACATTGTAATAAGAACCACGGCACGCGTCATCGTTAATGACTCTATGTATATAGGTATATGGAAATTCACCGAAGAACTAAAGTCACCGAGATAGCACAAAGAATATGCAAGTTGAAGTGACAATGGGCGGGCACATCGCTCGAAGACCAAATAACCATTGGGAGATAAAAGTCCTCGAGTGGCGACCATGAACCGGAAGTCGAAGCGTTGGCAGGCCTCTCACTAGGTAGATTGGCGACATCGTCGACACCGGTGGATGCAAACGGCGAGTTCTCGTTCATTGTGGCGTTCTAAGGCGGATGTCTTTGTTCAATCGTGGACGTCTTCCAGCTGATGACGATTGATGTTTTTTTAAGTAATTTGTTTTATTTTCCAGTTTGTTCCACGTTAGTTATTTAAGGGAAAAATTGTTTTCCATACTCCCCATTGTTGCCTAAAAATATCGTCTAGAACCATTCAAGCCCGAAAATGATATGGCGGAATGACAACTTTAATAATAATTAATAATCGAAGCTGACATGATAAATGATGTAAACGTGTTAAATATCAATTGTCAACTGAAAATTTACTGCGAATTTATGCGACCTCGCTTCTGAAGGCAACGTAGAAACATTATTCAAACAATTATAAATTCATATGAAATTTATACGAAGGAAAATATTATTTGAATAGTCTAACGTAGTCTTAAACTTGCGTATAAAATGAATCGTAATTAAGTTTTCATTACGGACGTTTTTTTGTCTCCGACGCAAAAAAAGAGTATTAAAAATTTGACGTCACATCTGGCTGTCTTGTGCCTAGTCTATCTTAGCTCTCAAACGGATGGACAGATTCCGATGCGGTTTTTTAAAGTGAAAAAGAGTTAATTACGACACTCAAGAAAATCCATCGAAAATACTTTTGATACTTTATGTGACCTCATAAATAAATATAACCTATTGAAATATGTTTAAAATCAAAAGCCAGACGGAACACAAAGCCTTGAGAGCCACCCTGTCTGCAATAAAGCCGAGTTTTTGTAGTGATTTTTACAACCCAATATTTTTTCCCATAAACCTGCTGGGTATAACATATACTGGAAGGCATAATGTTTTCAGGGTAGGAAGGGCAGACGATAATGCTTGGATATTAGGGGACCTTTAGTAAACGAAACAAGTTATTTGGAATTTTAGTGGAAAAGCAGGCGATAGAAACTGGCTTTGACAGTTTTCGCTGATTATCATCATCATTACGACCTGCTAAAATAAATTTTTCACTTCTTTCTGTCGTAAAGTTTGCCTGGAAAAGATCAAGATTGGTTTTTGGAGTATTTTTGTATTTTTTATTTCAACTCCTTTGTTATTTTTACGGTCATCCCGTGAAATCCAACGAAAATACAAACTGAAACATGGATGCATAGAAAAAAAAACAGAAAAAGAGACCAGAGCCGGGAATCGAACCCAGGTCCTCAGCATTCCGTGCTGCGTGCCATACCCCTACACCAACACTGGACAGGAGTCTAGACACAAATTTCTCCCATGCACAACACATTTATTCAGCCTGATTTTTTCTTTACCACTTAAAGCAGCGACACTAGTGACATCTATGTTTTTAGCTCTCATCGAGAGACGTTAACATTCCTTCGCAATTAATCGCTCACCCGGACAAGAGATGTCGCTATTAAGCAATCAAGATTGATTTTTGGAAAAGATCGCTCTAAAGCATTATAAAGCCTGTATTTTTTTCTATGAAACTCTAACACAGCAAAGCGTGCATAGCTGATCCGACTTTATTTCTAGGGTAGGTAGGTACGTGCCAGATATTTTGCAGTTACCCCAGTGCCAGCTATTAGAGGTATTGTGTTGTTCAATAAAGTCATTCTATTGTATCATCATAACCCAATCCAGTTGGTAAGCCAATAACCTAATTTTAAAACACCTTGTATGTTTATCTGTACAGCGAGTGTACACATAAGTAACCTTCAAGAACCCTCCTTATTAATGACAACTCACACTTGACCGTGCCGTGATATTAAAAAACAATGGCTCACCCAAATCCAGTGACAGATTCAATGGAGCTTTGTTGTTCTTCGGCTCGAGCTTAAAAAGCTTTACGAGCGTTTTTAATTTTTACGGTCCAAAGTGACGAAACGCCGCGTCAAAACAAAGACCATTGTGTTGTTAATAGCGTTATGTGGAATACTGGGCGCGGGTTCGTAAGTCGTCTAAATTAAAAAAACAAATCATCATCTCGGTCAACGTTTTCCAATCTATGGAGAATTCACCGAAAATTTTAGATTTCACGTCAATACTCACGAATTTGTAGCGCAATTGACGCTGGCAACTTTTAAGTTTTACGCTTTTAAAAGTGGTTGTAAGCTCGTTGACTAAACCATCAGTCCCCCAGTCCCCAGACATCAAAACCCGTGTCGCCTAAGCTGGCTCCCGTTGCTCCTAATTCATCTCGGGTGCAAAAAGAGACCTACGCGGGAGGCGTCTCGCCGCCTGCCGGGTCGCCTGCGCCCCCTGAACTCTGCAAAGGGATCTCAGTTATGATGGCTTCACTCCGGTGGTGAATCGGAAACGTAAAAGCGCACCCGCGTGGGACGGTTCCTGCAGCGTCGTCCTGTATTTAAGCTGCAGTACCGATAGTGGACATCTACCTGTCTCGGTTGGACAAGAAGAGGACGTCGGAGAACGTGTTCGACGAGCACGTCCGCGAGGCGGTACAGTGCCGGTTACAGGGAGCCCATTGCAGCTAGAGCTGTCCATCATTCCCCTTGAGTCACAAACGGCTAACAATTTTAGCTCATTTAGACTCCAAGTGCCTGCCAAGCACCAGCAGATGTTCCTGCGCTTCGACTTCTGGCCTTAGGGTGTGGTGTTCCATCGTTTCAGGGTAGCGACGAAGATGAAGTTCGAAAATCCCTAATTCGTTTTTTTAAATGTTTTTCTTGAGTTTTTGAATTATTTTGTGTATAATTTTAATTGTGATAATTTGAATTGTTATGAATAAATAAATAAATCAGTAACTACGGTGAAAAGTTATTTTAGAAATAAAAATTATCACAAAAGAACCTTTTGGTTTTATACCAATATCAGTAGCTCAAGCTCAACTTAGCCGCTATCAATTACTGTATTAGAAATGTTTACGTTGTACCCTTTCAGAATGTCCTTGCAAATTGCAATGTAAGTAGTATTAAAATTTTGTAACCTAGACTTTTTGGAAAGGTCAAATAACACACAAAAATACTGAAATATAGATTTAATCAGTTTTAATAATAATGTTTTTATGTACAGCACTTACAACTACATAAAACTGGATGTCTACAGTAAACATTGTAAAAATATCGTACATTTGTACATTTTGCCGTAACACAAAAACTGAGTAGACTCATTAGAAATGACAGATACGAGTACATTTAAAATGGTGGAGTTTAATTAGACCACAAATATACTGACGCATCTTAACATCTCAATTCATCCACAGTAAGCTGTCAAAATCATGTTTAAAAAGCAAAAAAATCATAAAACTTCGATGTTCAAGTAAAATTATAAAATTGTCATGTACTTGTGTCGCTAAAACCAAATGGTAAATAAATAATCACAATAAAAGCACGTACAAACAAGCACCAGTTAAATAACTGAAAGTTAACTATAGTTAAACTTAACTCATTAAAAATATTACTTCTACAGTGTTGCCCTTTGAACGCCCTGTTACAAATAAATAAAGAGAAACATACATTGAAAACTAATATGATGTTAATGAAGTAGAACGTTTTATTGCTATTACGGAACCTGATGGTGATGACGGTTGGAGAGTACCAAAGTGAAAAGTTGTAGTTCATTGATACGGCCCTTCGCAAAGTAACGCCTAAATCAATCAAATGACACATTAATAATGTCTAGAACACTATAAATACAGACCATCGATTAAAATAGTACTACTATGTATTTCTCCAACATTGATCATTGTTCAGTTGGGAATCCAGTGCGACATTAAGTTATATGAGGTTTTGTACAACATGTTTTGTATGTTTAACGATGGCGCTCAAAGGGTTTAACACAAAATATCTTAGGAACCATGTACTTATTAGCAACCATAGACATGTGTCGATTGAAGTAAAGATGTAGCGATCGAAGACCAAATGAAACTTGCGGCATCGGACGGAGATGCGCGACATTTCATTAATAACACAACACAAGTAAATTTCATGACGCGTCTGAACCAGATGCCTTTAAGCGTCTTTTGGTTAAGATCGTCAGTAGTAAAAAGATCTCAAAGTAAAATAAAATAGAGCAGATAAAAAGTTCATGAATAAAGTAAATATTGCAAAATTAATAATGCTAAAATTCGTTGGTATACGGCACTGAACACATTTAGCTTAGACGAAAAAGAACTTTAGTTTTGCAGAGGTCGTAGTAACCTACGACTAAAGACAGTTTAAAAACCTGTAAAACCGGGACATAACTATGGAATGGTGAGAACTAAAATGATATTAACTTAGAAAAAGCGAAGTTAATTATTTCAGTAAAGTAATCAGAGCTGACACTCACAAAATAATGTAAGGCAATGTTGAACACATACTTGATGGTGAAATTTAAATGAGTTAAGTTAATGAAAAAAATGATAATGTATCAATAATTTTGTGAATGACAGTTACTACAGTTGGTTAAGCCGATTAATAACACTTTGAACTGACTATTGACGGTAATCAACAGATCAAAAGTGTCTAACAAGGATTCAGTCTTCCAAAAACTATCTAAGGTCAATCAAACCTTTCTAGCAAACTATGAACTGTTAAGCTATGGAATGAAAACGCTAACGAATGCCGGCAAAAGGAATGTCAATAAAACAGACTCAAATTTAGAATAATCAGTCTTGAAAATGGATGAAGAGAAACCTGGCAAGCGAATTTATAATTAGCTACCACATTATGTACCGTAAAGAATAAATACTTAAAATATGTAACATACAGTGTACAACTTACATTGCATTTCACACCCACTACAGGATAGAGCCCTTATTAAAAATGGTCCATAAAATTCTGATTGTACGCAATTTGTAAAAAATCTAGTACACAGTTTATATACACGAGCACCGCGAAACAAATTTTAATAATCCGTTTGCACCCCATCGAGTCACTGATAACACATTATCACTAAAAGCTCATTGGCACTTTGGTAGTAAACTTAGTTTTAGGCTCACTACTAGACTTCCGTGCCGTCTTCACCTTCATCTTCGAACAAAGGTTCGCTAGGATTAGCCTCAGTTGCAGGCTTTTTCTTAGGCTTCGGCGGTGGTCTCGGCGGTATCTTTCCACTCCTCCCCAATGTCCCCGATTGGTTCATAGAAGTATTACTCTCATTCTTCCTCGGATCTTCCTTAGAAGGCGAAGGAATCGACGCTACCTCATCCTTCTCCGTCCTGGGGTTACGCCTCAAAGAACCAGTCTCTGGCTTCTTGCGGCTTAGAGTGCTGGTATCCGATACATGAGACTGTGCGTCTGAGTTTCTATTCTCGTTGAAGTAGTTTTTCCTCGGCTCCGGTTGTGGTGTAGATGTGTTCTTTGCTGTCCAACTCATTCTCGGACTGAGAGGTTCTTGTGGGCCAGGAGTCGACATGATTGTAGACATTTGAGAAGCGATGCTGTTCCGGGGATTGAACTGTGGGACGGGAGACGGCGCCGGTTCTTGTTCTTCGATTGGTGCGTAATATGTTTGATGAGAATTGGGATAGACGGTCGGAGTAGCAGGCAGTGGTCTATTCCTCATTGGAGAAAACTGTGGCTCCAACCCAGTCTTGTTCAAAGACAGCACGGAGCTTCCATTAGCAGTGGTCCTTAGTCCCAAATTGTCGTACAACGGTTCTTGAGCCTCAGTGCTTGGTAGGATCTGACTGCTTGCGGTGCTGGTCCAGCTAGGAACTCGTGGTCTCCTAGGTATGGTCACATATCCTTGCCGTGGTGTTACTACTGGAGGCGTTATGGTTGCCGTGAAAGGCGATTGGGAGCGAGAGTACGGCAGTGTCCTGAAGAGGTTCTGATTAGTGGTCATGCCGTAGATAGGTGAGTGGATTGGACTGACTGGGTTAAGTTGAGGGGGTAGTCTGGTAGTGTCTGGTACTGTGGAGGCGTTGCTCGCCGCTGGCGATATCTGAGCGGCTCTTGGCGGGAACGATAGGAGATCAGGAGGGTATGCAGTTCTCCCGTATTCCACGTTGAGGGCGTCGTGCGACCTCTTTGGCTGGTGCTCGAAGTCGAGCGACCGTTTCTCGTCGTCAGTATGCGCTGAAACAATACAATTTTGCATTTTTAATTTCTAGAACTTTGCCATAATTTACTGTAATTAACATTGTGGGCGTTTATAGCCAGCCAAGAAATTTAATACAATCAGTAACTTCCAGGCACACAAAGTAGCATGTTGAAAAACTACTGCGGTACTTCGTTTATAGCTTCTGATAAGGCCGCAATAAATTAAATGGAGCAATTAAAATTATCAACGTTCATAATGGAGCGGAATTAAATTTAACTACACGATTCAAAATTAAGCAAGAGAAAGAATATAATTATGCGACCTAATTGTGTACGTATGAATAATTTGTGATGTCCTTTTAAAAGTTCTTACTCCATATGAATTTCGGAAAATTCGTCCAAGATTAACGGTCGTCTACATCAAAGGGAGTCTTTATGCAACTCCTAGATCCAAGGGTTTGAATTAGGCGTTGATGAGTCAGTCAGTTAGATAGAAAGTCAGTTTTTTTACATTATGATAACCTTAAGAAATAAAACTGGCCTTAAAAAAATGGCCGCGAAACTTACCAAATACAGAATCATTGTCCAGCAATGTTTTGTTCAATTCCGACATTTCGGTCGCCCCACTCATGATAGACGGTTGGTCGTAACGCCTCGGTGGCTTCGTGACAGGATTGACAGCTGTAATCAAGCTCTTCTCCATCTCAGGTATAACTGAGCCCTCAATTAATGCTTCACCATTCGTCGTATTCGCCTTTTTATCGGAACTTCGCCGTCTGCAGCAGCAATAGCAAAGAATAACGAGTATTATTAGCAGAATGGCTGCTGTGCAAGACACACCGATTAAAACTGGTAGCATGTTACTGTCGAAGCCATTCGGCACAGGAACAGCACCAGGTGGTGGAGGAGCTATCGACAGCTTGACAATCCTCTCTTCAACCCCTCCTGGATTTTTGGCCACACAGAGATAGTCACCATTGTCAGTCGTGCCAGACGACAAAATAGTCAAGTTCACCCATTTGCTGTTATCGCTACTGCTTTGTGTTAAATAGTACTTAACTTCGCCTTGATATCTGTATGAACCGTCGATTATTTGTGAGTTCAACACCCAATTTACTTCAGGTAGTGGATTGCCGTTCACTTCGCAAGCCAGTGTGATGTTAGTGTCAGTTGTTTGGACTGTCACGCTATTCGTGGGGTAGACGATGCTAGGTCGACAGGCGAAGTCATTGGTGTCTAATTCCTTCCATAGTTTTCCGTGTACTTTCGCAGGCTCTGCACAAGCTATAGGCGTTGTATACAAATTCTTACTTATCACCCAATTCCTAAGAGGTTGTAAGTAACAATCACAACGCCAAGGATTATCGTTTACGTCCAAACTTGACAAGGAAGTCAACTGTGTCAAAGTGTCAATTTTTAAATACTCTAATTTGTTGTTATCAAGCTTTAAATTATTTAGCTTAGGTACATTCATGAAAGTCTTGACCCCTATTTGTACAATTTTATTATTACTCAAATCAACTTTTTGTAAGAACGGCAGGTTGTTAAACAAGCCGTCATCTAGCTTCTCTATTTGGTTATCGTTGAGCAGTATCCATCTGATTTTTGTTGTTTCTTTAAACGTGTCGGAATGTAGCATTTTCAAGTCGTTTTTCGACAGATCCAGTTCTATCATTATTGCCAGTCCACTAAGCCCGTTTTTATGTATTGTTATCAACTTGCACTCTTTTAATACTAGCTTCTTTAGGTTATTGAGTTGGGCGTCTTCGAAAGCGTGTCTCGTGATTTCATAAAGCGGGTTTCCTGTGAGATCTAGTATTTGTATCTCCGTGCTAAGGGTTTTAGGTATATCTTGAAGGTTGGCGTGGGAGCATACGGCTTGTTTGTTGCCTCGTGCCCAGACGCATTTGCACTCGTTGGGACAGTTTGAGGTGAAGTCGGCAGCAGCTGCAGCCAGCACACTTAGTAGTAATAGCTTCTTTAGCGACTCCATTTTGGTTCCTGTAACAAAGAGAGGAAGTATGTTAATATGTGTTAGGAAGATATCCATACTCAAGAAAAGTTTATCATTAAACATGGACGGTAAAACATTATTATACAGCTCAATCTTGGTTTAGGAAGTTCCAATAAAAAGGATAAGTAAAAGCGGTATTTTACTAAGTCACATAACTGTCACAATTTTATTTAATAGTAGCTTTTACTCGCGGCTTCACTCGCGTTAACCATTACATTTATCTTTGAATTGTAATTCTCAATAAATTACATCATGATCGTAATGGGTGTCGCAAAAAATAGCCGTGCCACATTTCATAATATTATCTAGTTGAGAGATCGAGATTTTATCCAGATACTCCGGAAATATTTTTATATAAATTAGCCTATGTGTTCAGAGATCTGTCTACTTACTTATGTGTAAACTGACATATTTAAAATGATAGTAGAAAGTAGGATATTATTAGCATATAGTCCGACACAATGAGAAACTGACATCATTAGGCGACCAGCACTAGAATCACATTGTTTTTCATTAAAACTAAACTCGTCATTACAATATAATCCAGTAGATAAACCCTTACCCTGAAAGCTAAAGCCTCAAACTTCAACCAACAAACATCTTAATAAACTCCAAATGCATCTTTCCAACTACACTTACCATCTCTTGAGCAATAAAAACCATTAGGGCGTTTGGTTTGGAAATAGAAGGCATTTAAACACGCAGTCTAAACGCCATAACGCGTAATAGCCTAATGCCGCAGTAAAGTCAACTACCCTATTTACATAAAGAACTTGGATTTATAAAGTCTGTTAATAGATTTAAGTTTCTTTGAAGTTGAAAACAGTAGCTAGTGGTCTTGCACGCATATGGTTTTTGTAAAGAGATCACAAGTAATGGTCGTAGCTCAGAGATTAATGGGCCATCGTGTAGAGGCACCGTGCCGTAAATTAGTAGTTATCAAAGATCTGACGCAAATTTAAGTGCCGCAAAGAACACGTAAAAGAACGAACACTAACGAAAGACAATTAAACCCCTGTTTCGCCATCCACTGATTAAATTTATCTGACCGATAAATGTGATGCCGTCTCCGTTTGTTTTGTTAGAATAGACGGAGGCGGCATCAATCTATTCGTCAAACAAACTTAATCAATAGGTGGTAAATGCAACAGGTGAAGTGAGGTTACATTTCGTGAAGACGAAATTATTGAAATGGATTTATGTATGCAAATAAGCAATTATGACTTGACGACGTTTCGGATTTCGTGATTATGGTCGCGCATGCTAATCTAAACAATATACGTCACTAAAGTCATTAGTCATTTCAACATCATAAATAGCATCAATTCTGTAGATAGTCTTAATAAAATATACTTCTCACTTCACCCTTAAAATTCACGTGGCCCTTACATTCTTTAGAGCAGTATACAAAGTGTCTTTAAATTATTCCGGATTTTCTGATGTTAGTTGCTTTGGTTTGACTGGACACCCTAAATGTTATTCGGGACTTGCTAATTGTGGTTGATATTTCCATGCATTGATCGATGTTCAATATGTACCGCGTCAAAGTGGTGAATACACTTGGAATTGAAAATTCTGATAAAAACCTTTACAGAGGCGTTTAGTCAAACTGAGCCCTCCTCTCCTAAAATATTCTGAAAAAATTTGAAGATATCCTTTATACTTTATTAATTTATAACATGGATGCTTATTTTATGAGATATTGAGGCAAATAATCATGCGAGTCACAAGAGATCCACAGGATTGCGATAAGATAGTAAAATTAGCAAACCTAACCTAGCTATTCATGTGATAGTAGTTAATTCAATCGGCCGTCTTACTCACAGCGCAAACACTGTTCCTTGGTGGCAGTTTAAGTGAGTTTTCTCTTGGTAGCGATCTAAATAGATCTTGTACAAGATCTAACCACCTCAAAATATTTTAGTAACGATAATAGATTGTACAATTATTTCCCCCTATGAGTACACATTTGGGGTGCCACTGGGAAGCTGGCATTAAAGCTGCAAAGGTTATAAATTTTCATGGAACACCCGCATTTAAAGGTAGGGAGGATTTTCCCTAGTCTTCCAAGGTACATAGGTGACATGGCACTAAGTCAGCCTCGCATGCGTCTGATAATTATCGCATGTAATTACATTCTCAGAGCAAGGGCGCGCATAAACTGGGTACAATTTGGTCATAAGTGCGTTCCG
This sequence comes from Choristoneura fumiferana, assembly GCF_025370935.1. Lineage (NCBI taxonomy): Eukaryota > Metazoa > Arthropoda > Insecta > Lepidoptera > Tortricidae > Choristoneura > Choristoneura fumiferana. The sequence continues at coordinate 224,583 of NC_133486.1, forward strand.
GGCGCGATCACTGACGTGTGTAATTGTGGAGGTGGACGGTACAAGGTAGGAGCGGAGAAGTTCAAATTCAAATTCAAATATATTTATTTGCATTGAACGGATTAACATCAAGGTCTTATAATATATATTTATACCGCCATTCAGCACTTCAACTATGTAAATTGTTGTCCTTGTAAGACTATGTCAATAAAGTTATAATATTCATTTATTAATGTGAAAAAAATCATTAATAGAATAATAACATTTTTCATATAACCAACCATGTCTTAAGTTTAGTATAAAATACATTTCCTGATAAATTTATTATAGATTTCGGTACAGTATTGTAAATTTTGGTTAACATATACCAAGAATTCCTTTTAAATAAATTTATTTTTGTTTAGGTTTTCAAAAGTTCGTGGTTTGGAACACGTCCTTTCAATCACACGTTTAGAAGTTAAATAAGCAAGAGTAAATTATTGTGTTTAATTATGCCTACAAATAAATGATAGAACACAATAAATGATTTAGGAAGTAATAGTAATTAATCTAAGCTGGTATGATTGATTTTTTGGAATATTTTTGTATTTTTTATTTCAATTCAAAATTTTTACTTTTACGGTCATCCCGTAAAACCTAAATTGAAAATACAAACTGAAATATAGATGCACAGAAAAACCAGAAAAATAAGACCAGCACTGGGAATCGAACCCAGGTCCTCGGCATTCCGTGCCGCGTGCTATACCGCTACACCACTGCTGGGCAACGGTACAGACACGAATTTCCCCTATGCACCACATATCTCAGCTTGTTTGTTTCTTATTTAGCCACTTAAGCACGGAATGCCGAGAACCTGAGTTCGATTCCCAGTGCTGGTCTTATTTTTTGGTTTTTCTGGTTTTTCTGTGCATCTATATTTCAGTCCTCTCATTTCGGTAAACCTGTGCTAAGCAGCGGGCGAATTCATTTATCGCTATCCCGCAGGAACTATGCAATTTGTTCGGGATAAAAACTATCTTGTTTTTTCCCGGGACTAACCTAAACTATCTGTATACCGAATTTCTTCAAATAGGTTCAGCGGTTTAGACGTGATAAGGTAACAAACAAACAGATTTATAAACCTTCGCATTTTATATTATTAGTGGGATTAGTAAGAAATAGTTCTGAATACATGTCTTACATGTCTTATACCACACCATGTGTCGGAGGTACAATGTTGGAAGAATAACCGTTAAAGAAAGACATCGTCTTACATTACCGTTGTTCTTAATCCTTTAACCGTTAAGACAAAATTTATTTGATGAAGGCCCATTTCAAGGTTTTTAGGGCACAACGTTGTCTAAACGACTTTATCTAGCGGCTGGTAAATAATTCTAAGAAAGAAAAGGTTTAGTTTGTAGTCGGATAATTGAAAATGAATGAAGGAGGAAAGTATTTAAAATCCCAACGAGTCGAAACCAAATTATGAATTGTTAGACAAGATGGTTCTTTAAACATAAGTAACTGATTAGTGAAAAACGCGGATAAGGAACGCGAACTTCAAGATTGAAGTTACTTAAGTTACTGTGAGCTCGATCATGATGATAGATATGACAATTAATCTCTAGCTTATCTAGTCACGATAATAACCGTTTCAAATATCTCTTAACTAGTTAACACGACTCCCACCTCAAATTTGATACAAGATTGGTATTTGTTGTAATAAAATTGATTGCCGCCGCAAATTGAAGTTTTGATGACAAACATGGACATACATACGCTCGAAAAAGGTAATTATGAGATCCAAACTTCTGTAAGCCTCTTCAAGGTCCAGATCAACTTGACCTACAGAGGATTGATTTCTAAAATCACATTGAAAACACAGGTCAAAACTGATTAAAATCTATTTATAACTACAAAACTAAAACTTAAATAGAAGTTTCTGGACTATCAGTCAAGATTAATGGTAGTTAAATTAGAGTAGAAATGTTATTAACAAGTCGAGCTATTCCTTCATCCATTCTTTACCTTGTTTAAGCAGTTCGGTTGGTGTGTGGATACAAAGGTCACGCTACATTGACCCTCAGTCCACTCCACAAGGAGTTACGCCCGTCGGTTTGCCCAGTACTTCTATTTAACTAATAACTGCTCGGTTAAATGAATCAATTCTATCTCGTTAAGCTTTATTGATTATAATTCGTTGAGAGTTTATTAACCTGTTATGCAAGACTGATCTAGTTATATAAGTATTATTGTGAAAGGTTTGTATACGAAGTTCATGTTTATATGACGGTAATTAGCGACAGCAACAGTACCATAAAATGGCCGCAATAATTTAAAAATATTTTACCGTAATGAGAGCTAAAAGACAGGCGATATATCGCTAGATGGCGTTAGTGTCGTGAGGTTTTTTTTACGTTACGGTCTTGCTTGCAATTCGCTCATTTCATCATCATCATCATCATCCCAGCCTATATACGTCCCACTGCTGGGCACAGGCCTCCTCTCAGAATGCTCGCTCATTTAGTTATTAGCCAATTGCAAGCAAGACCGTAAAGTCAAAAAAGCCACACGATACTAACGCCATCTAGCGATATTCCGCCTGTCTTTTAGCCATCATTGATTGATTACGACGTTATTTTGAGGAGGTCCATTCAATGCACTACGCCTCGGAACAAGGTCGTAGATCATCAAATTTGTATACCTCTTACCAAATTTAACAGAACTAATTTGACACTGTCAGCCCGGTTGTATTTATGCCAGTAATAGAAACTTGCAATGTGTGGGGGGAGGCTTCAATAACGAAACCTTCTTCTATGTTATGCCCGGGGACTGCTCCGAAGGAAAAAGATGGTGAATTTATGCATACGAGTTGAAAAACATCGATATCGCGATGTAGAACATGAAAAACGTCACCAGCTTCAACTACTCATTTGTAGCAGTATTCGATGATTAAATGGAGCTAGAGTTTGACACACAAGCATTGATGGAATAAGTTAGCTAAAGCTATGAAATTGAGCGACTGTAATTGGTAGTCAGTAGTAGTGAGCGGCCTCAACCGAAGCAACTAGAGTTCTGTGGGGGAGGCCTATGTCCAACAGTGGACGGCCTGATGATGATGATGATTAGTGAGTGAATGAGGAAGAAACAAGACCGAGAGAAATGGCGTGCACTGCTGGAGGCCTACACTCAGCATTAGGTGGCAAGAGGCTGAAGAAGAACAGAATTGGTAGTCAACTTACACATCAACAGCTACTCAGCACATCTATGGTAGAAACCTTCTCCCAGAAACTGATACCAACCTTAGAAAAATCAAAACTGGCAAAGTACTACAGATGTAATGATTTTCCATCGTATTTTGTTTGATAACGTCGTATTTATCTGGCTTTCTCAATCAACTTCAGTAAACTTCAGTAAGCTAGTACAGCAAGTTTACTTAGTATTTCTTCTTTAACTTAAGTTATTACTTGAAAGCGCTACGACGTGTAAAAGATAGAATAAATCATTTGACAAGACAGCAAGATAAATATAAAACTTATCCTTACCAAATACGACGGCAAAAACATTATTGACTTGACTACATCTGTACTCCGTTGTGTTTGATAATAATAACGTAAATAGAAACCTGATTAAAAAGAAAGTAGGGCGATACGTATTCTAATCATTTTATCACTTATTAGGGGAGGCGCAAGCGCAAAGCATACTAAACATAATTAGCACGTCCTAAGGGGAATTACGAAAGTATCGATTGAAAATTAAAGCGGACGTTAACTAGTTTTGATACAGTTTAGACAAAAACTGTACTTGACTCGAGTTACATGATAAAAATGGAGGAGCCCTATGCTTAACAGTGGACGGCTGATATGATGATGATTATGATGATGATGATGATGATGATGACGACAAGAAAAAAAGCTTATGTTGATATTTATAATGCTGAAGCGTTTAACAACAATCCAAGAGCTTCTAAAACTTGTAACTACTCTCATAAGCTGCAAGAGGCATAACATTCAACAGAACAAAATCAGAAATGAATGACTAGACCAAACAGAAACCACGACAACATATGAGTGAGCACTGAGCAATAAGATGTTCACGTTTGTTGATTCCGTATATTGCTAATTTTGCTATGCCTATCAGACCTTTAGCGAAATGGCCCGTGTCGCCCGTCCGTTATTAACCGCTTCCGATCTACTAACCCACAACACTATCATTGAGCTTAATTACTCGTGCGTATATATAATAATACGCATATTAGAGTTGGAATTTTCCAATGAAACATTCCCTAATATTGCTGTGCACGCGCTCGGTTAAACCATTTGAATCGTGGCGCATTGTAGCATAGTTTCCTTAAACCTAAACGAACTGGCTTAACTGAAAATTAAAATAAATCCAGAAAATTACTGCAGATGGATATATATCTATCACTTCGACTAACCAACCACCCCGGTAAATTTTGATTCAAAATGTGGTCACACTTTTGACGCAATTTATTTTCAACATCGCTTTATGTATGTACATTTATCAAAGAAGACTAAAAAAAACCTTAAGATATTGACAGGGGTGTTTAGTCAAATTAACCTGCTAAAACATTACGGCATGATTTTAACAGACATTGTAAATCCAGCTGGGCATAGGTCTCCTATCCTAGTGGGAACTAAGTGGCTCGTTCTAAGAGGATACCAGTGCCCAGTAGTGGGTTCCCACACAGACAAACGCAGTGCCGATTGGGTGCAGTGCTATATGGAGTAATCCCCATTATTAGAGATTCTCCAGTTTCTTTTGAAAACCTAGAGATGTGTGTGTCCATGACAACATCCGGCCAATCATATTTACAAACAAACAGATCGGCAAAAAAACACAGCGAACAAGAGCCGACTGTAGTACGATTGGCTTACAAACTCACAACACAACGGAAGCTTTACAAGCTAATTGAGCTCTCATTACCTTCTGATCCTCAATGGGGATATCGGGGATCATTGTTGCACCGCCGATGGCTTGTAAGGATGAACCAACATGACCAAATACCGGGACAACAAAGTTAATTCGGTGGCCAATTTCCAAGGGGAGCAAAAACGGAATAGGAGTTCCAAATATCGGGCCAAGAATTCGCGGCAACCTCAATGTATTAGAAAATTAGGTTTAGTGGTATCCAATTTTACTCTACGTGAACTCACAATGTCTTTTCGGACCTATAGAACGCTTCATTTTTTATACGAAAAAAAAAACTGTAAGCGTGTGTAAAATATTCTGATTTGACTTTCTTAAATGTACCCATTTCTGTCATGTCACTTTTCACCTTTACGAGTATGAAATTTTATCGCTATCCCGCGAAAACTATCCAATTATCCGGGATAGAAACTACCCTATGTCCTTTTCCGGGACCCGGGACTCATACTATCTGTATACCGAATTTCATCTAAATCGGTTCAGTGGTTTAGACGTGATGAAGTAACAAACAGACTTAAGTACAAACTTTCGCATTTATAATATTATTGGGAAGGGCCAGGAACTTTGCAATCCCCGGGATAATGGTCTCCTATGTTAATCTGGAATACTCTAGATTTAAATTGTTTTCACAATTATTTAATTCGGAGTAGTACTTTGAGAGATAATTTTGACGACCGGATAGCTAAGTTGTTAGTGACCCTGACTACGAAGCTAGAGGTTGCGGGTTCGAACCCTGTAACGAGCAAATATTTGTATGATGAATACGAATGTATGTAGTTGACCTTCATACATTTCTATTTAAGTATATATTTATCGTTGACTGTTTTGGTGACTAGAAATGGGTGAAAGTCGAATTGAAAGATTTAAAGATCTATATTTATCTATATAATGTTTGTCTATCCGCTGTCTAGCACCCATAGTTAGCTTAATTTGGGGCTAGGTTAATTGTGTGTTAGGTGTAATTTGTCCCACGAATTCCCTCCACATACTAGCCTCTTTTTAACATTAGCATAGATTCCACATCAGATCCTTTAATCTGGTCACCGCGTTACACTAACAGTTGTTTGATTGCTCCACGGTCCAGCTGTCGTGATATTGTTCCGTAGGATGATTGCGTCCGGCCGTACAAATCATACAATACCACATCACATCACTATAGAAAAGCGACATTGACTGACTTCAGTTAAAAGCTGTTTGTTTGAATCGGAAACAATGTAAAACAGCGGAGCCGTCTAGGTGCTCGTAAACATCTGAACGAGACAGTATTGCCAATCATGTCAATGTGTGCTCAGAGTGCAAGTAAACAGGTCTAACTTGACTTGACATGACACATTTTCTACGGAATGTGAACCGCGAATAACTTTAATAAGCTCCCAATATTGGATTGGAATACATAATCCTCTGCTTGGGACGTTAAAGGTACCACTATGCCACCACGATTTTTGTTTGTTTATTTATAATCTTTATTGTACAAAAAGGTGTTAAGTGCAAAGGCGGACTTATACCTGAAGGGCCAGCCAGTAAACCTTTGAGTAGTAGAGACTTTTTTACTTAGATCTTTCTACTGTGTTCTTCGCCCACGCTACATAACATAAGGTATTAACTACCTAATTAAAACTACCAATTTCATATTCAAATTTACAAAGAAAATGAAAAAATTCCGACTATAAAAAACCATAAAAACTCCTATAGTCCTCTGATCCTACACCTGTATTAAAATTGTGTATAAAATGAACACATTCCGAGTATATTAACTATACTAACTCCTATATCCTATCCTACTCATGTATTATCATACTTTTAAAATTAATTTATTATTAAGAAAACTTCCAATATTAAATTAGATTTAAATATGTTAGAATTTTTGCCTGAAACACAGGGAACTGGGAAAAATTCAGGCACTTGTAAATATTTATCTTACGTTTTAGTTCTTAGTTAAAAATGATGTTAACTGAGTTTTTTTGAATAAATTATTTTTACGAGTATCTTACTTATATTATAAATGCGAAAGTTTGTGTGTGTGTGTGTGTGTGTGTGTGTGTGTGTGTGTGTGTGTGTGTGTGTGTGTGTGTGTGTTATGTACATAGCTGGACGTCTGGAAAAACACATAGGCTACTTTTTATTCCGAAATTCCCACGGGATAGGGACAACATTTTGAAATTTCAACCGCTGGCTTTAGAGTCATGACATTTTGTACAGTTGTTTTTAACACAACCTTAATGAAAATCACGATACGATACGATTTTGTAAAATCCCGGAAATTCAAATGTAACTACTTACCACATCGAATAGTATATGCGCTCGAAGCCGCGAATAAACTCTAGTTATAATTTATAACTTAAAAATATGTAAAAGGGCAGAATTACTTTCCTCATTCCAGCTCGTCACTATTCTTGTCGTATTCGCCAACTCGCTAAATTACATCTGGCTATATGGGCTCATTGTTCGCGGCCGCCCTAAACTTCTTCAAAGACTGAGCTGTCTTGCACGTCGAGATTATTCAACTATGGCTCTAGGTTTTTGCGTTGCCAACTTGTCCTTGTACTGGCTGCTTGAAAGTTGTACTAATTAAAGCCCGTTTAAACTTGCAAGAAAAATCGAGCAAGTTGCATTGCATTACACTGCGAGGCCGTGCAGCGAACGAGTTTGTAGCGGTCAATCGAGCGCTGCAGTGTAACGCAACTTATTTTTCTTGTAGATCTAAAACTGACATTTTAATACCAGGTACCCACAAATAAACTAATTTATTCTAAAACTAACACTCACTTGCTTCACAGAAACTGTTTTCCAATGGCAATACGATTTTTTAATTATTTAGTTGCCTAAGAGTATAGGTCAGTTGCCCAGAATTAAATTATATCAATGATTTAAAGATAAAGCATTTTGTCCAATCAAAGAATGTTTAAAATATTAATTATCCTACGGTTACATAGGTACAATGGCCATTTCAGGTTAAAAAACTATAATGTATTTGGTTGGAAATTTAATCATTAATCTGCCTAAACAAGGCCAAAACAATCAATTTCGTATGGAAACTTTATTTTTTGTAACCTGAATTATTTGAGTCATGATTACCATGATTACAAAAAACAACATTTCCATACAAATGAATTAGAACTTTTTTGGGGACTTATCGAATGCCAATTAGGCTCAGTTTCTAATGGACTCTACCTATCAATTTTTTTTTACCCCCGACGCAAAAAGAGGTGTGTCATAAATTTGACCTCTGCGTGTGTTTTGTGTCTGTATTTCTGTGTGTCTGTCTATGGCATCGTAGCTCTTAAACAGGTGAATCGATTTGAATGCGGTTTTTTTTATTTGAAAGCAAGGTTTCTAGCGATGGTTCTTAGACATGTTTTATCAAAATCGATTTAGCCGTTTTAGAGATATTGAACTTTGAAGTGACAATGTCCGGGGTTTCCAACTTTTTGTTAGTTAGGTTATTTTTAATCCAAATCAGACTGGAATACGAACCGTAGAAGCTTTTAGACACATCCTTATGGTAGACACTACTACAAGGTAACTGCGAAAATGTTTTTAATGTGTAAATTAACACTGCACCTTTTAATGCACCGAACTTGCGTCAACTTAATGTTTCTAGTTACATTTTAAGTTTACCCGAGAAGGCCCATTTATGCTAAAATGTGGTGGCGCATTATGCATGCCGTAAAATTATACATTAAGCCACCTGAAGGCCAGAATTATGCTACCCTACATACATTATTTCACCAGTCCCAATGGGAAATGTCCTTATTCATATACATATTATTTTACACAATAAGGGTCCACCTCGTTGGAACTAAAATCTATTATTTCTTAACTAGACCCTGTGCGATATACTTACTAATTTAAAATTGACATTATGTAACATAGAATAAAGATGGATTCTTTATTATTTTTATTACTGAATCAATCACAACAGGTACACACAGTACCTATTGTTTGTTTGTTTATATTCTTTATCCTACAAAAAGGGAATTAAAAAGGTTACAAAAAAAGTGTTACGTACAAAGGCAAACGTATCCCTGAAGGGATATTTTGGGATTTATACGTATTTTGTGATATTGAAGAAAAAGTCACATAATTATTATTATACCCGGGAAACCGTTACCTCGAGTTAAAACTCCATAACACGCGTTTTCCCAGAGATAAGACACGAGGCAAATTTCATCGAAGCCGTTAGAACCGTTTCCAAGAAACCGAAATAAATTACCGCACAATAATTTCTCATTTAAAGCTATTATTACAAAGATAGATAGGTAAAACGCGCACGTAAGTGAAACGCTGACCGTTAATGTCTGCGTATGCGAATGTGACAGTCGCGCTCGCCCCGCGCGTCGCCCATTCCCCCGCGATACCTTATATTGTACGCAATAAAGTTCACCGCTACACTTACGTATCACGGGCTTGTATGTAGATAATTCTCTAACACTAACAAATGGTTATTTTAAACAGTGCAAGTTGGCTTATTTAGCTCCTGGAGCGTAGTTGCTCATACTTTGCTCTTTCCGAGCTAAAACTTTCTTACAAACATGCGGGTAGTTCGCATTAGAGTTAGGTTCTACACAACAACTCACTTCTACACCACACAATTTATACATTTAAACTGCACTATAAAGTAATTATCTGTCTGGCAGTTAACTTCGGGATTTGACCGAAGCCCTTTAGAAATTTTGAAAAATTAAAAAAGTCGATCCTACTAGTGGAAAGCAGCGGAGGCCTTGCCCATTGCGAGGCTCCGGGCGGCAGGTCTTTGCGAGACCCTTTGTCCTTCGTGAAAAGTATGTGATGCGAAAATATAGTTTAAAAAAAATCTTTTTTTTTTAATTTGCTTGGGTTGTTGCGCGAGGCCCCTTCGAGAGCGAGGCCCCGGGCGATTGCCCTTTTCGCCACCCCCTAAGGCCGCCGCTGGTGGGAAGCCTGCCGAAACCGCGACATTATAATTGCGTAATTCGGTGTACGAAACACTATTCAGTTCCCAGCCTAATTTCGATCTCTATAAAATCAAACCCAAACGTCGGCATCGATATACACTATCGCTTAATACCTAATGCTGGGCATTACGTCCACCGCTCGGTCCATCGTTGGCCGTAGCGGATATCGGAAAAGACATCAACCCGAGTCGGGTTGCGATCAAACGTTACAGGAGGGCCACTACGAAAATCGAAGTTCGTATCGTACCGTCCCTCTCACTCTCCTATTAAATAATATAAGCGTCAGCGAGACGGCAAGATACGAAGTTCGAATTTTGCACTTCGTAGTTTAGGGCCAGTTACGTGATGCCTGACGATACGAGAGAGCAATCTGTTGAAACTGATAAAAGATGAAATAGAACTATGTGTCTGGAAGTTTTTGTCATCATCATCATCATTATTATTGAAACAGGCGTTACTTTGCGGAGATCCATAATAATGAATTAAAATAATTACTTATTCACCCGCATCCTTTATGATAGTTACGTTTATGCAACAAAATTGTGTTCATGGAGTTTCTCCACCTCCACACTGTAAGTACACACAAACCTATCGCCATCACCACACTACACCGACGTGTTTCGATCAGAGCTCGTTCATCAGAGATACCTATGTGTTGAGAATTAAAATCTGATTACAGTCAACGAAAAATACATTTTGCTATTCTAGGCTTACGTCGTAAATATTGAAATGGTTACATGAAGATATATAATTCTTATTTACTTTTGAACTTCTGACAATTTGCCTTACTCTGATACGAAATATTAATATAAGAATCTAGGCCAAAGCTTTTTCTATGTCAATATATTTTCCATCTCGGAAAATGTCCCTAACTTTTACCTAGAAATACATAAAACAAGATCGAGGACATATAGGTATAACATCATCGATATACCTACATCAGCATGAAACGAAATAAAATGAGAATGCCTCAGGGAAAAATAAGTAGCGTAGATCACAATCTAACTCTATACCTACCTTACCTATAATAAGTTAAAAAAAAAACTGTATTAAACAAGCTTTTTGCTGACTGTACATTTTGTTGGCTGTACTAGCATTGTTATTTGCGTACCAAATTTAAAGTCAATGCCATTAACCGCTGAGGAGTTCCGTCGTGTGGAGACGATCCTGGCAGCACCGCCAAATTTCACTACCTGATGTATTGTTACTGGACTTACATAAGCCAATTAAATTAATTTAAATCAATCGCTGACCACTGAAAGTGGGTCAAAATTCGGTTGCAAGATTTGACCCGCACGTACATACATACAATATATTAAATAAAAGCTTGTAATGAAAGACTGACGTGACTGACTGACTAATGACGGATATCCTAATTAACCTAACCAACTTAAAAAAAGTAAAAAAAAAAAACACACACACATCTCTAACACCTGGTAGTATGGGGTAGGTACGGTTGTGTTGCTCCGAAGATGAGCTCAGGTTGAGTTCGAAACGGCGTCAGTGTATTGTGGTGGTGGTGATACCTAGATGGGTTTATGTGATTTGTGTGTGTTCTTACAGTGTGGAGGTGGAGGAACTGCATGAACATGCATATCTTGCATAAACTTAGCTATCATTAGGTCGCGGGTGAGCAAAGAAATTCTTTTAGTTCATTAAAAAAACCGTCATTTTCATTTCATGTCAAACTTCTTTATCTCAATAACGGCTGAATCGATTTTTATCGAACATAGCTAAGAACGGCCACAACGACCGATTTCACTTAAAAAAAAACCGCATCGAAATCGATAGGTACCCTAGGTACATTCGTTTGAGAGCTACGATGCCACAGACAGATATTGGCGTAAAACTTGTAACATCCTTCTTTTTGAATCGGGTGACAAAGCTGAAGCTAGAGACAAGTTTGAGGATCCTAGAGGTGTACTAGTGCCGCATTAGTTTTTTTGAGGACGCCATTTCGAAGTATCATATTATACTTCTATGCCACTCCGACATTTTGACTAATCTATGCCTCATATGTTGAAAAACTGAAAACCATTACACCGTTTAGGTAACAGAGAGAATCAAAGAAATAGACATATGCTCGAAAAACGTAAGCCTCCTCCTGCTCCACGTTTTTGCTATAGTTTTACGTCTTACTTGATCAACTCGCGCTTCACCGTGAAAAAACCCAAAAAGGTTATTTGTAAATAAAATTATCACGATATGAACCTTTAGGGCAAACGGCTACGTTGTTGCCTATACGCCTGGAAGGAAAAAATAATCAAGTTTAAACATTTAATAACCCACCGCAGTTTTCCCTAGAGGGATTTAGCGATAAGACCCTGTATATTTAAAGGGAAAATCCTTTAGTGGACCGCCAACTATGACGCAAGCGGAAAGAGACGAGCGTTTTACGTGGATAATATACTTTCAATTTGGCACAAGAATTTTTCGCCGTCCCATTTGCACCAAAAATTCTACCTACGTGCCGGTGCGATGACGAGAGAATCGTGTTTCCTTTGAAGAGTTATAAGCACTCTATCTAGGTACGCAGTGATATGTTTAATTATTACAATAACACAAATATAACTCTCGTATCGCACGCTATCGCCAATCCAAACTGTTTCCACCGAAGACGCGCTAGGAGAGGATTAAAATTTTGCAGGTGCACAAATTTTAGGTTGTCGTCTTGCCCCGCCTCGTATCGCCTCGCCGGTGGAACAGCATCTTCAAGTGGCTCAAACTACACCCCGGCCCCAAGTTAGCCCCACCCGCATGTGATGCACCCTGCCATTTCACAAACGAGGCTCTGACAACCCATCAACAGGCAAGACGACTAGAAATTAAACGAAAAAAATATATTTTTGAATAATAAGCTTTGAGCCAAGTTTCTTGCGGGGCATTTTCTTAGCAAAGTTGTTCTTTCCAAAGCGCTGATATACTCCAAGGAAAACACATAAAACAGCCGCCTGCAGTCTTCCTGCAGTCAATTTGCATATTTTTGCTTTTGTATTTATGCAACTTTGACTTTGCGCTGAAAAAACAAATTCCGCTACATCTCCTAACTCAGAGCAAGAGCAACTCCCACACCAATTTATTTCCAATCTGTGTTGATAAGAACAAATCTCCCGAGCATGTACGTTATAGTTATACACCCTAGGTTATACACCCTGTGTTATAGCCGTGTTAACTTCAAGCTTGTAAAAAACTTCGAAGTAATTCCGGAAAGTTGGAGAATATAATAGACCAACGAACCGGTAAGCGGACCATAATGAGTTTTTAAAAGCTCCTGTTTTACATTACATTACGTAGGTATAAAGAACAATGAAATTGACAAAGTATTCCATAAATATTCTTTGTCTACGAAAAAATAGGTTTAGTTTTTCAAATTTTTTTTTGTGATAATGTTTGTAACATAAGTGTAATTATTTGAAGAGAAGCATAAACGATTCCATTTTTTAAGTAAAAACCGGCCAAGAGCGTGTTGGACACGCCCAAAATAGGGTTCCGTAGCCATTACGAAAAAAATAAGTAATATTTTTCTAAGGATTTCGTAAAGTAAGTAGTTGCTTTCTCAAGTCGCCTATATAACTGCTGGGCACAGGCCTCCTAGAACAAGAGGGCTTGGGCCATAGTTCCCATTTATTCATGTGCGGAATTACATTTGAAATTTACCACGAGCTTTGCGGTGAAGGAAAACATCGTGAGGAAACCTGCACAAATCTCCGAAGCAATTCAGGTGTGTGTGAAGTTCCCAATCCGCTTTCTCAAGTAACTTCAGTAAACTTCAGCTAGTTGGGAAAGCAAGATAAATACGAACTTTACCGAAAAAATACTATAGCAAAACATAACAAATTCAAAATACTTTTGTCTGAGTAATTGCAATATAGATAGTTGTCCTAGAAGCTCCTTAGCAAACTCATGTCCTACGAAGATACAGAAAAAATATTGATTGTATTAAAATAAACAATGTTAGTTTTTAATTTTAAAATTGTATACAACGCCTTAATGCTAAAATTACTTCCTTACTTATGTTTTGCATGTGATAAGATATTTAAGTTTGATTAATAAGCCCTTTTACATCTACACCTGAAACAAGAATTTTCCTACTTCAGGGTACTGTGTTTTATTTGTCCTTTTTAATAAGTGTAGCCCATAAGTTTCATCATCCCATCATCATCCCAGCCTATATACGTCCCACTGCAGGGCACAGGCCTCCTCTTGGAATGAGAGGGCTTGGGCAGTAGTTCCCACGCGGGCCCAGTGCGGATTGGGAACTTCACACACACCGTTGAATTGCTTCGCAGGTTTGTTGTGCAGGTTTCCTCACGATGTTTTCCTTCACCGTAAAGCTCGTGGTAAATTTCAAATGTAATTCCGCACATTAATTTCGAAAAACTCAGAGGTGCGAGCCGGGGTTTGAACCCACGATCCTCTGCTATTCGAGAGGCATAGGCTCAAACACACGGCAAACACTGTAGAGCCACCACGACTATGAACACTAAGATTAAGCTATAGTTTGTTAAGTATTAAGTTTGATTAAACATTGAATATATATGAAAATTATAAATAATAGATTATTATTATTATATTCTTCAAAATAAAGTTTGTTAACATTACATTACATCTGTAACACACACGGATCTTTGGATCATTGTAATCGCACATCACGTTTGCAGTGATCTATCGCGAGATTAGCCCGGTAATCGATCCGCCCACTCCAATTAGCTGTAAGGATCTCCCTCATATTTTTCCCGTTGCCAGCTGGATTCATTATTCAAGAGATCGGTGGATGACGGCACCGTTACGTTACAGAGTAGGAGGCAGAGCGTGCGTACGGCGAAAAGTCATTTTACGAGCTTGACATTTAGTTCTAATAACCCTAGTGTTTGTGGGTATCTTTGTGTGAGATCAACTTTTGTAAGTTAAATTTGACGCATCTCCAGCGGTCAAAATGAATTACAATTTGGCATCGATATGTAGAGTAAGCAAATAAAATAAAAGCAAAGCGAAAGAAATAAAAAACATTTTGCAAAAAACCAAACACTTATTTGGAAGCCAGAAATACAATAGTAAATAGAGAACGTACTCTTTCCTACAAAGGTATATATTCTAAGTAATGGTTCAGAAGAGGAGATCTGTACAAAGACAGGCAAGGCAAACAGGTTCAACATTTTAGAGCCACGCATTACGAACATGTACAATAGTACCCTACATATAGGTAGAGTCATTCAAGATGATGCGTGTCGTGGTTCTTTTTAGAATGTCATTAATGTCTAATTTTGACAAAATGACGCGTCTTCGTGGATGGCACTAGGTTTACACTTCGTTAATTTTGAAAGACGGTAAGCGATCTCGACGTTTTTTTTAGCAAAAAGCACTTGAGAAATATGTAAAAAAACAACAAGATTTCCCTTTTTCTTATCCCACTAATATTGTAAATGCAAAAGTTTGTAAGTATGTTTGTTTGTTACCTTTTCATATCTAAACCGCTGAGCCGATTCAGTATACTTAGATAGTTTGAGTCCCGGGGAAAGGACATAATAGGACAGTTTTTATTTATCCCGGAAAATTGCAAAGTTCCCGCGGGATAGCGTTAAGCGAATTCTACGCAGAAAGAGTCACGGGCAACACCTAGTGCTAAAATAAAAGAAGTACCTATAGCTTAAGACAATTTCATAGTTTTTACAAAGAAGAAAAATACTCGTACTGTATAGTATTGCAATACCCGTTCAATTACAGTTATGTCTAGAGTGGTCCTTCTGCGTCTCTGTAATTTAGGTAAACGTTCTTTGTACCATGTTGGTCGGACGAAAATAGGGCAATTTCATAGCAAATTGTGTTTATTTGTGTGTCCTTGTATACATAACTATGCCCGGCACGATAAAAATTCTGTACAATGTCCGTAACAAAAACATACAATAGATTGACAATTAAGGATCGGTATCCTTGCAAACATTATGCTGGAATTCTTGCAAACTTTTATGTAACAATTTGGGATGCGTTATTTGTTTATTTTATTTTAAGACTATTATAAGTAATTTATTTAAGAGAAAACACATATTAAGAGAAAATAACCACAAATAAAACTATAAACTATCTACTTTAAAAACTTAATACCTACTAAATTAAATCTAAATAAAAAAGGCCCCCCTGGCATGGTGCCCAAGAGGCTGGCAGCATTCCCTCGTTGAATGGCGATGGCGATTCGTTGAGAGAGATAGCTGCAATCCCTCTGGTCTCCAGTAGTGTCGACCAGGCGCTTTTGCACTTCTTTAATTAACTTTCGCGCCCCGGGACCCCATTTTACATTAATGTATAAATATGTATATTATAAGTAATTAATAGATGTTTTCCGCGACTTCGTCTGTGAAAAAGTCGATTATTGCTAGTGGATCTATGTAATTTTCTGGGATATAAAGTATCCTACGTGTTAATACATGGTAGGTGGTAGGACCTTGTGCAAGGTCCGCCCGGATTGCTACCACCATCTTGTTCGCTAATCCTGCCGTGAAGCAGCAGTGCTTGCACTATTGTGTTTCGGCGTGGAGAGTAAGACAGCCGGTGAAATTACTGGCACTTGAGGTATCCCATCTTAGGCCTCTAGGTTAGCAACGCATCTGCAATACCCCTGGTGTTGCAGATGTTTATGGGCGGTGGTGATCTCTTACCATCAGCAGGTTAAAAACTATCTTGTGTCACATTTTATCCAAATTCTTAAAACCGTTTGGATAAAAAACATCCATACATCCAAACCAACTATCTAAACGTGAGAGTTGTGGGCAATCAATGGATGCAAGTGGCGAGTTCTCGGTAATTTTTGTGGCACTCTAAGGGGGAGCCCTTTGTTCAGCAGTGGACGTCTTCCGGCATGATCTTCACAAGCCTTTTTTTTATATACCTGATGGAGAGCGATCACCGTCGCCCATGGACACCCGCAACACGAGGGGAATCACACGCGTTTATAATAATAGGTAATATTAGTTGGAGGTAGGAGAGCTAACTTTGGGCACGGTAGGCGTAACTTTCGTAATCCAAAAGCTTAATAGTTATCTACAAAGCATATCATTTCACAGCACTAAAACGGTGTTATACAGTGACTGTAGGTCTGTCTGTGGTGTCGTAGCTTTCTAACGGAAGTAAGGATTTCGATGCGGTTCTTTTTACATCAAAGCGAGTCCTTGCGGTAGTTCAGCCATTTTTGAGATATTAAACTTTGGAATGATAATGCCGGAAGATTTTCATCTTTTCCAAATAAGGTTAGGTTTTGTTTTTGTTTAAAAAATACATACTTACGAGTATAATATGTGAAACAAATCTGTGCCTCTTCTGTCTAAATCAAACATAATTATTCGCAAACCGCGTAGCAGACAAATTGGTCTTAAGAAAATGGCTGCGATGATGTTCCACGGATCTTCGAGTCACGCCGCTTTTCATCCCCCCACAGCAAACAGGGGGTTTTTATTAATTAATCGCCTCTCCAAAGCGTAATGATTCGCTTATCTCACAAAAGGATTGTAAACATCTTGAGTGATGTATAGAATTAAGTTCAGTTTGTTCAAGCCAAGCTGAATGCTTGGGTCGGTCTGTAAATTATTTCGTTTTCTTGTAAGCTCGTTTTATTTGGGATGGAAATGATGTCAGGTATTAACGTTGTTTTGGGACGCCTAATAAATAATTTAAATTTTAATACAAGCTTTTTTTGCCGACTGTATTTTAACTACTTTGCAAGATTTGACCCAAATTGAACACTGCCCCGTCTAGCCCTCCGGTTGTTAAAAAAGGATGAAAGGATACCAAATACCAACTAGCCTAAAAAAGCCGTTCTAACCACAGAGCAGACATAGTGGTCCTTAGAACGACCGTCGGTTCGTCCTGGGTTGAACAACACAGTTCTTTTTTTTCTTTGAATTCAGTCTCACATTGCATTTAAATTTCCATGGTTTCTCGTTTGGGAGGTACTGTACTCACAAATTGACGTAAAAATACCTAGACTAGCGTAGACTAGTTAACCAAGTTTTTAGGGCAAAATTTAAACGAACGCCACCAACGTTTTATTTAAACATATTCGCAGTATTACTCGTCTGAGCGAAATACACGTCACCGTTTCCTTATTTTCAATTATCTTTGTAAGTGAAAATAAAAGTTAGCTTGAGCACCAAAAAGGCCTTTAAAAAAATGATCTTAAAACCCTGATTTTCAGATTTAAAAAAAAATACAAGCTAATATCCAAACTGTTTCAAGAATTCGTATATTATACTGTACAAACTAGCGATACTAAATAAAAGTTCTAACTTTAAGACTAACTTTTTGCTTGAAGGTTTTAAAAACGCCACCGTAATTGTGTTTTTAATCTTGTGTAACATTTCTGAGCGACACTCAAAGTTGAATTTCTTTAAGAGTTTGAGTTAATAAAGTAATAAGAAATTACACTTAATGCATGTACAGACTGTTTGTTACATTAAAGTAAGCAGCTAATATCTAATTCAACTGGGTATACTGGTGCCACGGAACTTCTACCGTCTGTTGCATAAGTTCCGTAACTCAAGCAGCTAGCGCATGGTCTTTGTGTGTGTTGGAGAGCTGAGTTGTCTCGTCTTTGTATGTTGCACAGATGTCCACCAAATCTAATTTCCCTGACCACATAGGTATTTCCGTTTTTGCATGCAAAGCTGTCCATGCACCCGGATGATGTAGAATTCATGAACATTCCGAACGTGCTGCACTTCAAACTGCTTTTATGGTGCCACTCATGCGTAGCAAGTTATAACACTGATGAAAATTCGAACTGAACGTGGAAATCTTCGTTCTGCTGATTCTTGTAGCCCAGAACAAACGACTACAGAGCCTTGAAATTGAGCTTCCCTGACTCCAGAAAGTTTTCATTGACTAGATCCATTACATCCTACTAATCGACTACTCCGGTCCGTATTTTCACGGGTTCGGATCGTATTCGTGTGTGACCACTCTTACACGTTCTTATTGCGGTCATTTTCCGTTGCGTTGTTCACTCCAATACGGTCAAACAATCCTATTAATCCTACTATCCTAATAATATTATAAATGCGAAAGTTTGTGAGTCAGTCAATCATGAAATTTGCCACTGTTGTTTATAACGCAACGTTTATAATAACCACAATGTAATTTTTGGGACTTCCAGATTTACAATTTAAGTGCGAAGTGTCTAGTAATTTCATCGTAACCTACTATACAAAGCTATCACATGATACCTTGCTGCTCCCAACATAAGGTTCCAATCGGAGGCAGTATATCGCTACATCGGAATCTACCTCGGAATATACCCTAGTCCATGTAATACAAGGTTCAAAATAACAGGCATGAGCACGAGGGACAAGTAATTAATCATGTTAGCTACCCAATCAATCAATATCGTTTACCGAAAATCGGGCAGTCATTTTTCAAAAACGGTTAATTACCTATGTCTATGGCATGACGAGGTTCGTGTTTGACCGGGATTCCATTAACATGTTTGCTTTGCTTGTTCGGAGCGTGATTTACAATACCGATGTAAGATACAACGTTTATTTTTGACTTCAGATAACTTTGCGGGATTTTAATTGTTCTAGGGTTTATTAGTCTCTATATAAAGGCAATGTAAAGCGCTCAGTTGTTTTATGCGATAAACGCTGCGTTAAACGCAATGCGTTTGACCAGGCGTGGCGCACTCCGCGATACATACATAGATGCGATTCTGTATCAAAACAATCCACGCCGGCGTGGCGTAACTCAGTAGGGTCATGCGCTCCGCCCGGCACGCACGCTCGCAGTCTCTCACACGAACTAGTCACGCCGCGTAACGCTACGTACTTGTCTGATTTTTGTGAAACTGATTTACGTTGAATGCAAAAAATATTGCATTGTAGCTGGCTTTTTTCACTTGTTTTTATTCAGTTAGCTGCCTGTACCTAATCAAATCTTGCAAGTTAAATTAGAGCCACTTTCCGGTATCCGATTGAGCTGAAATTTGGCTTATAAACGTAGATACGATAACTATGCAATAATAAAGTATTTAGGTACCATTTACAAAAACTTATTTAAAGTGTAGGTACTTTAGTATATGAACTGGACAGGGCAATATTATGTAATTAGATGGTCGTAAGTAATTGTAATAATATTCTTAAGTTATCTGTGAGTAGTTAAGTTTAGTTTATTTAGTATTATTTTTTTATTGCTTACCAACCCTATTCTAAACCAAAGCGTTGGTTGGTGCTGAATAATAAGGACCTTCGCGCGCAGCACTAGAGTTCAATGTTGCTTGGTAGTGCGTGGTGATTTTGCTAGTAAAAATTACGTAGGCATATAAAATTGCGGCTTTCGTCAACATCAAAAAAGAGCACCTTCTGTACTTGTACTATTATCTATTCTGTGGTTTGACGCACACCTAATCTAACTAATCACAATCCACGCAATCTAATTACCAAACATGCGCTTGCCGCTGCGCTCACCGCGTAAGACAATGTTTGGTAATTGAGTTATCTGGTGCAAAGGGATGTGCGTCAAACGCCAGTGCGTTTAACGCAGCGTTTATCGCAAAAAACAACCGAGCGCTTAACTCTTACGACAGATTCTGGTGCGATCAACCGAGGGCGACTATTATTCTTAAATACCGTTGTCCAGAAACAGATATTTATGCTTAAATTTAATCAGATCCTAAGACTTTTAAGCCATCAGTTACGCCTTCTTTCTGGTCTTCTATTTCCTTGAATCTAACCTAGCTTTTAAGTAGGTTAGGTTACTAAATACAATTACAGTATTTAGTGCATTTACATTTCTACAATTGTCATCAAAAAGCATTCTTATTTCTATACAACGGATTAAAATAACTCCCTTTTTTAAGTAATTTATTAAACGAACCGGAAAAGCACACCGGGACCAATCCTGAATTATAAATGGTTTTTACATTAATAAGGAAAATTGTCTCACTTTCATCTCGTTTCTATATTTAGATACGACGGTTACCCATTTATGAAGTGTAAATAAGTAGGACAATTTATAGGGAGCGGTGTGGTGACCTCGGTATCTCCTTGCAGAAATTCTACCCGGGTCATGTGTAAGAGCATACATAGCACATTTGCATAAGGTCCCTGAGAACTTTGTATCTTTTTCTTCGTGACAGTATCGCGTTGAATCCATTTGAATCATGCATGGACGGAAACGTAGATACAGCTCAAAGGCGTGAAACAAACCTCGATAACAAAAAGGAAGTATTTAAAAACCGTTGGTTTGTTAATCATAACATTCATAACTAACGCTCGAAGATTAGTTTAAGCTTGTCTTACAATGTATCGTTCTTTTTGTTTTTGCTTTGGCTGACCTAGAAATAAGACTTGAGAATATGAGGTTAATATTATTTTTTGTTTATAAAAATATGATCAAATCAGACGGTCTCTAATTCCCGAACTTTGAAGCGCTTTTCCTTTGTAATTTTTTTATCTAATATTCTTTATTTCTTATTATAATACAAACTATTTAAAATATAAACATCTGAACTATAAACTAAGCTATAAATTTTCATTAGTTACACTTAATTTACCCGCAACATGTTTCGTCTTAAAAACTAGCCTATAGCTTTATTAAATTAACTAAAAAGATGTGTTCAATATATGTTCTAATAATAACTGAATAATATAATAACTTAATTCACCCGCAACATGTTTCGTCTTAAAAACTAGCCTATAGCTTTATTAAATTAACTAAAAAAGATGTGTTCAATATATGTTCTAATAATAACTGAATAATATAATAATATTAACTGAAGTATTAAACAGAATAACATTTTTACAAGCTTTTCTTAAGCTTGCCCTGTTTGTTTATTTATTTGTTTGAGTCAAATCTTGGAAGCTAAATTTGACTCACTTCCAGTGGTCCGATTGACTTGAAATTTGGCATACTAATGTAAATTTGGTGACAATACAATAATCTGGTAGTGACATCTTAGTGGTGCTGCCAGGATCGTCTCTGCAGGACGGCCCTCCTTTGTTAATGGCATCGACTTCAAATTTGGCACGGAGCCGTAATTTAGATGACAATGCAAGTAGTCAATAAAAAGTAACAGTCGGCAAAGCGCTTGTATCAAAAATGAAATTTTTGACAAAAAAATATTTACCCGGGAATGTACCCAATTCAGTTGAATCGAGATTACAAAGTAAAAACAAAAGACGAACAGTGTTCTGAAAATGCAGTCTCGACAAGCAAAACCCCTCCAACTCGACGCATCCCGTACTACTACCGTCTTAAACCACTAGGGCGCATCTCAAGCCGGCTAAGCCGCCAACCGGCTCTCGCTTTGTCTCGGCTCACTCGGCTCAGATGCCGGAAGCCAGGGCTGTCAGTGGCGGAATAATTCATTTTTAATTCGACCGCTGCGGCCGGACAGCAGATGATTTGTGAGGTGTGGGGGGCTGGTTATAAATTTAAGTTGTTTACCTTGATTACGGACGTAATTTACTATTCAGTAATTTCAGCATACTACATAACTGTCGAGAGGCGAGCTATCATCCGTTTGTTTTTCGGGACGCAATAGGTATCCGACTTAAACAAAAAACTGCGTCATAACTAGGTCATTCAACTGTTTAGTGTATTATTATGACCTAACTCAGTAGACATCAGTGATAAGATTTGTTAAAAAAAAGTTTACAATGAATACTATTACAATGCTTAGGAGTAATTTATTGAATCAGGCGTAACTTTGCGGAGGTCCATATCAATGAACTAAAAGAATTTCTTTGCTCACCCGCGACCTTATGATCTAAGTTTATGCAAGATATGCGTGCTCAAGCAGTTCCTCCACCTTCACACTGTAAAAACAGACAAATCGTACAAACCCATCTATCACCACCACCACACTACACTGACGCGCTTCGAGCTCAACCAGAGCTCATCTTCAGAGCAACACAACCGTATTGGTAGCATGGCGTTCAATTTTTAGGAGATAAGTAACTCAGCCGACGTTACCATGGAAACAAGCTATACTAAAAAGTTGATTGATCCAACTAAGAGAGAATACTCATACTCGAGCTTTAGCTGCCCAAGAGAACGCACTATGTGTCAACGAGAGGGTGGAAAGATTATACACCGTGTTCATTTATTTCCGCTAATGTATGATTGTGGAGACATTCAACATGTCAAATGAAGTTATTCAATGGTGCAAAAACACATTAAAATCCACAAAAAGGGTGGGCGGGTGTAAATTTGGGGAAAGGGGGGTGATAATGTGACGTTACAGCATTTCACTATAGTCGTAGATTTTTTCCCGTGCCAAGCCGAATCTCTAGTCTCAAATAAATGCTATTTCTTACCCATGACCTTCAAGTTTCTCCAACAAATGCCAATTTTATAAGCTTGACCATGTGTGTCTGTGTGTCTGTCTGTTTGTCTGTGGGACCGTAGCTCTTAAACGGGTGGACCGATTTGAATGCGGTTTTTTTTATTTGAAAGCAATTTTCTAGCGATGGTTCTTAGACATGTTTCATCAAAATCGGTTCAGCTGTTAAGATATTGAACTTTGAAGTGACAAAGTCGGGGGTTTTCCAACTTTTTTAAACCGTCTTTACGACACAGCGCTTTGATACTCGAATTAAAAGTACCTACAAACGCCATGCACAGAGGGACATTGTTAAGATGCCAACCCTACCTGAATCACATTTCCATATTAGCTCGACTCGACACCCGAGTCTGTAATAGTATATTACGTGTCGCTTGGTAAAAAGAACTTTAAGGATCAGTTCACAGCGAGACGATACGCGACCATTCAATTAAAAATAACCGTACAAGTATTAATTGTATTTGTTTCTCTTTTTCAGTAAAAACTTTACATGGGTACATAACACGGTGTTAAAAAACGAGTACTGCCTTTTCGCAACGTAACGTTTGGCAACCTGTTTCATTTCGCAAACTCTAAAACTGTAAATATTTCAGGATTTATTTCAGGGCCATCGTGTAGAACCCTTTAGGTTAGGTTAGGTTAGTTTTATAAAATACCTGAAAAATTTACAGTTTCAGAAATTTTAAACAGTTGGGAAATAAAAAGTTGCGAAATGAAACAGTTTGCCAAACGATATTCGCCGAATCATTAGTAAACCGTTAAAAAAAACTGTAAGTACTATAATTTAACCCACAATGAGGGCTACCACATTAAGGAATACGAATATGATAGAAGGGGAAAAAAACGAAAATTGTAACGTTTTGTATGGAGATAAAGTCTTTTTGAGACTAGACTTCCATACAATTGCAATTTCATATGCTTACTTGTAACGTATTAATAATCAGTAGTCTTAATGTGGGTTGAATTATCCTGGAGATTTGCACGGCACAGGCCTCCTCTCAGAAAGAGAGGGCTTGGGCCGTAGCTCCCACGCGGGTCCAATGCGTATTGGGAACTTCACACACACCATTTAACTTTATTAACTTTCTTCGCCAGTGTGTGTAGGTTACCTCACGATGTTTTCATTCACCGCAAAGTTCGTGGTAAATTTATAATGTAATTTCGTAAATTAATTCCGAAAAACCCAGAGGTGTGAGCCCGGGCTCGAGTTTACGACACTCTTCCTGAGAGGCAATAAGTCAAACCTCTAGGCCACCACGGCTTTTCTTTTACACTATGTATACTTCTTAATATTTCTACATAGCATACTATATAGATACAATATTATGTATTTACGACTTTCAGTAAATACAAGAACGTGCCGTCTCAGACGTTTTCCCCCAGAATGTGGCGTTATCAACGGGATGATGTTTGATGTTGTTACGAGTGTTTGCTGTCTGGAATGAGCAACATACAACGTATATATGATATACTAGCTTTAGCCCGCGGCTTCGCCCGCATTAGAAATAGCTTAATGCTGTCTTGCTAACTATAAAAAAGGTTACGATAACAATTTGAAAGGACAATGTTCGCTCGCACAACGCCATCTATTGATTGCAGACGAAGTTAACACGTCATCTTGAGAGCCGAGGTATGTCACCGCTCTTGGACACTTTGGAGAGTGCCCTCTCTTCTTGTTTAAATTCAAAACATTATCCCACGGGAAAGCATTACCGGGATATCAAGTATCCTATGTCTCAATGCAAATCTTTGTTGTACGCCAAGTTTCATGTAAATCTGTTCAGCCGTTATTGCGTGATTGAGTAACAAACATCCTAATATCTTCACAAACTTTCTCATTTATTATATTAATAGGATTATTATAAGAGAGGGAACCCTGATAGGATCACTTTGTTATCCGTATGTGAAGACGTTTTTTATCAGGAAGGCGTGAAGATATCAAGCTGAAATTAATATCAAATACCCTTCAAGTGCCGTGGAAGCCGTGGTGGCCTAGTGGTTTGACCTATCGCCTCTCAAACAGAGGGTCGTGGGTTCAAACCCCGGCTCGCACCTCTGAGTTTTTCGAAATTCATGTGCGGAATTAGGTACATTTGAAATTTACCACGAGCTTTGCGGTGAAGGAAAACATCGTGAGGAAACCTGCACAAACCTGCGAAGCAATTCAATGGTGCGTGTGAAGTTCCCAATCTGCACTGGGCCCGCGTGGGAACTATGGCCCAAGCCCTCTTGTTCTGAGAGGAGGCCTGTGCCCAGCAGTGGGACGTATATAGGCTGGGATGATGATAATGATGATGACCCTTCAAGTAGGTACCCTTGAAGTAGAAAAAAAAACAAACTGCTAAGTCAACGCAATCGAAACCTTTCCATACAAATTGCCTTAAACGACAATATAATACCTCACACGAAGCGGTTGCTTCATCTTTCATAATGCGAACTGCTAAGGAATGGAATTCGCTCCCGTCGTCTGTATTTCCACTTAAATACAATCTAGGGCTCTTCAAGGCTAGTGAATAGGCTGTTACTGAAACAGTGAGATACACCTTTGGCCTCATCTGCACTTAACATCAGGTGAGATAGGGGTAAGGCACTTGTCCCACCGCCGACGATGAGCGAGAAGCGAGCAGAACGAGTAACTAGAAACGAGTGGGCGAGCAGTGAAAAGCGAGTGTTCGAGCACGACGGGCGATTACTCGCTCTACTCGCTCGAGCCGGGCGGCCGCCAAGCTAACAGCGCTGAGCGAGTATCGCTGAGCTAGTTTTATAGCTCAGCGAGTCTTAGCTCTTGTCGCTGCGACAAATGATGTAAGAGCGAGCGAGCAGTGTGAACCGCCAGCGATCAACTATTAATATATGTGTCTCTTTTACTCACACAGGATCTTATATCTTTTGTTCGTTTCTTGAGCGAGAAAATAGTCGATAGCCAAATTAGCCAATCGTTTCCTCGCCGGCGGTGAGACAACTGCCTAAATCCATATTTAAACAGCTAATGTACCATCAGCCAAATATGTGGTCTACCACCCTAAAGTTGATAATCGTTTACATGTCATTAAACAATAATGCCAATAGACTTGTCTGTCAACTTGAAAGTTCGACTTTTAACTAAATTATCATTTGATAGGAACTTGTTTAAAAATTGATAGACCACTTATTTGGCTGATGGTACCTAATATTATAATTTTTTTTTATTCAACTGGATGGCAAACGAGCAAGTGGGTCTCCTGATGATAAGAGATCACCACCGCCCATAGACACCTGCAACACCTGGGGGATTGCAGATGCGTTGCCAACCTAGAGGCCTAAGATGGGATACCTCAAGTGCCAGTAATTTCACCGGCTGTCTTACTCTCCACGCCGAAACACAACAGTGCAAGCAGAATAATAATCATAATAATCGTATGTCAGGCTATAGTATATAAGCAGTAGCAAGTAGTAATTAGTAGTAGTTATGTAACACATATATTAATCGGTCTTATTTCCTACCAGGATCCTGTAACGCAGGGACTCCTAGCACAGGATCCAGAGCCGTAGAATCTTGTTTATAAGCTTTTTTAGGCAATAAATTATTTTCATTTGCATTTTTCATTTTCATTTTAAATCACGGTCAGTTTTTATGTAAAAAAAACCTATACTCGTAGGGTAGGTAGTTCCGGGTGGCATAAAACCTGAAATTCGGTATAAAAGTAGCTCTTAGCACAAACAGTAAGAAAGGAAAATCTGAAAATCTTTATTTATTATGTCTGCCTCTCTATGCCAGTAATCATCCAAAATGATCTCACACTGTGTGTATTTTGCTTTGGAGAGCTCTGCTAACACTGAATAATCATGGACACCTACAAATTAGTATGGAATAGTATCGATCACATGGTTCACAATCAAAATGTGTGAGATCTGTTTGTGCAAATATATGTGCACACATAACAGACAAAGTTTTAGGCAACATTTAGTAAATGATAAATAATACATAACAAATTACTAAGATATCGACATAACATCGTCTTTTCTAGACATCCCGCACTTACTTGCGTTCCTTTCTCTATAATTAATCCCTATATCCTATTATTTGCGGGATGGAAAAGGTATTACTGGACAATAGAGGAACGTACAAGACACATTAGACATAGACATAACTGCTAAGTGGTCTTTTTAACCCCCGACGCAAAAAGAGGGGTGTTATAAGTTTGACCGCTATGTGTGTCTGTGTGTGTGTGTCTGTCTGTGGCACCTTAGCTCTTAAACGGGTGGACCTATTTTAATGCAGTTTTTTTATTTGAAATCAGGTTTCTAGCGATGGTTCTTAGACATGTTTCATCAAAATCAGTTTAGCCTTTTTTGAGATATTGAGCTTTGCAGTGACAAAGTCGGGGGTTTTCCAACATTTTGTTGGTTAGGTTATTTATTACTAAGTTTGTGCAGCTTGGCACGCGTTAAACATTACTAAATTCCCATGGGAATTCCCATCAATTACACAGCGGTCTATGAAGATTTAGATAAAGTTTAAGGACCTTTATCCCGTTGGAATATCGGAAATATGCGTTTTTCCAGAGATCCAACTATCACACCATCACGACGCAATCTCCCTGCAATATCCCTGGTGTTGCAGATGTTTATGGGCGGTGTGATCTCTTACCATCAGGAGACCCACTTGCTCGTTTGCCATCCAGTCGAATAAAAAAAAAACAAATCAAGCATAAGGTTTGTGAGTTGAGCTATTCGGAAAGTGCGAAATTAATTTGAAATTAATCACGAGCGTTTCGGTGAAGGAAACCATCGTGGGGAAACCTGCATGACCCGCGAAGCAATTCAATGGTGTGTGTAAAGTTCCCAATCCGAGCTGAGCCCGCGGGGGAACTACGGCCCGTCTTCTGAGAGGAGGCTTGTGCCCAATAGTGCGACGTACATACATAGGCTGGGATGAAGTGTATTTGGTACAAGTACAGTCATCTGCATTAAAACCTGCCATAGCAAAGCGTGCAAAAACATCTGACACTTCCTACCGGCCCTTGAAATAAACTAAAGTATCAGATATTTAAAGGCTGACCAGCAATATAAAAACCTAACGCGAGGGCAGCACTTCTACGTTTTATATTGCAACATTCTTTACACTTACTACACTATAGACAACGGTGTCAGTGATGTTATTTAAAGGAATATTTTCTAATCCCTCAGACTTTTTCTATGACAAATACTTTTATAAATTGTGAATTATTTTCCTTCCAATGCCATGGATAATCTTCGGCATTTTAACGCACAAAAACACAAAACACTTTAAAATACCACGCGCAAACAACGTCAAACTTTGACAGCAATAGACAGATGACATTTGAAGTTAGTGTTGCCAGTGCAAGAAATTAGTTCTATTGGTTTTCCGCAATAAGCGCGAGGCGAGTTTTTTTAAAATTCTGGTCAGCCTATATGCACGCTTTGTTGCGACAGATATTGGTACTGATGACTGCGATGCACAATCTCGAAGGGGCCGACAGACAGACACCTGACCGGATGCACCTGGACAATACCGGTTCGCTGACCTCTTATCCTACGGGATAATACCGCATCGATGGTTTATTAGGTACGATCACTATGTTAACTTGGCGAACCAGTTACATTTTATGTTTTAAACTTTAACTTTTTACTCGTAACTTTTACAAAAACCGGGACTTATCACGTTTAACGAAACTAGTGATGATTACTAGGTTAATCTAGGTCTAGGTCTAGACGTTTCAGCCACATTACAGACAGTGGCGGTGGTCACGATTAGACTGAAGTCACTTCAGTGAAGTGTAGGCATCACGTTTGCTTAGCAACGCGAGTCTTTCGAACTACCCGCACTTGATTACTTCTTTTTTTATCTATATTTCTCTTTTTTAACCGACTTCAAAAAAGGAGGACGTTATCATTTTACTTATTTTTTTTTATTTATTTGGAATATTTTTTAAGAACTGCCGCATAACTTGCATTGAAACTTTTTACTCATCATCTCGATCTACGAGTACATACGTCCCACTGCCAGGCACAGACCTCCAAAAATGAGAGGGATTGGGCGGGTTCAGTGTGGATTGAGAACTACACACACACACCATTGAATTTCATCCGGCGCTTACTTTAAAAGCTTAGATCTTTTCTCAATCCACACTGAACCCGCCCAAGCCCTCTCATTCTTAGAGGTCTGTGCCTGGCAGTGGGACGTATGCACGTACAGACAGCAGGAAGTAACTTATTTTATACCAAATATGCAAAGACTAAAAGTAAAGAAGAAAATGTAGCGCTGAGCGTCAATTTCTGCGCAAGTGTCACTCCCGCACGCCAATCAGCGCTAACATTAGCCACGTGCAACCTAGCCGCGAAAAAAATATTAACAGACAAAATACGGTATTATTTCTACACCCAGATCACAATACCTTGTTCTCCAATTAATCCTACCGTCCTCGTGAGGGCAGAAACAATCCAATTACCTGGAACAAGAACAATTACCTATGAAAAATAAATAAAATTGCGTCTTCTCGTATAGTGAAAGGAGTAAAATAATGGACATCAATTACTTAAAAATACGGCGAAGTATTTTGGACTGTCTACACTCAAAGTGAGTATCATTTTGTGAGAATCACAAATAATATCATAGGGCGTTTTTAATTTTTTATAGCATTTTTTAGGGTTCAGTACACAAAAGATGACAAATAGAACCCTATTACTTTCTGTCTGGTAATCTGTCACAGGACAGTATCTTGAGACCCGTAATAGACAGAGCTGAAATTCATAATGTGTAAGTATTTCTATTGTGTAACAAAAAAAAAAACAAACTGAAGGGGTCTAGGTATCCGTGCCAGGCGCTATACCACGAGTCCACGAAGTGCAAAACTCGAACTTCGTATGTTGCCGTCCCGCTGACGCTTATGTCATTTAATACGCGAGTGAAAGGGACGGTGCGATACGAACTTCGGTTTGCGAGTTTCATGAGATACGTCGCGTTTCGCGTTCGTATTTTGTTTTTTACGTCTCCTTCATTGCCTCTATGGGTAAAGGGCCTTCAAAGGCGCTTAAATACTGCACTTAAATATGTACTTCCGTCGTCCGAGCCAATCTAGCGATCGCATTACTCATAGTGTCGAGAATTCCCAAGAGCACACTGACAATGTTACATCATCATTATCATCATCCCAGCCTATATACGTCCCTCTGCTGGGCACAGGCCTCCTCTCAGAATAAGAGAGCTTGGCCATAGTTCCCACGCGGCCCAGTGCGGATTGGGAACTTCACACGCACCATTGAATTGCTTCGCAGGTTTGTGCAGGTTTCCTCACGATGTTTTCCTTCACCGCAAAGCTCGTGGTAAATTTCAAATGTAATTCCGCACATGAATTTCGAAAAACTCAGAGGTGCGAGCCGGGGTTTGAACCCACGACACTCTGTTTGAGAGGCGATAGGTCAAACCACTAGGCCACCACGGCTTACGACAATGTTACAACCGTAACATAATTAAGGTTTCCTCTATTACCACTATCAACATGTAACACGTGGAGGTAAATATGGGATACAATACAATACAATAACTCTTTGTTGTAGGTAAGTACACACCACAATACATAAGTACCTAAGCAAACTAGTATAGAAAACAAAGGTACATAACATTTTTCAAGGTAAGAATAGGAGACCTCTTCCGGGCAACCTTTACAATTTTTTTTTAGGTTGGCTGGAAGAGGTTGGTCTTAAGCGATAAGGCCGCCTATTGATTATATTGTAATATTTTTCTCTGTGTACCTGTTTCTGTATCGCGTACTATTTATGGTGTACAATAAATAAATATGTACCTACCGAAACATAAAATTATAGTTGTTTGTACAAGTGCGTAAAATGTGTAAGTTTATATACTGGAGAAATGAAAAACATTTAAATTTCGTAAATAACTAAAAATACTATAAAAAAAAGAAGCCGTGGTGGCCTAGTGGTTTCACCTATCGCCTCTCAAGCTGAGGGTCGTGGGTTCAAACGCCGGCTCGCACCTCTGAGTTTTTCGAAATTCATGTGCGGAGCTTTGCGGTGAAGGAAAACATCGTGAGGAAACCTGCACAAATCGGCGAAGCAATTCAATGGTGCGCGCGAAGTTCCCAATCCGCACTGGGCCCGCGTGGGAACTATGGCCCAAGCCCTCTTGTTCTTAGAGGAGGCCTGTGCCCAGCAGTGGGACGTATATAGGCTGGGATGGACTATAAAAAAAACTCTTGATAGATATATAAATAGTTCCAGGACATGAATAAGTACGCGTGTCCACGCGTGCCCTCTTTTCCATCATTATGCGCACTCCCAGACCAACACCGCATCAACTCAAAATAATACACCATTTTAATTTAGACCTTCCAGAAATTTAGAAATAGAAATAGAAATAGAAATAGAAAATATTTATTCGCTAAACACACAAAAATAATAACGAAAATACAACAATATGCGAACTCGCGAAGCGGTCCCAGCTCAGCATAGTGTTG
Organism: Choristoneura fumiferana; assembly: GCF_025370935.1. Classification (NCBI taxonomy): domain Eukaryota; kingdom Metazoa; phylum Arthropoda; class Insecta; order Lepidoptera; family Tortricidae; genus Choristoneura; species Choristoneura fumiferana. The sequence continues at coordinate 256,229 of NC_133486.1, forward strand.
GCCGGGTAGGCCAACGCTGGTCTTCCGCTGCGACCGCTTGGCGACTTCACGGAAGGCGACAAAATTTCCTAAAAAATATAATAAACAAAAAGCAATAAAACCAAAATACAAAACTAATTACTTACAAAAAAAAAATAAAAAAAATAGTAATAATAATAATAAACAAAAACAAAACACACAATGGACCTTAAATAACACAACATTAAAAACACTAACCACTTACAATTTGCACTGGCATAGACCACCGACGTCGATATGACACGGACAATCTGTCGATTGCCATGTCATATCCCATCTGTGGCCCATGCCGAATGTCAATGTCAGTCATATAACTGTCACAATGATTTATTTGACTGACAGCTCTGCTTAACCTTAAAACTAGAATTTAGAGAAACCAAATAGTGTAATAATAAAATAATAATAATGAAAAAAAAAGTAAAACAAACTCCGAAAATATGAGTCACACGCCGTTAACTGTTTGCACCTGGCATCATTCAAAAGATCATGATTGCGAAAACAGTTTCATCCGCTCCGATGCATGTGGGACAAAAACTCGAGGTATGTACTACACCTATTTGAAACATGAATTTCGACAGCAAAAGACACTCAAATCACACTCGTATCATGGCAATTTGATTTAAGTCTAAATAAAAACATGTGTAAAGCTTGAAACACACAGAGAGCGGTGGCGCCTACAATCGGCACCGCCCCGACACCGCTCTCTGTGTGTTTCTAGATTTATATAGTCATATTGATGCAAAAGTTTTATATTTTTTGCTGACAACTGAGATACAGGTTCATACCTAGTTCAGTGGTCAGAGACTTCATAAAATGATGTTCGATCTCATTTTGGGCAATAAAACACGATTATTATTTTATAGTCATTAATTAAAAAAAAGATGTCGCTGTACAATACTCGTAAACATGCTCGCTTCGAGTTCATCAAAAGGAAATAAGTGTCTGTCTTTAAATCCTAAATAACGAAAGAACGGTACGAAAATCTAATTACATTCAATCTTCAAACCTTCGCAAGAGCCTCTTGGCAGCCCTTAAGAGCTCTTTGCATTGATTGGAAGCATTCTCCAGCATTTTCAATACTCTGTTCATTTGATTCCCATTTGAAATCGAACCGTAAACAAGGAGTCCTAAGGCATAATTTAGAATACCATAATACTAAACCATTTAGCGAGTGAAATAATAGAAAGCGAATCTGTCACATTATTTTAGCGCATCCAAAGAGCATAAACAACTATACACTCTATTTGTATTGACATTGCGTTCATTATAAGTAAAATGAAAGTTAGTACGGTTTAAAACTGATGTTACTTTGACTGGTCTAATTAAAATCTAGCTTCATGCTTAATTTCACGGTTGCACTTTTGATAATGAAGTCAACGGAGCAAGGAAAAAGCGGGGATGGCGGAAAAGAAAGTTAGAATATTAATAGTTATGCAGGTGTTTGCCTGTTATTGGATTAACACTCTGTTTATGTTACTAACACAACGACTTTCTGATATTATAATAAGTAGTGTTATATCTGTTGGCAAACCAATAAATAAAAATTAAATTAAATTACTATTATTTAAACATTTTTGACCACAAACGGCAGCACAAATTTCACAGCTCATTGAAACATTTAAGGGTTTCAAATTTCAAAAAATATGAACACAAAATAGACTTTATCACTTTTCACTTCGCCCACATCGTGTCAACATTGTCAGTGAGAAATGAATATACATAATCTCATTTTTTTTTTATATCTATTCAACCTCTGGAGGTGGGTCATAATTAACTTATCATCATGTCAGCCGAAAGACGTCCACTGCTGGACATAGGCCTCCCCCAAGGCTCTCCACTCAGAACACCTTTGGGGGAAAACACCTATATGATTTAAGTTAAAATAAGCTTTGTACGAAAAAAAACTTGTTTTCGGTAACTGTACTTGATGAATGTCATATTCGTACCAAATTACAAGTCAATATAAACACTACAATTGGAAGAAATACAGGATGGAAGATGCAACCTTGAACATCAACATTGTTACTTGTAACTTGTGAAACTCATAGTTATTTCTTTCAGATTTTTCAAGCCAATAGTTTCGCCTGTGAGGTACAGTCACCTACTTTAATATCTGCTACAGCAGAGCGTGCAAAAATATCTGACACGTCCGACCCTAGAAATAGAGTCGTATCAGATTTATATGCACGCTTAGTTGTGCCAGATATGAGTACGCTGGTGTGAGTACACTTGACTCTAATGAAAATTAGCAATAAGCCTATAATATTTTATCAATGGATCCCCAATCTGAATAGTAAACTTTAATGTTTTAAATCGAAAATACAAACTGAAATATAGATGCACAGAAAAACCAGAAAAATAAGACCAGCACTGGGAATCAAATCCAGGTCCTCGGCATTCCGTGCCGCGTGCTATACCGCTACACCACTGCTGGACAACGGTGCAGACACGAATTTCCCCTATGCACCACATATCTCAGCTTGTTTGTTTCTTATTTAGCCACTTAAAAAAAAAAAAAAAATAGGTACCTATATTAAAAATTAAAAATTTGGTATTGAAATAAAAAATACAAAAAGATTCCAAAAAACCAAGCTTATTTTAATGCTTTAGTTAGACGCAAAAAAATCTGCCGCACTTTGTCGGCGCGGCGGCAGGGTCCCAAAAAAGAAAAACCTGATATGGATTTATAACAAAAAGCTCCTCTTGCCCGGAGACAATAAAGATATGTCCCAACACCCCCAACTTTTACGCATTACTTTGCCTACTACTGCTACTATTTTTACCCCATTATTTACCTAAAAGCCTTCACCTTTCAAAAGCCTTCAAAAGCTAAACACAACAAGCACAAACTCCAACTGACATTGACGCGATCTGTTTAAAAAAATAATTTCACAACTCAGTGAACTCTATTTTTATCAGGGGTCAACGGCCCCGCGATGTGCGTGTAAAAAACATGAGTATGACACGAGATTGTTACAGTACAGTCGGCAACGAAAAACTATAGGTTATTAATTGTTTTTATTGGTAAAAACTTGCTGAACACACTCTTATTAAAAATATATTTTTTAAAAGTGATAAAGATTTTTAAATAATTTATTGAATCAGGCGTTACTTTGCGGAGGTCCATCAATTAACTAAAAGAATTTCCTTGCTCACCCGCGACCTTACGATAGCTAAGCTTACGCAAAATATGCGTGTTCATGCAGTTCCTCCACCTTCACACTGTAAGAACACACACAAATCACACAAACCCATCTATCTATCACCACCACCACACCACACTGACGCGTTTCGAACTCAACAAGAGCTCGTCTTCAGTCAGAGTAACACAACCGTACACCATGCTACTTGGAGTTAACACTTGACAGATGGGCGTGCCTTCAGTCAATTTTCAACTTTGACGTCATACAAATAAAGCCAGTACCAGTTGTTACCAGTTGTTGTTAGTTGTTGATGTACTAAAGTGACTGAATGGTGTGTAAAGTTCCCGATCCGCACTGGGCCAGCGTGGGAGCTACGGCCTTAACCTCAAGCCTGTGCCCAACAGTGGGATGGATTTAAGCTTGGATGCTGATGAATAATACTACCGCTACTCTCCCATCTGCCGTGCTCCGCTACTCTCCCATCTGCCGTGCTCTACATGTACTGAACATGTTCAATATTAAAGAGTTTGAGTGTGATATGTTTGCTTTACCCCTAGTGTTAGTTTTCGGTTACAAAATACGTCTCGATCGCGTTCGCGTAAAATCTCAATTTGTATGGAAACACGAACATCGCAAACGTTCCGCTAGAGGCGCTGTTCGTGTTTCCATACAAATTGAGATTTTAACGCGAACGCGATCGAGACGTATTTTGTAACCGAAAACTTACACTAAGGGCACTGATGTATGGACGGTGATAGAAAGGAAGAGTATGCGTATATGTGAAAATATAAGTCGTAAGTACCAGCATTATGTAATTTTTGTTATATTTGTTAAAATTGTTACCTTTTTTGTTACTTTTATTACTTATACTTTATCCTTATTCTGTAATTATAAGTGTAAATATTTGTTTTGCCAACCTGTTACTCTTTAGGACTAAGACCTGTAATGTAACTTGTTGTATTTTTGATCTTTAATAATAAATAAATAAATAATAACCACGCTTACGATAAATTATCACTAAAAACTTACATTGAAATTCTACATTGTTTTTTTAAATGTCCTATTTGAAGGCAACTGTACCTTTTTTAGTACCCAAGCCCAAGTGCTTTTCACAGTAAATCGACGCTCCTAGATGGATTTGGCTGATAGCGCGTGCTTTATGTGTGAACTTGACATTCACATTCATGTCAAGCACATTTTGTTTGAAGCCAGTTCTAAGCCCTGTTTACATTAAACTTGTTCACGTGCACTGCGTTTGTTACTACTTTACTTACATATAGGTACCTACATATATATTTTTAGTTTCTTAATACTATTGTTATTGTTTGTTTTATGTGCTTTTGTCTTTGTATTTTTTTGTATACATTATGCATAAACTAAATAAACATTTGCTTATTGTTTTTGTTAGTTCTATATGTATATTTCTCTCCGCTACCTACTTTGACGTATTTATATTAGTTTCTAGATCTAAATAGTTTAACAGCGCATCGCGCTCCTAAGCAGAGAGCGATCGAACTTGTTTTGTGTACTTTTTATAATCCTACCGGCAAATTGTAACTTTTATGCTTTTGCGATTGTGTGTGTTTACGCTCGCTAGCTTAGATTAAAGTTTATGCATGTAATATTTTTTTCTCAAGTAACTGAATTATTGCTTTGCGGTGAAGGAAAACATCGTGAGAAAACCTGCACAAACCTGCGAAGCAATTCAATGGTGCGTGTGAAGTTCCCAATCCGCACTGGGCCCGCGTTGGAACTATCGCCCAAGCCCTCTTGTTCTGAGAGGAGGCCTGTGCCCAGCAGTGGGACGTATATAGGCTGGGATGAATGAATGAAGTGAATTATTGTTATTCTTTTGAGAAATAAAGTTTTTTAAACCGAATAGTTGTTTGAAAGAGATCGCTTGCGATAAGGCCAACAATTAGACAACGCTGCATTTTGTCTTTGTATGTCCAATTTTACTGATTCGTGGTGCTCAGCTCAATAAAGAATATTTGTTGCAATTTCGCACTTAAATTCCGAATAACTCAGAGGCGCAAGCCCGGGCTCAAGCCCACGACTTTCCGCTTGAGAGTTTAGATCTGCCAGAAATCGATTGACCACTCCAAACTCGTTGGCTTTACGGCCTCGCAATATAATTTTTGATCACACTTGCTCGTAAACAGTGTCGTAACATGCAGGCTACCTTGGTTGCAACCCCCCAAATAAAACCCTCGACCTTAATGTGCTTCTCATGAAACCCGTGGTCGGTAAATGAGTCATTGTCCGTACTAATTTTCATGCCATGAAGCCCAAGGTCGGTAAATGAGTGTGATACTGCATGGCTTCACACGCACGCCATGCACATGCTGCAGAGGGGGGAGCTGGCACTGCCGAGAGCGTAGTCAGCGGTATCGGCAATTTTTGAATTTTTTCTTTTACAAATACACAATTTTACTCGCAAATGTGATGAAAAACATTGTATGTCGCACGGGCGGTACTAGAATTACGAACATCGACTCATTAAAACCCTCAGTCTTCGACTTCGGGCTTCTAATAGACTCTCGTTCGTAATTCCTTATTTACCGCCCTTGAGACACAATGTACTATTTCGCACGATTTTTCTTGCAAGTCTAAACCAGGCTTTAGACTGTAGTATAGCAGGGGGGCCACTACGAAATTCGAAAATCGAAGTTCGTATCGTACCGTCCCTCTCACTCCCGTATTAAATAATATTAACGTCAGCGGGACGGCAAGATACGAAGTTCGAATTTTGCACTTCGTAGTATAGTGCCTGCTTCCTATACTTGGTTCGGATATGTTTTAAACTAAATGTAAACAAACTTCTGCTGCCTGAATTTGTACATTCAAGGATTTCAAACATTTAACTTATCTATAATACAAACTAGACTAGTGTATTTCAATACAGAAATGTAAATGTTGAGCTAGTTTAATGGGGGAATTTCAATATTTAAGACAACTCTGACGTTGTTTTGTTTACATTTAGTTAAATACCTATCCGAACTGAGTAAAGGCCAGCTTAAACAGCTTATTATTGTGCTCGTCAACAGCCGACTGATTACAGCTGCGTTAATTAAGGGGCGCTGTTTGCACAATATGCCGCGTCCGCCGGCGAGTGCGCTAGCTGTTGACATTTTAGCTTCGGACGGTCACTTTGTTGCAGTTGATGGAACGCAAATATTTGACTTATTGATAATTAGAAATAATAAGTTTATTGCTAAAAAAAAGCAATTTTTTTTTACAACACAAAACTCAATTTATCGCAATTTTCAGGGTTCCTTTGCGGAGCCCCATGTTAAAAATAAATAAATATCATGGGACACTTGACGCCAATTGACCTAGTCCCAAACTAAGCAAAGCTTGTACTATGGATACTAGGCAACGGATAAACGTACTTATATAGATAAATACATACTTAAATACATATTAAACATCCAAGACCCGAGAGCAAACATTCGTATTATTCATACAAATATCTGCCCCGGCCGGGAACGAACCCGGGACCTCAAGCTTAGTACTCAAACTCTTTAACCACTTGGCCATCCGGTTCGATACATTTGATTCATAAGATGATATATTTGGATTTAAACTGATATAACGAGTGATATGATTTATAGGCGGTGGTGATCTCTTACCATCAGGAGACCCACCATCCATTCACATAGTAAAAAAAAAAGATACAGTTCAGCGAACTGATATAGCTCTTTTGTGTATGTATATCATTCGTGAGCATCTCTAATTAATGGCCCGCCGGAACAATAACTTACTAAAATGTTTAAAGAGATACATCATGTACGTACTCTTACCATGTGATACCCGAAACGTCATTACCAGGCATCCGTTGTCGTCACTGGCTCATTTAGTTCATCGCGTTAACAGATGCGCTTGCGCAGGCATGCGTGGACGGCGAGATGATAACTACAGCTGTGGCTGAAGGACGTACTAACGATTTCTTGACAGGCAAAATAACCCCTTGTTCCCCGTATGTACCTTACACATCACATAACAAGCACTGGTAAGGGCCATGTTACTTCTTAAATAAATTAGGTCCTGGCGCTTCGCCGGCCGCTACCGCTTCGCTCGCTCTACTCGCGCGTTTTTTGGTCGTAACGTAATTGTACAACTCCTCGCTTCGCTCGTCATCGAATCATGTGCGGGTAGATGAAAGGGCTCGCGTGGCTAAGCAACCTACACACTACACTTCAGTCTATTCGTGATAACGGCGACTGCAATATGTCAAGGTTGTAATTGTACAACTCCTCGCTTCGCTCGTCATCGAATCATGTGCGGGTAGATGAAAGGGCTCGCGTGGCTAAGCAACCTACACACTACACTTCAGTCTGTTCGTGATAGCGGCGACAGCAATGTGGCCGAAACGTCAAGGTAATTATGACTCGTTTGTAGTAGTTATGAGTGAGAATCATCATCATCTCAGCTTAAAGGCCCACTGCTGTGCATAGGTTTCCTCTCAGATGAGAATGAAGAAAGTTCCATTCATTCATTCATCCCAGCCTATATACGTCCCACTGCTGGGCACAGGCCTCCTCTCAGAACAAGAGGGCTTGGGCCATAGTTCCCACGCGGGCCAGTGCGGATTGGGAACTTCACACACACCATTGAATTGCTTCGCAGGTTTGTGCAGGTTTCCTCACGATGTTTTCCTTCACCGCAAAGCTCGTGGTAAATTTCAAATGTAATTCCGCACATGAATTTCGAAAAACTCAGAGGTGCGAGCCGGGGTTTGAACCCACGACCCTCTGCTTGAGAGGCGATAGGTCAAACCACTAGGCCACCACGGCTATTACGAAGAAAGTTAAAAGCACTAAATGACCAGTGCTCCCATTATACGGAGGCGCACATGACACCGAGCATAAACCCCGTATTAGTTAACACAAGCAAGCATTATGCATTCGGCTTCCGTTTATTTGCTCGCCGGCTGTCCACCAATTTGACGCTGTCTGCTTGTTTGGATAACCGCTGCTGGTCTGTGGTGCGAGACATGAGATGCTAGCGAGTTCACTGAGCGAGCGGCAGCAATTTTCAGTGCTCTTCTGAGCTCTGTATCGAACAAAATCATGCCTCATGCGCTTGCCTCGCGCGGCGGCTCGCTCGGTGGATTACATGATTACACACACAGCGACATAAAGAACTGATTGCACTAAAGGAGAATGAATGAAATGGATGAGTAAACGTCAAAATTCCGCTGCCGTTACACGACATGTTCTTGTGTGCGCCTCAACTCTGGCGGCACTACGTTTAGCAAGCACTGCATTGCAGGCATGGTTGAGATATTATTTGCGTAACGCCTTAACTATTTAATACATTTCCTCCCTACGCTATTCCCTATTCCAAATAAATCATTTTGTATTCAAGACTGTTTAAATACCTGTAGATAACTTTTGAATCATTCAAAACGAGATTTCATTCAAAAGATTTACGAATTTAAAAATATAGTTTTTGGGAAATGGAGCTGCAGTGTGTGAAGTGCCATTGATTTTTTTTTTAAAGTTGTACCCGTGCGAAGCCGGGGCTGGGCGCCAGTCTTAGATATGATGACAAGGCAAGTATGGAACTATTTACGTACCAACCATGATACATAAGTAAGTATTATTATTCATCAACCGAGTTGTCGAAGCATTATTCAGAAAACTGTAATGCGCGAGCAGTACAACTTCTCTTACTGAATTTTTTTGCAGGTGGTAGGACCTTGTGCAAGGTCCGCCCGGATTGCTACCACCATCTTGCTCGCTAATCCTGCCGTGAAGCAGCAGTGCTTGCACTGTTGTGTTTCGGCGTGGAGAGTAAGACAGCCGGTGAAATAACTGGCACTTGAGGTATTCCTTCTTTGGCCTCTAGGTTGGCAACGCATCTGCAATACCCAGGTGTTGCAGTTGTCTATGGGTGGTGGTGATCTCTTACCATCAGGAGATCCACTTGCTCGTTTGCCATCCAGTTGAATAAAAAAAAAAAAATAAACGAATTCAATTTTGATTTCTATTAAGAAACGTTTGAAATATAAAAGAAAGCAACTAAATCGTGCTCTATTCGAACTAAGCACATGTAGCGTAATTCCAATGTTTTTCCCTGAAACTCTTGTGTGTTAGACCAGTGTACACGAAATGCAGTCGGCACCTATCCGGCCGGTTTTTTGTACAAAATATAAACAGTTTAAAAACCGCCCGCCCGTTTGTGTGCCGCGAAAACACGCGCGGCTGTTTACAAGTTGGTACAAAAAATCTCTTTATAGGGTTCCGGAGCCAAAATGGCAAAAACGGAACCCTCATAGTTTCGCCATGTCTGTCTGTTTGTCCGTCCGTCCGCGGCTTTTCTCAGGGACTATCAATGCTAGAAAGCTGTAATTTTGCACGGATATACATGTCAACTATGCCGACAAAATGGAACAATAAAAAATTCAAATTAATTTTTTTTTAGTGTACCTCCCATATACGTAAAGTGGGGGTGATTTTTTTTTCTCATCCAACCCTATGGTGTGGGGAATCGTTGGATAGGTCTTTTAAAACCATTAGGGGTTTGCTAAGACGATTTTTTGATTCAGTGATTTGTTTGCAAAATATTCAACTTTAAAGTGCAAGTTTTCATTAAAATCGAGCGTCCCCCTGCCCCCCTCTAAAATCTAAACCGGTGGGTGGAAAAATTTGAAAAAATTCAGGATGGTTGTAAGTATATCAAACTTTCAAGGAAAACTATAACGGCTAAGTTTGCTTGAGAATTATTAGTAGTTTTACTCTTAAATAGCAACCAAGTTGTAAAATTTACCTAAACTTGGGAGATTCGGTATAAAATACGAAATCCTTAGAAAAATATTACTTAATTTTTTCTTAATGGCTACGGAACCCTATTTTGGGCGTGTCCGACACGCTCTTGGCCGGTTTTTTTTTCGACAAACTGTTGCGCTTTCAAAATTTTGCGTCCATGTGAACTTTTTAAGTTTGCCCGGTGTTTGCATGAATGTAAATGTTGGCATCACTGGACCATATTTTACCTGCTTACATATGTAAGTTAAAGCTTATTTTATCTGGCATTTAGCTATTTTTATTTTGGCTGGTATTTAGGCGTCGTGCGTGGCAGAATATAAATTAACGTACCTAAATGTAATAAGTAGTATCTAAATTATGTATCTCACTATTTTTTTAGGGTTCCGTACCTCAAAAGGAAAAAAAGGAACCCTTATAGGATCACTTTTTGTCCGACTATCTGTCTGTCTGTCAAGACCTTTATTCTCAGGCACGCATGGAGGTATCAAGCTGAAATTCATACCAAACACTCAGGTCTACTGTCCCTTGCAGCTGTGAAAAAATCAAACTTCTAAGCCAACGCAATCAAAAGATACAGCCGTTTATGCTGCAAATTTTCGACACTCGCAAGGGAATCAAAACTTACAGGGTTCTTCCCGTGAACTCCATGTTATAGCAAAGATAAAGGAATCCGACTCGCACTTGGCCGTTTTTTTTACTAGGTAGCTTACGAGTATTAATGTGTCCTACTGCAAGGCAAAGGCCTCTCTTTCTTATTCCACTCGTCTCTACTCTTCACCTAATATTAAGATCCACCCAGATCAGATCTCACTAATATTAAGTATAAATGCGAGAGTCTGTAAGTATGTTTGTTTGTTACCTCATCACGTCTAAGCCGCTAAACCGATTTAGATGAAATTCGGTATAAAGATAGTTAGAGTCCCAGGGAAAGACATAAGATAGTTTTTATCCCAGAAAATTGCATAGCTCCCGCGAGATAGCTATACACGAATTCTACTTTTGTTTTTTAACTGTTTATCCTTTTACAAAACAAAATAAATCTATCCTTGTAAAAGAGTTATAGATACTCACACAAACTATCGCATTTATCAACTATAATTAAAATTTAAATACATACAACTCTTAGCTGTACGTAAAATGGTTGTCTACAAGGACTTTAGCGCGTTCCAATTTCGTCAAACAGTTCATTCATCGTACCAATTGCCCTACATTCCGTTATTCGCAAATTGAATATTTCCTTTATTGTACATTGTGAATGGGAGTCATAAATATTTATATGATGACGAGGAAGTGTAACTAGTATCGTTGCTAGTCAACAGCGGACGTAGCGAGTTGTTCAAAGAACAGTAATTATGTAAAACGAAAACTATTTTTTTGGAGGGGGAAAACTCCCCAATTCCTGTTAATTAAAACAGCTAAAAATGTTTCGGGTAGGTAACGCAGTGTAGGGTTCCGTTTATAAACCTTGTAAAGTATTCGAGGCTGTGATAGTTTTCGTTTTCAATTCCTTATAGGTACATACATATATATGTGTACCTATTTTCTGTATCGCTTACTATTTCTGGTGTACAATAAAGAGTCATTGTATTGTATTGTATTTTACCATCATGTTTTTTTTTCAGCTCATTCAAAGCCTTAGATTTTACACACCGACAAAACGTTTTTAACAAACTTATAATGCTTTTGTAATACCTATCCAACAAAATCCCACACTGGATTTAGACGACTTTTTTTTTATAGTTGAAATTAAGTATCACTTTAATGGCGTAGTTAATAATCATGAAAAATTGCAGCTTTCTAGCAATAACAGTCGCTGAATCTAAGCCGGGCCGCAAAACTATAAGGGTTTCTAAGTAAGTTTTCTGAGACCGTTTTTTTTTTCTTAAAATGAGTTGTCAGTCAGAAAAGTGCGTGTCATCTCCAGTAGTTAGTGCCCTATAATTCCAACCAATTAACCGTTCAGCATCAGCGATGTTAATTTTCATTTTAACGACGTCACGTCGCGTCGCATTAGGCGTCGTATCCGAAGTCGACTAATGAAATATTATAAGCCATATTCACTTACCGAATAAGGTCGCGGCTCACTTACATTTTGTCGTCTAAGTAAACTGGGACGAAAGGATTGCCGGTTGATGTTTTTAAGCGAGCTGCGTGCGAGAGAGAAGGTTAGCTAGGTTAAAGTGGTAGAACATTGTCCGCCTCGTGAAACACAGAGGCCCCTAACACATTCGGAATCACAAACGTTTTTACTAGTTCATTCTGTCACACGTTATAGGATGTGGATAGAAAGAGACAGTGATTACGTCCGGCACACGAGTGTTTCATACAACGTGTGACATCCATAAGAACATACATTTTAATTAACGATAGCAATTGAGAACCGTTTTATCGAAAAAACATAATAATCACCTTTACTAATGGAGTTTTTTTTTAACTTTCTCGAGCAGCAATGTAATGCAAACATTTATTTGACGTTTCAGACAGGCAGCAAATGTTAGTGTCAGTTGTTAGCTTTGTTACCGATACATTGCTTGCCAAATTAATTTGTATGAAAAAAAAATTTTTTTTTAACTAGAAATACTAATTTACGTTCACTAGGGCTTATGCTTTCAGCGCTTAAAATATATGTTCTTATAGAAGTCACACGTTGCATACAATCTAATTAGTTCGTCAGTTATATTATCAGAAAATATTGGACACGATTAGTTAAAATACATACATAATATCCGTTTGTGCCCGAATACATAAATAAATAAAATTCCGCGATCCACAAGCCCCCACTCCCGAACTTTGCTTCAGCTTCGTCATTTTTTGTTTGATTGACAAAAGAAAAAGTACGTCTCATATTTTTTTTTGATTATCTAACTGACAGACCGAATAGATTAATACTTTTTTATTCCGAAAACTACCCAATTCTCCCACCTATTAACTTATTGAAAACAAGCAATCCTATAAAACACATCCATGTTCTTGATGGATCGACAGAGCCGTCAAAGGGGGAGATCATATTTCATCTGTCGCGGGAAACGATAAAAATAACTTACCGACCTAACTTAAAATTTGGCTCGACATTTCCGATGTGGCTTATCGGGAATTCTGGACTTAGAGTGACCTCTTACCGTGAAACGCGACCGTCATTGCTTATATCTAGGGGTTTCAATCACGTGTGCTGTGACGCGAAGCGGCCATTTTGATATGTGGATGATATGTGATATCAAAATGGCGGATTTTATCATCACATCAGCCGTAGGACGTTCGCTGTTGGACATAGGCCGCCCCGTAAGCCTCCAGTTGCTTCGGTCCATCGTTAACCTGCGGCTTTAAACAGGTCATCCGTCCATCTCGCTGGTGGACGTCCTACGCTGCGCTTGCCGACCCGGACATTTTTGCTGCAGGATTATTTATTCGAGCATTTCAACCGCTTATTTTTGTGGTCACATTGTTTTATGAAGTGTGAAATTTGATGACTCTTTGATTAGTTTTTAGACGTCCTATACTTCTACTAAATAACCTGGAGACTGTAACAGAATCCTCTACCAAGCCAACGTAAATGTGCTCACGAAAATCACACATATACACACAAAAATCACGCCTGTATTCCCAAATGGGGTGGTAGGCAGAGCACACGAAACGTTACCGCTTCGGAGCCACTTTTAGCAGTTTTAGGTTTAAGTTTGACAAAAACGGTACAATAGCGACAGGTTGCTAGCCTGTCGCCTACGGTATACCTTAACCTATATCCTCAGTCACCTCTTACGACATCCACGGAAGAAATGCAAAGGTGTAATTATAACCCGACAGACACCACACGGGTACGGGTACGGGTACGAAAACCACACGGAATAATAAGTTTTAAATTATTTTTTAAATTTTAAGGTTTCGAACCTCAAAAAGAAAAACGGAACCCATAAGGGTTCACTTTTTGGCCGTCTGTCCGTCTGCTAGCACAAGCAAGACAAGACCCTTTTTTTAAAGAACGCATGGAAGTGTCCATTTAGACCTTCAGATCGCGGGTGAGCAAAGAAATAGTTTATATTTCATAATATTTTTTTGCCACACATCCTTAGCCGTTTTTGTTGTGAGGTATGACTAGTCAATCAGGGTGTCTCGTGTTAAAGTTGTCATAAAGTGAAAGTCAAAAGTCGATCATTTCGTTTTCTGTCATTCAAGATTGATTGATGAATGTTACGAATATTGAATACATTTGTTTTCATCAGTACGGACCGTCAGTCCGTGAAGGTTACACGATAATTCTCTCGTCATTCTTACCAGAATGATGGACTTGAACTCATGCCACAATTAGCGTGTGATGTCGTGTTTACTTTACAACGGTGATCACTTGATCAGTCAAAATTGTTTTGTCTTTGGCTGACAAAGGTAACTGTTAATGTGGCAGATAGAGACAAAACAATGTTAAGCTAACATTTAAGCCACAGAAGCGTTTATCAATAAGGAAAAGGTGCTAAAGTTCCTACATAAATTAGTCGAGTAAATAAAAGTATATTTAATGAAAAGAAAAGTTAGCGTACTTTCACTTAAATTTGCGATCAAAGCATATGGAATTACGGGAACCGAAAGACTTTTAAGGGCAACACACACAGAGAGCGGGCGCGGGTCGGGTCGTGTCCGCCGCGGGAGCCGCGCGGTTCGTTGTATTCACACAGAGCGCGGGTCGGACCCGCGACGGGCCCGCGGCGGCTATCAATGTTGCCAGTTTAGTGACTTTATCCCTAGAAGTGACGGCTTTTGCTTAAATCTTAGCGACCAAAAAAAAGTTTTGATTAAAAAAATGGTTTATCTGGCGACTTTTGGAGTACAAATGAAAACAGTAATAAGAATAAGAATAATTTTATTTTCTCAAACATGCTCGGAAATGTATGCGTTAATGTCACGAAATGGAGACATGAAGATTCTCATTTATGGCTCCCTACCACCTCTCTACATAACTTCTTGGCCTAGGCCATGAAGTATGTATGAAAATCCATTATTGTCCGCTGCTCTAACTTTTTAATTTTACTTACTAACATTAAACTGACAAAGAAAAAATTACGAACAGCCAACCACCACTACTCTATAAGCATTTGCGATACTGCGATGCGATGCCATGCGAAGCGATGGGATACGATGCGAAGCGATGCGATGCGATGCGAAGCGATGCCAAGCGATGCCAAGCGATGCCAAGCGATGTCACGCGATGCCAAGCGATGCCAAGCGATGCCAAGCGATGCCAAGCGATGCCAAGCGATGCCAAGCGATGCCAAGCGATGCGATGCGATGCGATGCGATGCGAAGCGAAGCGATGCGATGCGAAGCGATGCGATGCGATACGATGCGAAGCGATGCGATGCGATGCGAAGCGATGTGAAGCGATGCGAAGCGATGCGATGCGAAGAGATGCGATGCGAGGCGATGCGAAGCGATGCGAGGCGATGCGAAGCGATGCGAGGCGATGCGAAGCGCTGCGAGGCGATGCGAAGCGATGCGAGGCGATGCGAGGCGATGCGAAGCGATGCGAGGCGATGCGAAGCGATGCGAGGCGATGCGAAGCGATGCGAGGCGATGCGAGGCGATGCGAAGCGATGCGAGGCGATGCGAAGCGATGCGAGGCGATGCGAAGCGCTGCGAGGCGATGCGAAGCGATGCGAGGCGATGCGAGGCGATGCGAGGCGATGCGAAGCGATGCGAAGCGATGCGAAGCGATGCGAAGCGATGCGAAGCGATGCGAAGCGATGCGAAGCGATGCGAAGCGATGCGAAGCGATGCGAAGCGATGCGAAGCGATGCCAAGCGGTGCGAAGCGATGCGATGCGATACGAAGCGATGCGATGCGATGCGATGCGATACGATGCGATGCGATGCGATGCGAAGCGATGCGAAGCGATGCGAAGCGATGCGAAGCGATGCGAAGCGATGCGAAGCGATGCGAAGCGATGCGAAGCGATGCGAAGCGATGCGAAGCGATGCGAAGCGATGCGAAGCGATGCGAAGCGATGCGAAGCGATGCGATGCGAAGCGATGCGATGGATGGATGGATGGATGGATGGATGGATGAAATATTTCCTCACATTGTTTGAGAAAAGCACTATACAAGCCTCGGCCAGAACAGGGATTGCTGAACTCGTCCCTTACTTCATGGCTTCAGGCAATTATACAGTGCCGCGAGATATATGTGGTTAACAAAAAAGTAAAACCGACTCCAAAAAAATAAAAAATAATAATAAATGGAACCGACTACAAAACCCTTCAAAATATTTTCCTAGGTGTACCTACTAGCTCGAAGTCGGTGCCTCAGCACGAGCCAGCATAAATAATTGAAATAAAAAAAACCGACACGCTCTTGGCCGGTTCTTGTTTATTACTTCATCACGTCTAAACCACTGAACCGATTTAGATGAAATTTGGTATACATATAGTTGTAGTCACAGAGATGGACATAGGATAGTTTTATCCCGGAAAATTTGTATAGTTTCTGCGGGATACATTGTATACCGAATTTCATCTAAATCGGTTCAGCGATTTTGACGTGATGATGATGGCTGATGAAGTAATAAAGAAACAGACTTACAAACTTTCGCATTCATAATATTAGTGGGATGGGATTAAAAGTAAGTGTTTTTGTATATTATGTATGTTGTTCGACAGTCAACGTCATAAATAAGTGATCACTTTTTAGGTATAGGTACCTTGTCGCATTCAGTCGTTACACAATTTCGTATGGCTTATCAAACATGACGTTAAAGTGCCAAGGTACAAAAGTGATCACTTATTTATTACGTTGAATGTACCTACACGATATGTCATTAATTAATTATAATATTTATCTAATTAGTTATCAACATTTTTTTTTCACGTAACCCAACCTTTCAGACCGCCAGTGCCCTGTCACTACCAGATTATTGTATTGTTACACAATTTACATAAGTATTCCAAATTTCAAGTCAATCTGACTACTGGAAGTGGTCAAAATATACTTGCAGAATTTGACTACAGACGGACAGACAGACAACGGGACATGTGAAACTAAATAAAAGGTTGTAAAAAGTAGCCTTTATGTTATTCCAGGTATCTACGTACCAAATTTCATTCAAATGCCGTTTTAGTGTGAAGGAGTAACAAACAAACAAACACACACACACGCACACACACACGCACACGCACACACACACACACACACACACACACACACACACACACGCACACGCACACAAACTTTGGCATTTATACATGGCTGACAATTATATTTTTATTAGAAAGTTAACAGTGTGGATTTTACTTTATTATTTAAATTTATGTTATGGTTAAGTTACAGAAATACGTTAGTTTAACTTCCCTTAACAAAAAAAGCCTGGGTGCCGGTAGCCCAGTAACACACTGTAGATAGGCAATGCTAATATATCGATACTGTGGAGTCAAAGTTATCGATACTATCAAAAATTCGATATATCGTTGCAACCCTACCAGTCAAAGGACGCCGCGTGCGAAGGTAAAGCCATAAATCGCACGCGGCATCCTTTGACAGAGGCGGCGCGTGTCAAAGCGGCGGCGCGATACAAACACCGGCCATTTGCCGCTCGGCACGGCTGCCTAATTAGGGGTTTTCCCCTCAAATTTAGGGGGTAAATAACTGGGATGGGGTATTTTTAAGGATTGTTGGAAAGTTTTGCTTTTTATATTTATTTTGTATTTCTTATATTTCACATTATTTAGAAAAAAATAAAAATACAAAATTATTGGGCCTGGGGTAACCCGATCTAGCCAGTCAAATTTGATGACTCAGCATGACCCAGCAGGATCGTGAGGTAGACGACTATTGTTCCATACCTGCTGGCTCGTGCTGAGTCACCGACTTCGAGCTTTCAAGGGTTTTGCGGTCGGTTCCATTTTTTGTTATTTTTTTTGGAGTCGGTTTTTCTTTCTTCTTAAAAAAATATTTTTATACGTATTAACCTGTTGAACCTAATAAGATTTTGCATCACCTGCAGCAACGCATGCAAAAATGTGGTATAGTAGTTAGGTTATATTAACATATATATGTTTTATCCAATATAGCTTCCATCGAAAATAGCCTAGTGTGTATTTCTTTTCAGACTGTTCCATATGGGTATCAAATGAAAGGGCTCGAAAAATAGAATCTTCACACGAAAAAAAATCAAATCCAATGTCGCTGCCATCACAAAAGCAAATGTAATCGTCTGGACCATAGTTCAAAAACGGAACCCGTATAGTTTCGCCATGTCTGTCTATCTGTCTGTCCGTCCGCGGCTTTGCTCAGGGACTATCAATGCTAGAAAGCTGTAATTTTGCACGGATATATAATGAAAACTATCCCGACAAAATGATACTTGTACAATGAAAATTAAAAAAAAAAAACATTTTGTGGGTACCTTCCCATAGACGTAAAGTAGAGATTTTTGTATGTAAGTAAGCCGGTGGGTGGAAAATTAAAAAAAAATCTGGATGGTAAGTATATCAAACTTACAATCCTGCCTGATGTCATTATACGACATGTTGCTGTGTGTGTAATCATTCACTTCATTCTTGTGGCACTACCTATACTAACATGTTTTAGGGGGATTTCCAATTAATTATAGCAATTTTAGGGGTTTTTAACTTAAGTTTTAGGGATAAATATTTTTGAGAGTTGGTAACTCTGCGCTCGGCCCGCGCGCTGTTTGTGACGACGGGCGACGGGCGCGGGCCCGCGCACGACCCGCGCCCGCGCCCGCGTTCTGTGTGAAGGCTTCCATATACCGCCATGCAAATACGCCCGTCGCGGGCCCGCGCACGACCCGCGCCCGCTCTCTGTGTGTGTTGCCCTTTATTCAATATTCAATTTGCAAGTCCGTAACGAAATGGAAACGATATTAAGTTATGTCTAACCTTTTTCCCATCGACCAGTGTTGCTGACCCCTCGTACAACAGGATCTGGTTTGAATTTAAGCGACTGCACGGGTATTTTTATACTGGACACTTTCGTATGACTTTCGAAGACATTGACATCTCTAAGGTCTGCCTTTGAAAGGTTTAATATTGTAATAAATTGCTGATTGATCGTTACTTTTAACGAATACTTGTATTTACAACCTTTTGTGTCTAGGAAATTTATTAGGGCAATTCTGGTGATTGAGTGAGTTCACATTTATTACAGTTTGTGCCGGAGTCTTATTGTTGCATGAAACAAAAATTCCAATCAAAGAATTAAATTTAATGAAAATAAAATTAAATGACAGATTTCTGCAGAGCGTGTTGGGTATACCATACGTACCTAATCGTTAAGTGTAGCCAGGTGATTAATCCGTAAACATAACAGATATCAGAAAAGTTTAATAATATCAATATATATTATGTATAATTGTGTAATATATTATCTATATACATTATTATTGCTTGCATACAGACAGACCTCATGTCAAATATATAATGATAAAGGAGGTAGCAAAACTATTGCCGATAACAAGGCCTGTATCGATTGACCGGGTTAATAATATTAATTATGCAAAACATAACTATACATCTGGAGTGGAAGAAGTTTTAGTTTATGGAAAATACGTGTTGTGATAACACCGCACTGCGACATAGTTGCAATTCGGCACGAGATTCAACTATTTCGCATAAAAGGTCACAACGCAAGAAAGAAAATAAGTAAAACAATAAGTTAAACAGTTTTATTAAAAACTGTATGTATCCCGCGCTTTGTTGTCTTAGTTGTCGTCAATTCCACAAAACGGACGACCGGACCGCGACTTTATTTTAAAAACTGAACCCGTGAAGAAACTAACTGGTGACCATCAGCCAAATATATTGGTGACTACCACCCTAAAGCTGATAATCGTTTGCATGTCATAAGTCATAAAACAATAATGCCAATAGGGCACTTGTCCCACTGCCGACGATGAGCGAGAAGCGAGTAGAGCGAGTAACTAGAAACGAGTGGGTGAGCAGCGAGGAGCGAGTGTAGTTTTGTCGCTGGCTGTAAGCGAGTGTTCGAATGCGACGGGCGATTACTCACTCCACTCGACTCGCTCGAGCGGGGCGGCCGCCAAGCTGACATCGCTGAGCGAGTATCTGCTCAGCGAGTTTTATAGCTCTTGTCGCTGCGACAAAAGATGTAAGAGCGAGTTCTCGCCGACAGTGTGAACAGCCAGCGATCAACTATTAATATATATGTCTCTTTTACTCACACAGGATCTTATATCTTTTGTTCGTTTCTTGAGCGAGAAAATAGTCGATAGCCAATCGTTTCCTTGCTGGCGGTGAGACAACTGCCTAGACGTGTCTGCTGTCAACTTGAAATTTCGACTTAAGCGACATATTCATTTGATAGGAACTTGTTTAAAAATCGATAGACAACTATTTGGCCGATGGTACTAGACCATTAAGGCTTAAGTAATCTATAAACAAATACTACGATACGAGCGCAGCGTAGGATAGAACGTCCACCAACGAGATGGACGGGTTCACGGTGCAGGCCGCTTACATCCGAAGCAACTGGAAGGCTTATGTCCAACAGTGGATGTTGTCACGATGCACATAGGCGATCGCTGACATCTTAGTTAGCTCAGTGTAAGCTAGATGGCGCTTTCCTCAATAAGGGATCTCTGAGCAGAATGGCGGACGAACTCTAGAGGTCGCCACCGTAGTTTTCTCTTGACTCATTTATTTACGTAATAATATGTATTTAATATTTATTTATTATTTACTTATTTATTTTATAAAATTAGGCATTTTATTACATTCATTTACTACACGAGTTTGTACGACTAAACATATCTATAACCAACTCACCCTTGACCGTTTTTGTCGGCCAAGGGGGGTGCTGTCGATCAGCTGTGACCGGGGGAATTCTAACTGTAATATTCTCGCCCTTAAAAGCTGAAGCACAGCTGTAAAACACTCATTCAACAGCTCACACTACACTAAACAGCTCTCTCGAAAGCTCCATACGCCCAGACTTGGGCACCTTCGTACGGCTTACAAACCCTTGTACGGCTTACAACCTTCGTACAACTTTCAAAGCTCCGTTCGGCTACAATTCTCACGGCTCAGGCGGCTCCTTTAACCTGACACTAAGCCCTGACGGCCTTAACTTCCGGAGTACTGCACATCCTTCCTGGCTCGTCCAAGACCCTGATCGCTCCTGCGTGGAACACTTGTCCAGGCTGCTCGTCCTGCCGCCCTAAGGCCCCTTTTGACCTCGGCACCGACGACCACTCAGCTGGACCAGGCCCCCCTGCTGTGGCCAGCCTCTTCGCTCCGGGTTCTTCTCTCCGACTCCAGGGAAGTGTAGGCCAGTGAGACCGAATAATCAGAACCACCTCTCAATAAAATCGCTTGAACTTACTACCTGAGATTCTCGTAATACTTTTACTTTAAATTTTGTCAAACTAGGCCTGTTATTTTTGTGTTCAATTTTTAATTAAAAAATTATTAAAAAGTCTTATTGTTTTACTCAAAGAATAACTTACTAGGCCTCCTTTAAGGTCAAACCTCCCCTCAAGAGGTTTGCCCTTGACAGTGGCGCCCGTGGGTTTTTTTTTTGAGAGGTTCTGATTATTACGTTTTTCTTGCCTAGAATTGCAGTGATTGTGCAAAAATTTATTGTGTATCTTGTGTGTTCTGTGTATCTCGCAGTAAGTACCCTGTTTTTCTCGCCCCCTGTATGGTGGTCGGGGCTTAGAATAACGCCATTCCCCGTCTAGGAATTCGTAAGAGGCGAATAATAGGCATAACCAGTGTTTCTGTTACCGAGATCCCTTAAGTGGTTCATTTAATAGTTTTTTTTTTCTCTTTTAATAACTCTAATTTTAAAACCGCTTTACCGTTATCTTTAAATTCAAATACTCTGCCGACCTTTGACCACTTTCTCGTCAACGGCCTATTTGAATTTCAACTGTCACTTGCCACAGTTGAAACGGACGGCGTTTTAAAATTCAAATCTCAACGACAATTTCAATCTATACCCTAAAGTTAACTAAATATTGTTGCATTAACTAAATTCAAATACGTTAACGGTTCAATTCAAATTCTACCTACTAATTTTCATCAAGTTAAATTTAAACCGTAACTGACGCCAATTATACTTTCACTAATATTGTTCACCGCTGCTTCAAGTGAAACAGTTATTTTAAATTTAGTGACTGCCAACCACTGAATTTGAAATTCTAACGATTCAAATCATTTTTAAATAACGTATTTGAAATACCTACAATTTTATAGAAAAGCAACGATATTTCTATATTTTTAAAATATCTGAACCACTATTTAGATCTTTCATCAAAATCAGTTTATCATTATCTCGGTAAACACACTAACTTTTTTTTTTCCAAATTTACTAATAACTTAAATTAACTTCAACGCGGTCTCTTAATTTATTTTACATTCGAGCATTACTGGGAGATACACAACACTTTTATTTTTTGTGTCCTACTTGTTAATTTAAATAGCACTGTAACATACGGAGAGTTAAATTTAGGTACTATGTGTCGAAGAAATACCACATCTGGCATACAACTACACAAACCACCATCACAACTCACAACATTCATATCATACTACTCGAGTGCTTGCTAAAAATCAACTGGTCGCAGAGTTAATAAAACCAGTTATCTCTTATTTCTTATATATTATGCGTGTGCTCTCTATTTTCGACCGTCTGTTCCTGCTTAGAGATCATTACACTTCGATCGCGAACAGACAGGTTAACGTTTTTTATAAAATAGATTAGGGTATTCTTATATTTAACAGCGTAATTTCGTAACTATGCTCTGCCATAGAATTACTTACCGCTCCCTCAAGTGCAGGTAGTAACCGCGCACGCTAAATCAATGATAAATAACCTAATTTACCTAGCAATTTTGTTAACATTTTAATGCACCTAGAACAGCAGCCGCACGCATCGCTTTCCACTCGGTCATGTTTAACTCCGGCTCATGCGCAAGCATGTTAATTTTCAAAACCTCTTATCTCACTTTCTTATCACGTACCTTGACGCCCAATTCTATTTATATATACTTAAATTAACTTATTAGCGCTGCGCATTCGCGCGCAAACAAATCTTAGTCTCATCTCTTTTATTATTAACTTCCTTTAATTTGATAACTCGCGTGCTTAACACTTTAAAATATGTCTATACTTCATCAGACCCCCTCGCGGTCAACCTATAATCGCAATAACATTAATTAATCTGTCCTAAGCCCTTACCCGAGAACTTGCAACTCGTTAAAAAGTATTTTAATATTTTGGATTACGGAATCGTGCGGTTGGTAACACGTTAAATATGCCCTTAACCTCTGTAATTCAAAGCTCTAATGATTGGGACGGATGGTAATTCCAATCACAGATTAATTAATTGTTTATATGCTTCAATATTTAATACATCACTTACTTCCTTTTCAATGCACTAATTACATAATGCATCTGGACGGGCGATCAGCTGTCGCGCGCCGTCACATCAGTCTCCGTTTAGCACCGTCGAATGCGCACGCGTCCTTAATTAATTTTTCTCTTATCACACTCCCTTATCACTTAGACGCACGGTTCTATTTATAGAATCAAGTCATTTTAGCGCGCCCGCCTCCGCGCGGACGTATAATAGCTGCACCCTTTTGCACTATTATTTCTTTAAATCTTATAGCGCGTACATATTACTTGGTACACGCTAAACTAGTGTAATCTTTTGTCGCGGCCCGCCACTCATTATTATAATATTAATTGATCTGTCCTTAAGCCTTTACCCGAGAACTTGCAACTCGTTAAAAAGTATTTTAAAATTTGAATTACGGAACCCGTGCGGTTGGTAACACGTAAAATATGCCCTTAGCCTCTGTAATTCAAAACTCTAATGATTGGAACGGATGGTAATTTCAATCACAGATTTAATTAATGTCTATATATTTTTATGAATGCATACAACGTCCACCTTCCATTAACACATTTTATTCCTTTGACATAAGGGTCAACAAGCCTCTGTTGTTGTTTGACCCGCCATGAGAGTAGAAGTATGATCATAGTATGAGAGACGACGTATGTAAGCGTTATGTCATAGTGTAATTTTTTTTATCGAAATTTGCTATGAGGCTCAAATTTCTTTTGGAGGGACGGGCGTACTGTCACGATGCACATAGGCGATCGCTGACATCTTAGTTAGCTCAGTGTAAGCTAGATGGCGCTTTCCTCAATAAGGGATCTCTGAGCAGAATGGCGGACGAACTCTAGAGGTCGCCACCGTAGTTTTCTCTTGACTCATTTATTTACGTAATAATATGTATTTAATATTTATTTATTATTTACTTATTTATTTTATAAAAGTAGGCATTTTATTACATTCATTTACTACACGAGTTTGTACGACTAAACATATCTATAACCAACTCACCCTTGACCGTTTTTGTCGGCCAAGGGGGGTGCTGTCGATCAGCTGTGACCGGGGGGAATTCTAACTGTAATATTCTCGCCCTTAAAAGCTGAAGCACAGCTGTAAAACACTCTTTCAACAGCTCACACTACACTAAACAGCTCTCTCGAAAGCTCCATACGCCCAGACTTGGGCACCTCCGTACGGCTTACACCTTTGTACGGCTTACAACCTTCGTACAACTTTCAAAGCTCCGTTCGGCTACAATTCTCACGGCTCAGGCGGCTCCTTTAACCTGACACTAAGCCCTGACGGCCTTAACTTCCGGAGTACTGCACATCCTTCCTGGCTCGTCCAAGACCCTGATCGCTCCTGCGTGGAACACTTGTCCAGGCTGCTCGTCCTGCCGCCCTAAGGCCCCTTTTGACCTCGGCACCGACGACCACTCAGCTGGACCAGGCCCCCCTGCTGTGGCCAGCCTCTTCGCTCCGGGTTCTTCTCTCCGACTCCAGGGAAGTGTAGGCCAGTGAGACCGAATAATCAGAACCACCTCTCAATAAAATCGCTTGAACTTACTACCTGAGATTCTCGTAATACTTTTACTTTAAATTTTGTCAAACTAGGCCTGTTATTTTTGTGTTCAATTTTTAATTAAAAAATTATTAAAAAGTCTTATTGTTTTACTCAAAGAATAACTTACTAGGCCTCCTTTAAGGTCAAACCTCCCCTCAAGAGGTTTGCCCTTGACAATGTCCTACGGCTGATTATGACGATGATGATGATGATGATAAAAGAATAAAAATATATATATATATATATATATACATTAGCCACACTTTAATGGGCGCATGTTTTGGCAGATAACACGCGTCTTGGGATACATAAAACACGAACAACCACGTGAAATAAATAACGTGCCGTATTTAGGTCATATTTTATGTTCAAGGTTAAACTCGATATAGGTAGTGCCACCAGAGTTGAGGTCACATACACGAGAACATGTCATGTAATGACAGCAGGATTTTGACATTAACTCATTCATTCTCCTTTTATGCAATCAGTTTTTCTTGCAGTTTTACTAGCTTTACGGTGAGGTAAAACATTGTGAGGAAACCTGTACAAACCTGCGAAGCAATTCAATGGTGTGTGTGTGTGTATGTTTGTAGCTCCCAATCTCCCCTAGGCCAACGTGGGGCTACGGCCCAAGCCCTCTCATAAGGACGTCTTCCGGTTTATAATGTTAGTGATGAAATGTTTGTATGAAAAAGCTTATTCGCTTTTAGTTCGCTATCCCGCGGTAACTATGCAATTTTCCGGGATAAAAACTATCCTATGTCCTTCCCCGGGAGTCAAACTATCTTTATACCGAACTCCATTTAAATCGGTTCAGCGGTTTAGACGTGAAGAGTTAACAAACAAACATACTTACAAACTTTCGCATTTAAATAATATTAGGGGGGTGACAATCCTTTTATTAAATTAAATCCACATAGCCTAACCATTGCGGCAGGCAACTATGATTCAATTTGCGGTCAACAGATATAGCGGGCTGAACAATGTGGTGACAAATACCGCACATATTGACTGTCCGTTTAGTGGAAATGGAAATAAACACAAATATACGTATATACTTTATTGAATCAGACTAGTGCGGAGGTCCATATCAATGAACTAAAAGTATTTCTTTGCTCACCCGCGACCGTATGATAGCTAAGTTTATGCAAAATATGCGTGTTCATGCAGTTCACTGTAAGAACACACACAAATCACACAAGCCCATCTATCACCACCACCACACTAAACTGACGCGTTTCGAAGATTAGACTTCTTAGAATGTTAGACTAACATCTGGTAGCATGGTGTACGGTTGTGTTGCTCTAAAGATGAGCTCTGGTTTTTTTTTTTATTCAACTGGATGGCAAACGAGCAAGTGGGTCTCCTGATGATAAGAGATCACCACCGCCCATAGACACCTGCAACACCAGGGGGATAGCAGATGCGTTGCCAACCTAGAGGCCTAAGATGGGATACCTCAAGTGCCAGTAATTTCACCGGCTGTCTTACTCTCCACGCCGAAACACAACAGTGCAAGCACTGCTGTTTCACGGCAGGATTAGCGAGCAAGATGGTGGTAGCAATCCGGGCGGACCTTGCACAAGGTCCTACCACCTGCACCTGCCTGGTTGAGTTCGAAACGTGTCAGTGTAGTATGGTGGTGGTGATAGATGGGTTTGTGTGATTTGTGTGTGTTCTTACAGTGTGGAGGTGGAGGAACTGCGTGAACACGCATATTTTGCATAAACTTACATAGCTATCATAAGGTCCCGGGTGAGCAAAGTTTTTTTAGCTCATTTCAAAAAGCGTGTTAGGTCTATATTACACTGTTCTTTTTTGAGTTCCTTAAGGAACGTCTGTATCTTTTTTTTTATCTAAGAGGGGGGCAAACGAGCAATACCAATCTAACTATGTATTGCCGCTTTCTGCCTAATAATGAGGTAAAACCAACAGTTTCAAAATAATTTCCTTCTGATACCGTGGGAAAATCCAAGCAAAATTATCTTGTAATTGGATATTGTGGCCGAGTTATACCACTGCAACAATTTACGGAAGGAGTGGTACATAAGAGGCACAGCGTACATCAGACTCTCCATTAGTGGGTAAAAGCCGCTAAAAACGTTCACGACTTAAATCTCAAAAGTCGACAGGGCTCGCGCTTCCGGCTTCGTTGTGTGTTTGTAGAGTGCACTGTGTTTTAAGTACCTAGAGTAGTGTAGTTAAAAATGTATTTTCTAATTTACTCGATGGAGTGGGTCAGGGTACGTAGTTGTATCACAGATAAGAATGCATAAAGTGTGTATAATTCTTACTAATATAATAAATGCAAAATTATGCTGTTTTGTTACCTCTTCTCTTCACGCTTAAATTGTTGGACCGATTTGAATGAGACTTGGTATGAAGAGTTTCCAGACCTTGGAAAGAACATAGAATGTTTATATCCCAAAAATTGCGTAGTTCCCGCGGGATAGCGATAAATGTTTTTTCGCAAACTAGTCGCGGACTAATGCTAGTTTATAAATACTTAACTATTGATTCACCAACTACAGTGTCGTCGGATTCTCCACGAGGTAACGACGAATCATTACAGCAGTTTTATTTAACACTGCCTCCGCCGTGTAGTAGCTAAGCTATGGAGCTGTAGACGAGTTAAGCCGGGTCCAGACGAGTGTAACGTGTAATGTAACATTACCTGTAATTTAGCGTCAACAGTGTGGACGGCACTGCGAGCGCCTTTGTGTTCGCGCGAAAAACCGACAGCCGATGGATCAACACCGAGCGTTACATGTAATGCTCGAAGTAAAGCCGGGTCCAGACGAGTGTAACGTGTAATGTAATCTATCGTGTAATGTAACACGAATTCTACGTGTGGACGGCACTGCGAGCGCCTTTGTGTTCGCGCGAAAAACCGTTAACCGATGGATCAATCGCGAGCGTTACATGTAATGCTCGTAGGGACGTCCACACGTAGAATTCGTGTTACATTACACGATAGATTACATTACACGTTACACTCGTCTGGACCCGGCTTTACATCTGTTACCAGCGTAGCAACCATTAATGACGTGGATTTGAGAGGCAACACGATACGTGCCGGGCCTATGTCGGATAAGGTCAAGAGCTAATTAACATTGATTAAACCCAATTTCTAAATGGGTCGTCTTTAATATCGGGAGACAGTTACCGCGATGTAAAGGGTGTGTCAAACATTGAAGTCGAACAGGAGACGGCAGCAACGCTAGAGTAGACTCAAGAATTTGGCAAACTAGACTGATATATAAAACGTCTTTTTATGGGGATCCTTTCGACTGCCATAATTTTATAAGTCATAATGTTTATGTTTGTCATAATTATTGTTAGTCATATTTTTTTTTTTTTTTTAAAAAGCCGTGGTGGCCTATTGGTTTGACCTATCGCCTCTCAAGCAGAGGGTCGTGGGTTCGAACCCCGGCTCGCACCTCTGAGTTTTTCGAAATTCATGTGCGGAATGACATTTGAAATTTACCACGAGCTTTGCGGTGAAGGAAAACATCGTGAGGAAACCTGCACAAACCTGCGAAGCGATTCAATGGTGCGTGCGAAGTTCCCAATCCGCACTGGGCCCGCGTGGGAACTATGGCCCAAGCCTTCTTGTTCTGAGAGGAGGCCTGTGCCCAGCAGTGGGACGTATATAGGCTGGGACGATAATTTTTTTTCCCCGCTGAAACCGTGCATTTTTCATACATTTTTAAAGGTCACCTGTAGAACTCTATAAGTTAGGTTAGGTTTATTTTATAACAATTCTGAAAAACAAATGGTTTCAGAGAGAAAAAAGAGTAATGTCCAACGTTACATTATGACTAACAATTTTCGACCAGTCGATATAGACCCCTTTTTATGACTTTAGAATTTAGCCTATTTTCCATACTTAATAATAGAAATTTTTATTCACCATCATAAAATATAAATTACAATACACAGACAGATAACATTAATGTGAGGCAAAATGGAAATGCAGCTTTTTGGTATCCTGCCGTGTCACCAAGTAACATAGTTTTAGTGCTAGTTCTAGTCTTAGTTTTAGGTGGTACTTATGGAGCCAAAATAAACCTCTTTCTTTCTTTCTTTCTTTCTTTCAGCGGTTTTACTTATGAGATTATTAACGACATTGTATAATATATAATACTTATGTACTGTATCACAAACTAATAACCTTCTTATGTACAACGAGATCACTGATTTTGATCACGTGCCGTTATAGAAATATGCTTCAAATAGTCGTGGGTATATCACAAAGGCCCCCGTGAATAGGCCTCTCAATCGATGCGGTATTTTTCTCGCAAACGCTCGTTTATTAAATAATCTGGATTATTTCGGTCCAAGGTATATAAACCTTGATATCAATAACGATATCGAATCGATATACCTTACTTAGTAGGGAGGAGTAATTAAAATATTCATTCAATGCCACGATAATCACGCTTCAAGGGATAAGTTCGCCTTTGTACATCTTATTATTCTTTGTTCTGTTATTTTCATGCGTTTTTATGTACAATAAAATGTTTTAGAATACAATAATAATAAAGGAATATGAATTGAAGACAAATTTTGTTTCAAACAACTTAACATGATATGTTACAAAGAAAATAAAACGAACAACTTTAAAACAGGTTCGTTCGCAGGTGGTATGAGCTTATGAACAGATGACTGAGAAGGACAGTTTGAAAAATTTATTCAAGCAGCGTTGTACACACTGAGTCGGGGATAGTGGTAGGACCTTGTGCAAGGTCGGCCCGGATTGCTACCACCATCTTGCTCGCTAAGCCTGCCGTGAAGCAGCAGTGCTTGCACAGTTGTGTTTCGGCGTGGAGAGTAAGACAGCCGGTGAAATTACTGGCACTTGAGGTATCCATCTTAGGCCTCTAGGTTGGCAACGCATCTGCAATACCCCTGGTGTTGCAGATGTTTATGGGCGGTGGTGATCTCTTACCATCAGGAGAGCCACTTGCTCGTTTTCCATCCAGTCGAATAAAAAAAAAACATTAATATCTATTGAAAAATAAGGTAGATATAAGCGAATGAAGTTTGCGTTCCATTTCTTTCTAGAAAAATGCAATTTTCGTTTGGTAAGGGCTTTCAATGACCGTCATGTGTCATGTATATGACGCCATTGTAGGTACACGCCGGATCTCTGTCTAATTGACAATTAAAAGTGTCCATCTTCGTAATTTATTAAGATGTTCAAAAAATATTTCACAACTCAGTTTGTCAAACAATAACTATTTATTTGAACGAAGAAAAAAATGTTTGTATTTTTCCCTACACAAGATGTTAAGTAATTAAATACCTAACTGAAATTCTGAAAGTGTTTTATTCCTGTGTCCCGTGATATTTATTTATTTATTCATAATCTTTTCGGGCATTCGGGTAAAAAGTAGCCCATGTGATATTCCAGAAGTCCTAAGTTATATAAATAAATAAATGAAACAAATATCATGGGACACTTGACAGATAAACATTATAGATAAATACATACCTAAACACATATTAAACATTCGTATTTTTCATACAAATATCTGCCCCGGCCGGGAATCGAACCCGGAACCTCAAGCTTCGTAGTCAGGTACTCTAACCACTTGGCGATCCGGTCGTCAACACATCACAACAAATAAACACAAAAAAAATATAACATCATATTTCATGTAGTGATAGATACCCAGTAACACACACGCACACACACATATATTCACACATATTCATATTTATAATATTAGTAGAAATAACATGTCGAGCATTGGGAACTTTACCTTTCTGGAAAAATTAACATATTTAGTCAAAGCTTATCCTCCAAGGACTAGATTTATCTCAATCCTAAATCTTACCTCAAATTTAAATGGACAAAGTTTACTAAACTAATCCAAGTACATATAATATTACATTCTTTGTAATACCAACGCTTGTTATTACTAAGAATTTTATACAAGAACGTTGCTCTCAAAACATTTCGACGTTCCCCGGAGAAACTTTCACTTGATAATAAAATAATAAGTCGCTTATTACCGACCGAATAAATAATTGTACTTACGAAATACTATAAGAATAAAACTAATAACACAGTTATAATTACTTTCGAGACATTATTTAATGAAAAGAAGATATTAACTTCAAAAGTATAGGTCTATTAAAATTGAAAATAAGTTATGACTGCTAGCGCAAACTGGGACTTAAAAGTTATCATTTTTGCACTGCTTCAACGGGTAGCAGACCTGAGTATTTGATATTAATTTCAGCTTGATACCTCCACGGGTTCCATAGAAAAAGGGTCTTGACATACCGAAAACAAAGTGATTCTATCAGGGTTCCATTTTTTCCTTTTAGATATTGAAGATCCTTAAAAACAATATCTTGTAACCAAGTCACCAAAATATAAATTTAGGTTTCCGTAAACTAAACTTTAAGAGGTAGGTACTTAGAAGCCCACTCCTCCCTTAGAATAATCTTTACAAGCTTTTATTTAACTTGCAATATACGTACAGTCAGCATTAAAAGTAGCGGATCACTTTTTTACTCCTTTGCATTGACACATTGGCAACCTTGCATGGGATTTAACATGGCTGTAAAACGACTAAGTACGAAAGTGTACAGCTACTTTTGATGCTGACTCTATCAACACTAACTACCACTAACTACTACTAACTGACATTTATATAAATTATAATGTAATGATGTATTGAATGAATAAATAAACTAAACTATCTGCGTGTACAATCTTGCGTCACACTTATAACAGCCCTCTTTTTGCGTCGTGGGTTAAAAGTCAGTCTACGCATGTACTATCTATCAATCAAGTGTAAAAATATGAACTTGCGAGTATTCAAACTAATGCAAAGTTTCAAAAATAAGTATTACAGACTCTAATTCCGACGCAATAAGGCCGTAGTAACATATTTTTGAGTGGTTCGAATAGATCCATATTTTTGAGCTTGACACCCACAATATCAAGAATCAAAGTATTCCTCCAATACAAAAACGTGATAGATTACTTTAAAACAACACCCCCGAAGGCTCCCTTAATACAATTTCCGCCCAGCCATGATACGGTAACTTCGGCAACTTTGGCCTATGGGTTATGCAGATCATTACGTTTAATGACCTGGCGGTAATGACCTAGCCGATGACTTTTACGGGGTTATGATACCAAGGGGCTGCTTTGGGGGAAATTGATAGGAATCTGATCATGATTTATGCGATTAAATGGTTATTTGGTTTTGTAATCGGGGTTTCTGATTAAATTATACGTTTCTTTAGCAGTTCCAAAAGAGGAAAAGAAAACATTTGTTAGTGACAAGATGGAAAAAAAGGGAGCGCCAAAGTTCGCATACTCTTCCCTAGTCATACCGTAATTTTTGTCCGTATCATCGTTTGTCATAATATTTTTCCCATTGAAAGCTTAAATTATTCTGAAAATTTTAAATGGTCATCCTATAGAAAACTATTGGTTTGGTTAGCTTTGTTTTATAACAATTAAATTTAAAAAATTTTTGCAGGTGGTAGGACCTTGTGCAAGGTCCGCCCGGATTGCTACCACCATCTTGCTCGCTAATCCTGCCGTGAAGCAGCAGTGCTTGCACTGTTGTGTTTCGGCGTGGAGAGTAAGACAGCCGGTGAAATAACTGGCACTTGAGGTATCCCATCTTAGGCCTCTAGGTTGGCAACGCATCTGCAATACCCCTGGTGTTGCAGATGTTTATGGGCGGTGGTGATCTCTTACCATCAGGAGACCCACTTGCTCGTTTGCCATCCAGTCAAATAAAATAAAAATAGTAAAAAAAACAATTCTGAACAATTATTGGATTCAGAGAGAAAAAGAGTTATGACAAACGATCATTCTGACAAACGATCATTCGGACTTCTAATAAGTATGCGAGCCGATCGATATGGACCCGGAAAAAAAAATGTGCATGTCACGAAATTATCGCAACTCAACAAATTGCTGGACTTGCGTACGGCTCTCATCTACCATTGAGATCATATGGTCAGTTCTAAGTTTTTAAACGTAAGGTAGGGAGTTTGATATTCGTGAAAAATCGCGGCACCATTTGAAAATTGCGAGCACCATTTGTAACCTTATATCCATTCCTCCATATTATGTACATATTTATAAAACCATAGATATCTTATATCTTTAAACGAGTACACACTGCACATTCATGTTTGTTGTTTTTTGTAATGTCAGCTCCTTTAATCAAATACTCAGTCACAAGAAAACTGGCTTGTTATTCAGCGAATTTACTTGTGCAACTTATTTAATGCTTAGACCACCCAATCGGAAGAATTCTAAGGAACTTCGATTATGTACTTATTGCGACATAAAGAATTATTTTGTTAGGGACTTAAAAGTGACAATACAAATATTGCTTAAATATTATCTTGATAAGGAGAATTCTCGCAATATCGGAAACTACTGTACGATTGTTGTATTGTATTGTTCCTGGCCACTTAAGCGCTTGATTGCTCACATAAGTTGAAATTGTGACGACAATAATTTTACTAACAATACGAGTAGGTAGGTACCTACTAACCGCACCGTCAGACAGAACGAGACTGACTCAATTCGAATTATTCTTCAAAAATAAACATCGTGGAAAAAGAAAACAGGTTTCGTTTTGAAATGAAATTAATTCGAATTGTGTCAGTCTCGTTCTGAAGGTGCGGACATATCGCTATGATCGTCACTAGGACTCGTATAACCTATCATTCGACCCGATTGGATCAGCCATGGTGTCGAGTAGACTCAATTGTAGGGTAATAATCTGTGCGTCCCAGGTATAATCTAATACCTTTAAACGAGCAATTCTTATATAAACGGCTTCAACGCCGCAGAAATTTGGTATGTGCGGGCTTTCGGGGATGACAAATCGATCTAGCTTGGTCTTATCTCTGGGAAAATAATTATGAGTGAAAATCACGAAAATTAAGATCAAACCACTAAGGCGGCTTATATTTAGGTACACGTCAGTCGGAAAACAAAAACAAGTCTCAATTTCGTGAGTCAAATAAACATACAAGGCAAAGTTCTTCGAATCGAATTGCTCGGACTGTTGTTTCAGCAAATATTATTTAGGGAAAACCTTGTCGTTTTAACATATAAGATGCACATACTGCTTGTTTGAACAAGGTATATCCAATGTTCTCATTTCATAAGCGTAGTTTGCGAAATTACGTTATGTTTAAACTGGAGGCGGTGTGTTTAGTTAGAGATAGGTTTATCGAAGCGTAAGTAGACTCAGGTAAGCGAAAACACATCTAATTCGCAGAAAATTTTCGCATACTATTTGTATTGTATACATGAAATTCTTCAACCCGTGTGTGTTGGAGTAATAGCATAAACCATGTGCTCCCCCCCCCCCTACAGAATCTAAAAAAGTTGCCAAATGTTTAAGCAACCAAACCAGTCCTAAGTCTTTGACTTGACTTGCTTGGTCGATCCGGTCGTTGGTCGAAACCGAAATTTTCTCATTCTCCGTATCAACTTGCCCTTGAATAACAACTGCCCGCAAACACTCAACTAATAAGCAAATGGCACCGGTACGTGCCCGTCTTAAATCTACCAATTACTTAACTGGAGTTTAAATCAGTTACAGTAGTTGTGCAGTTTACGGGGACGATACATCAGCCGAACAAGATAAGTTAGGTTAAAGACGCTACGTGTGTCGTGGGTAAGGCTAGGAGCGATTAGCGATCTGACTTGAGCAAGCATTTTTTTTTTTCAATACCTTTTATTTCTCCTTACCGACCGATAGACTTGAGGCGCGCAAAGTCATTGCCTATCTTTAAGTCTATGCTTAGAGAGCACTATCTGTCATCTTGCGTATGAATGTTATAATTAGCTTATTTATGTTGTTTCTTTCTTTCTTTCTTTTATTGAAATCAATTTTTTTACAGTATTCCAAGACCATCTGCTGTTGTTATGGTATCTATCTACCTATCGATCTGTTTACATTTGTTGTGTATGTGTATTGTATGTGTTAGTTTTATGTATTCGTGATATTGCTCTAATTCTACTGTAAATTGCACCACCTACTAAAATTTATTCCTTACTTTTGTCCATTGTAAAGGTTGCCTGGAAGAGATCGCTCTGAAGCGATAAGGCCGCCTATTGCTTACCTTAGGATATCTCTATGTATATACTTGTGTTTTCTGAACTACTTACTGTGTTGGTGTGCAATAAAGAGTTATTGTATTGTATCTTTATTGTTTGACAAAGCGAGTAGTGAAAGAATTTTTTGATATCTTAAAAACAACGAAGATATGGAAGTTTTAAATTGTCAAACAGATAGAGCAGGGTTTCTCAAAGTGGGGTACGCGAACCCCTAGGGGTTCGCTATTCGACAGTAGGGGGTTCGCGACAAGGTTTACGTGATGGTGGCTGCAAGACTGGCAAGATGATTAAGATTGGTTTTTGGAGTCTTTTTGTATTTTTTAACTCCAAATTTGTTACTTACTTATTTGTTTGTTATTTGTTGTTGTTTGTTTCAGTTTGTATTTTCGTTGGCAAGACGATTCTTACTTATATTTGTTACCTTTTATTAAAATAAATAATATACATTATATTTAATAACTTAGTTTCTCCAACAGCCAGGGGGGGGGGGTTCGCTGTCGTCTAGAAACTTTAACAGGGGTACGTGGAGCCATAAGTTTGAGAAACCCTGAGATAGAGAATAAGGCTGCGTCTCCACCAAGAATGTGTGAGGATGTGTTGCGAGGAATGCTTTTTGCATGACTGCTTCTACCTCTGCCCTTTGGATGGCTGCGTGGTAAACTGCGACACAATACCAAGGTAATGCAAATGTTAAGGGTCGACCATTTGAGCGTTTTAACCGCCCCGATTTTCATGGTAATTTTTTTATGAATGAGCTGTAATAATAACCCGAAAACTGTAAGAGAATCTTCTACCATGCCAAGAAAAATGTACCCACTTGAATCAGTTAAATTAAATGCTCGAATAATGACCCTAAAAAATTAATATGCAGTTATCCGCTGGCCTCTTCTAACTTGCCCCTCGAAGAATAAAACATTCATCAGCACGTACGTTCTTAGACTAATTACTGTAAATCATTTACTTGTTACTAACTTTAGTTGGACTGAGCCGGTTTATTTTCGTAAACTATTAATCACGGACAAAAAATAACTTTATTTTCGGCACGTTCAATGGGGACGACAATGTGTCGTTATTGTATAGTTAAGTAAGATATCTAATTCTGGTGTTGCTATTTGTAGCCGAAACTCAGATTTAATTATTAATAGAGTGCTTGGTTTGAATGAATGAACCAAGTTGACATTTTGTTGGAAATTAAATAAATATTTTGATGGCCGATGGGGTCAGAAGGTTCTCGAATGGCGTCCGCGGACCGGGAGACGAGCTGTCGGTAGGCCTCCAACAAGATGGAGCGACGACTTGGTTAAGATCGCGGGATCGCGGTGGATGCGGAAAGCACAAGACCGGTCTGAGTGGAGAGCCTTGGGGGAGGCCTATGTCCAGCAGTGGAAGTCTTTCGGCTGACATGATGATGATGAAATAAATATAGAGATTGTTTCAGCACCCATTGATTAATTTTATTTGACGGATAAAAGTGATGCCGTCTCCGTCTATTGGAACAAAACAGACAGAGACGGCATCACATTTATCCGTCAAATAAATTTAATCAATGGATGGTAGAACAGGGGGTTAAACTATTTCGTGTGACGAAAACTTTAGTGCTCAAGTGCTTGTTTGGTGTCGAAGTTATTCAAACGTTTTTATTTAAATTGTTAAACCACTCAATAGAGTCGCGATTTCTTTTAAGCTTAATCTCTTTGATGTCCTACCTTCCGAACTCGTTCTAACCACTTGTTTGCTGTCCCTTTTTGTCGCACGAAATATTTTAAACATACATTTTATAGAGCGTGTCTAACCTACAACAATTTAGCCTGTGGGAATTCAGTAAAATCCTGGAATTTATTTCAACTACCATAGACCTAAAGCTTTACGCGGGAAAATCCGCAAGTACAGTTCTCTTGTAAATACCTATAAACAGAGGCATACGTCAGAAGTATTTTTCGCAGGCGATTTCACAAAAATTGTTCACGCACGCCCATTAAGTCGGAAAAAAACAGAACCGAGCGAGTTAATGGATTGAAAAGGGCAAAAAAGGATGGCACTCTTAACGGTCACACTTCTGAGAGAGATAAAAACTATGCGATATGTTGATAACCCGACACTTGAGGGACGTTAGCTTTTTACAAAAAAAAAATGAACTCGATTGCAGAGTATTTCTGAAGAAGATGCTAGTTTTAAGAGTTAAAAACGCGCGTGCTGATCACAGCGGGTGTTAACGAAACATGTGTCGTTTATCGCTTTTTTTGGGTACTAGTCGGGCAACAAACGGAACCCTATAATGTCGCTACGCTGTCTGTCTGTACATCTATCAGCCACAGAGCTGTTTGTCAAGAACCGTAATAGATAGACAGTTGAATTTTGTACATTATGTGTATTTTTATTGCCACTGCTGAGTTTCTATCGCATTTATAATATTAGTAACGATAAGCTAAAGGTCCCACGTTCAATCCCCGTTCGGGGCAGGTATTATGTATACGAAAAATTATGAACGTTTGTTCTAAAATCCTGTTTATTTATCAACATATTATTTAACCATATCTTAGCCAAATTAGAAAAGTAACCCCACGGTATTGTCACTTAAAGTTCAATATGTCAAAAAGGGCTTACCCAATTTTAATGAAACATAGCTAAGACCCACCGCAAGGAAACTCGCTTGCACGTGAAAAAACCGCATCAAAATCAGCCCGTCCATTTGAGAGCTACGACGCCACAGACTTATTATCAGGCCTACGCTTATGTTTCAGACGAATTTTTGGCGTGTTGCCTGTGCACAATGACTTTGGTGGCCGACTAGACCGATACGGGAGCGACATGTTCGTCCACATGCCTGATAAGAAAAGTTACAATCTTATAACACCCCTCTTTTTAACCCCCGACGCCAAAAGAGGAATGTTATAAGTTTGACCACTATGTGAATCGATTTGAATGCGGTTTTTTTTTAAAGTAGGATTTCTAGCGATGGTTCCTTCCTAGATAATATATGTTTAATCAAAATTGGTTCAGCCGTTTTTGTGATATTGAACTTTGAAGCGACAAAGTCGGGGGGTTTCCAACTATGTGTTGGTTAGGTTATTACGTCCGCGTCGGGGGTTAAAAATAAAGGTCAGGTTTTCTCCAGTGCTGTAGCTGTATTTTAAGCTGTGTAACGAGGAAAAACATATACAACTGAGAGTTAACAGCAGGGCCATAAATATTCGAGCGCACTCAGCTGAGATCCGGTTTTTCCGAACTTATGTTAAACTTAAGTTATACAAGGCGAGCAGTTGTTTACTATCAGATCAGTACTGTCAACGGAAGCAAGTCATACATCTTTAAATTTACTTTTTAAGTAACGATTCTCATAGAAAGCCCCAAATTTTACGACGACGAATTGGACGAGAAATTTTAGCACTTTGGAAGTGTCTCTCGCGCAAATTATTCATTTTAGAAAAAAATATATTAGTAACCTCAATATCATTTTTGAAGACCCATCCCGCACGTAAGGGTTTGAAGGAAAAAAAAATTGAGTTTCAGTTCTAAGTATAAGAATGGGGAACCCCAAAAATTTATTGTTTTTTTTTTTCTATTTTTGTGTGAAAATCTTAATGCGGTCCACAGAATACATCTACTTAACAAGTTTCAACAGTAAAGTTCTTATAGTTTCGGAAAAAAGTGGCTGTGACATACGGACGGACAGACAGACAGACAGACATGACGATCCATAAGGGTTCCGTTTTTTGCCATTTGGCTACGGAACCCTAAAAAGTGAAACGGTAATTAGACGGGTGCACAGATGAATGAGAATGCCCGACTTAGGTTTTTTTTTTTTGGTATTTTATCTACATTTATGTGATCCTTATTGACTTCTTAACTTTTAGCCCTAGTATTTCTACATCCTTTAGTTAGCCTGTAAAAGCAGTGTCAAGATGTTAAACTCACATACCTTAAATTTAAGCAATCCTATGAACAGCCGAGATCATCTGGAACAGAAATAAGTTTATGTTAAAATTATGGAAAAAAGACAAAAGCAGGTTAGACAATAAGCGGTCTCATCGCTTCAGAGCGATCTCTTCCAGACAATCACATAAGTACATGATATATATAAACTAAAGCAAATACGTTAGAAGTAGAATGGCGGTAATGAATGGACAGGAAAAACTAAAAACAAAAATACATATATGCATATATACAGCAAATTAATTAGACCTATAATATAACATTACTAACATATACAGCACTAACATCCATCCCTAGAAACTATATAGAAGTATACTATAATATTAGTAAGATATACGTAAACAGCTGTTGTGGTCTATGGCTGTATGGTCTCTCAAGCAGAGGATCGCGCAAACCTGTGAAGCGATTCAGAGTGTGCGAAGTTCCCAATCCGTCCTGGGCCCACACGGGAACTACGGTTGTAGCCCTCTCATTCTGAGGAGGCCCGGCAGTGGGACCTTTATAGGCCGCGATGATGATGATATTTAACCAATCAAAACCCGGGACAAAGCCTAAGGCCCGCGTCCACGAGCACCGATAAATCTCCCCGGCCCATTGGACGGACACCTTAATGAAAGGGCTGTTTCAATGCACATAATTACTAGGGGCATGCTTGGGCATTAATTACTACTCTGTTGGGGACACGTGCGGTTCCCACGGGTGGGCAGGGCCATTTGGTATACTTAAGAACAATGAAAACTGATGTTTACAATTTTAGTGCAGGTAAGTATACAGAGTCTCTAATCATGGGGCTTTAATCTAGGGTTCGATTCTACTCGCATAATTGAGCTACTTTTTTAAAATATGATCACTGTTAATTTCATTTTTAGGGTTCCGTACCTCGAAAGGAAAAAACGGAACTCATATAGGATCACTTTTTGTCCGTCTGTCTGTCAAGACCCTTTTTCTCGGGAACGCGTCGGGAGGTATCAAGCTGAAATTTATATCAAATACTGAGGTCCCTTGGAGCTGTGAAAAAATCAAACTTCTACTAAGCCAATGCAATCAAAAGATGCAGCCGTTTATGCTGCAAATTTCCGCAAATTTTCGAAACTTCCCGTGAACCCAGAATCTTGAAATTTGGTATGAAGGTAGCTATTATAATGCAACCAACTAGAAAAGTCGGAAAATCTCGATTTTTTATGTCTGTCTGTAAATATCAATGACCAATATAATCTGACCCCACACTGCGTACGTTTTGCTTAAGAGCAGCGCTCTGCTCTGCGATTCCCGTTTACATACCTATAAATGTGTGCGGAACCCTCGGTGCGCGAGTCCGACTCGCACTTGCCCGATTTTTTTTTTCATAAAATTAAATGTAATTTTCAATGTATGCGATACAATACTAAATTGACGGCACATTGATAAATGTTTATCTTAGAGATGGCAAATAAATGTCAAAAGTCCCTAAGAGACAACGATAACACCGCCATGTCCGATAGATCAATAAATGATCTCAATTTAAGTTTTTCGAAAATGTTACAAAACAAAAGTACTTAGCTTGGTTTTGTGAGTAGAATCAAACCTTGAATTTAAAGCCCTATGATCAGAGACACCCTGTATAATTTTGGTGAATATCATTTTCCATTTCTTTTTTTCTCTCCATGTCTCGCTTTTTTTATGAATTTATCTCTAAATTGGGTAGACTAAGAAGTATAATTTTTGCACTTCTTCAACGGATAGCAGACCTGATAATTTAATCTTGATAGTTCCACGCGTTCCTGAAAAAAAGGGTCTTGACGGAGAGACAGTCGATAAACTTATCTTACTTTACGGTAAAAGAAACCTGTACAAACCTGCAAAGCAATTCAATGGTGCGTGTGAAGTTCCCGATCCGCATTGGGCCCGCGTGGGAACTACGGCCCAAGCCCTCTCATTACTCCTGTGCCCAGCAGTGGGATGTATATAGGCTGGGATGAATGAATGCTAAATTTGATCCGCCTTCATCACGTTGTTTGCCAGAACCTTCATTACGTGAGTCGATCGTGCGATTGGTGAAGTGTTGGTTTAGGACGGGTCGAGTGGGCGTGTAATGACCACTTGGACGTCTTGAATGGAAAGAAAGCTAAAACGTCCTGAGAAAAGTCTCCGGTTACGTTATACGGCTTAGGTAATCTATGGTCGAGGTCAGAGATACTTGCAATGCTGACATAAGTAAATATTCGTAGAAATAGATTCTAGTTACAGTAAAGGCCATATGAGTAACTTAAAAATTAAAATCAAACAAATAAAAGATAAAAGAAAGATAGAAATAAAATACATTTATTTAGATTGAAAATACAAACTGAAATATAGATGCACAGAAAAACCAGAAAAATAAGACCATCACTGGGAATCGAACCCAGGTCCTCGGTATTCCGTACCGCGTGCTATACCGCTACACCACTGATGGTCAACGGTACCGACACGAATTTCCCCTATGCACCTCATATCTCAGCTTGTTTGTTCCTTATTTAGCCACTTAAGCAGTGACGCTAGCGACATCTATGCCGTAGCCCTCATCGAGAAACTTTTTCGGCACTCCATTGGAACTAACCGCTCACCCGGACAAGAGATATCGTTACTAAGCAATCAAATTAAGATTGGTTTTTTGGAATCTTTTTGTATTTTTTATTTCAATTCCAAATTTTTACTTTTACGGTCATCCCGTAAAACCTAAATTGAAAATACAAACTGAAATATAGATGCACAGAAAAACCAGGAGGACCTGGGTTCGATTCCCAGTGATGGTCTTATTTTTCTGGAGGGTAAAAAATACAAAAAGATTCCAAAAAACCAATCTTACATTTATTTAGCGCCATAAAACA
Source organism: Choristoneura fumiferana (assembly GCF_025370935.1). Lineage (NCBI taxonomy): Eukaryota > Metazoa > Arthropoda > Insecta > Lepidoptera > Tortricidae > Choristoneura > Choristoneura fumiferana. The sequence continues at coordinate 297,990 of NC_133486.1, forward strand.
AACATAGAACAAATAAAGACATACATGACGCTAAATAGGCCCCCACTCAGCATAAACTACTGAAACAATTGAGGAAAAAAAATGGTATGTACTTTGACACCCTAGCAAGAACGTACGATAGTCGGAACGTTGCTGGCTTATAATCGCGAACCGTTTGATTTAGTAATTTTAAGGACATAAGATTTTAACCCGGAAAATAACATAGGTCTAGAGGGATAGCGTTAAATGAATTCATCACGGGCAACTAGTATCATATCGAAAATACAAACTGAAATATAGATGCTCTGTAGCGGTGCTCTGCCGCTGCGCTGTAGCGGTATAGCACACGGCACGGAACGCCGAGGACCTGGATTCGATTCCCAGCGCTGGTCTTATTTTTCTGGTTTTTCTGTGCATCTATATTTCAGTTTGTATTTTCGATATAGGTTTTACGGGATGACCGTGAAAGTAACAAAAATTTGGAATTGAAATAAAAAAATACAAAAAGATTCCAAAAAACCAATCTTAACTAGTATCATATCAAATCCCTACTTCCCTACTTATAATATTATAAATGCGAAAGTAACTCTGTCTGTCTGTCTGTCTGTCTGTCTGTCTGTCTGTTACCCTTTCACGTCGAAACCACAGAACCGATTTTGATGAAATTTGGTATATAGGTAGTTTGAACCCCAAGGACCAACATAGGATACTTTTTATTCCGGTAGAGGGCGCCACCGCGCGATAACCTAGATCCGCGCAGACGTAGTCGCGGGCATAAGCTAGTAAATAAATAACTCAACATTCTCCTTCATTCCCCAATACACTACCGCTCGGACGACACCGCGGACCAACACACTAGTTTTAATTGGCCAGAGTTCGGTGCCTCGTAAGTTATGATTGGTCTAATAAAGCTATTGTGCAGCTTTATTGGAGATACGTGGGGCGCGTTTATATGGAAGTAGTTTCATAGTATGTAGTTTGTAGTAACTTTGCCATTCTGCCGTGAACTTGGCCACACTAGTTGAGACTGTGGAAGTAGATGTCACGTTGAACTTCACGTACCTACAAACTTACACTTACAAGTTGACAGGAATGAATTGAATGAGTGAAGGTTATACCTTTTTTGGCATAATCTCGTATCGCATTGTATCGTTTAGCATAATTATCATATTCCCAAAACGCATATCGCATAATCGCGTTTATACGAAACGCTGTGTGGAGTCGCAGTGCTAACATAGCCTAACCTAATTGGGGAAATAGCGCAATGATTTTGTTATATAAAATTATGCGAATTAATTCGCAAAGTATATTTTATGCCAGGTAATTATTTTGTTAAAAAAGTTTATGCCATACATGTTAGAATAAGTTTCACAAACCCTAACAACGAGATAATCAACACTGCAGGCGACTCGTGACCACAGCCGTTGCAGTGTGATCGAAACTTCGAAGTTATTTTAGTGGACGTCCTACGGCTGACAAGATGATGATTGTTAACTGGTCTAATGTAACCTATAAAGTACATAAGAACGAATTTAACCGACATTTCACAAACGACCGCCGTTGGGCAGTGTGCCCAAAAAGCTGGCTGCATTTCCTCGCTGAATTTCTGTTAATACGCTAGCCGAGGTTTAGAAACACGAAGGCATTCGTACGAAGCTTAGTGATCTAGAAATGATACTGTCGGAAATATCTGTGCGCCTAATTACTTGACGTAATTGAAATTAGGAGTTCAGCGAAGTACCTATATATGTATTCACAAAAAAAGTGGCTCTGTGATTTAATAATTTGAGTCTGTCTTATTTTTACATGACACTGACCATGATTGACAGGGTTCAAAATTATAGAAAACGATAATCAAGATCCCTATCTCACTTGATGATAAATGCAAATGAGGCCAAAGGTGTATCTCACAGTTCTCTATCGTTTGCCCGAATTTTTTATGCCATAATGTATCGTTTTCCATAATTTTTATTGGCCATAAAGTAATTTATTTCTGAAATAGTATAATCAGAGTTTATATTAAACTAACCTAACCTACTGCATTTTATAAGATGACATTAAAAAAAATCCTGAAAACAGCGCGGTTCTATATATTTTATGGCAAACGTTGATATGGCAAGTGAAATTCGGGCAAGTAAAGTTATACGGTATCTCACTGGTTCAGTAACAGCCAATTCACTGTAGCCTTTATGTCATTGCTTTGCATAGATTAATCACACTAACATATAAATAGCATTTTTAACCCGGAAATAATTTAACCCGGAAAGTAGCATAGTTAGTTAGTTGCAGGTGGTAGGACCTTGTGCAAGGTCCGCCCGGATTGCTACCACCATCTTGCTCGCTAATCCTGCCGTGAAGCAGCTGTGCTTGCACTGTTGTGTTTCGGCGTGGAGAGTGAGACAGCCGGTGAAATTACTGGCACGTGAGGTATCCCATCTTAGACCTCTAGGTTGGCAACGCGTCTGCAATTCCCCTGGTGTTGCAGATGTTTATGGGGACCCACTTGCTCGTTTGCCATCCAGTCAAATAAAAAAAAAAAAAAGTCCGCTCGCTTCCCAGAAGTAGTCGCGGGTAACAGCCAGAGCTAGTATCGCATAAATGATCACCACCATAGAGATAGAAGTCACATGTTTAACAATATTAAATGATTTATATCTACGTATTATACAATACAATACAATACAAATATTCTTTATTGATCACCGAAAGCAGTACAGAGACATTACAAAAATTGAATATTATTATGTAATGTTTTTGCAGTTATTTATTTATTTATCGTATGGCTTGCAAATTACACTCAAATCATAACTTAAATTTACATTTCCTAAGGTATTCTGCTGCTTCGCTCGTGAGGGTTTTGAAGTCTTCTATTTTCCCTCCGTATCTTGTTAGGGGGCACTCCAGCACGATATGGCGCACTGTCTGTTTCGGATGTCCACATCTGCACGATCCGCTTTCACTCCAATCCCACTTTTTCCGAAGGTGGGCACAGTAAAAAAAAAAAAAAAAATAAAAAGAATATTTATTCACAAAGCAAAAAATATAACATAACAAAATACAAAGAAAGAAACAGATAAAACATAATTTGTGAAGAGGTAAAGGACTCAGCAGAGCTGCTGGTTTTCGGTCCTCACCTTGAAGAAGGAAATGGTAGTGTGGCTGACAATAAGCAAAACACTACCTAAAACATAATAAAAAAAGAAAAAGAAAAATCAATTCCATACCTACTACCTACCTATTTTAGTACAGTACATTTACATCTTTATAATAAAAACAAAGTCGTGTTAGTTACACCATTTATAACTCAAGAACAGCTGGAACATTTTTTTATGATTTTTGTGCTTTTAAATTTGACCAACAGTGACCAACTCCTGTCCTCAAACGGTTGAGCAAGCACCAAACACGACGTGGCTCCTTAACGTCAGTCGGTTCAGCGGAGACAATATTAGCGCCAACTAGTTTGTCGCAGATCCATTTTGTGGAAATAATCTTGTCACGGTACGACCTCCATCGTCACCGCCTGTGTCACTCTGAGCCCACTGAGCCCACCCCGTTCGGGGGGGCTACAACGAAATCCTAAAATCTAAGTTCGCATCGTACCGTCTCTCTCACTCTCGTATTGAATATTAGCGTCAGCGCGACGAGAAGATATACGAAGTTTGAATTTTGTATTTCGTAGTGTAGGGCCACGGACGTTCCTTGGAAATAGGAATCCGGATGCTTTAATTGGCTTTGTTGGGGCTAAACGATGGATTATGCGTCTTGTACCCCGGACTTATTCTAGAAGGCTTTGACACGCGGCGGGATCAGTATTCGTATATACAAATCTTCATTTGTCATCATCATCATCATCATCATCCCAGCCTATATACGTCCCACTGCTGGGCCATAGTTCCCACGCGGGCCCAGTGCGGATTGGGAACTTCACACGCACCATTGAATTGCTTCTCAGGTGTGTGCAGGCAGGTTTCCTCACGATGTTTTCCTTCACCGCAAAGCTCGTGGTAAATTTCAAATGTAATTCCGCACATGAATTTCGAAAAACTCAGAGGTGCAAGCCGGGGTTTGAACCCACGATTTGTTAGCTATATTTTTGGTTCTTGGCTATATTTTACAAGTTTCACCAAAATACCAAGGACAGAGGAGGAGGATTTGAGGATTTTCTCTAATCCCCTGAACAGCGGATCAATTATTCCCTTTCACGAAACTAAATATAATATTTTAAATCCTTATTTCCAGTAAGGAAATGGTTTGTTACGACAAACGCGAAAACGGTCCTCTGAAAACTCTGGAATGAATTATTATAATTATTATGAGGTTAATTGCTTCCTCTTTTATCTGTGCTTGTTTTTGAATTATAATATAATAGATATTATTCTGTTATGTTCTGGGATGGCTGTGATTCTAAAATGTTCTTTTTTTACTCAATTTCGACTTTAGAGACCGGCTATTCTTCGTGAATGTTTTATTATTAAAGTGTTTGTTTTTCCTCTATATTCCAAAACGTTGTATTGATAACAAAAAAAAAACTCCTTTTTTGAAGTCGGTTAATAACTTGAACCCCCGTAAGAAAGTAATAGATATACCCACTTACAATAGTTTTTGTTCCTAAACATTTTTAATTATGTAAGTTTTTTTAACCCCCGACTCAAAAAGAGGGGTGTTATAAGTTCTAAGTGTGTGTGTGTGTGTGTGTGTGTGTGTCTGTCTGTGGCACCGTAGCTCTTAAACGGGTGGACCGAATCCAATGCGGTTTTTTATTTAAAAGCAGGTTTTCTGGCGATTGTTCTTAGATTATGTTTCATCAAAATCGGTTCAGCCGTTTTTGAGATATTGAACTTTGAAGTGACAAAGTCGGGGGTTTTCCAACTTATTGTTGGTAAGGTTATTTGCTTTCTGTACTTCCATTAATAGATTGCTATTGTAAGATCGGAGTAACACAACCGGTTACATATTCAGCAAATTGAAAATACCCCGTCTAAATTTGTCATCGTCATTGTCAACATTACACTCGACCTCATCCCAAGCTGCTAGGTCATAGACCTCACGAAAAGCCGCCATTCGATTCGCGTGCCGCGCTCGCGATCGCAATATGGAATGGTACCAGTCTTATCTGAATCTTTTGATCCGATCGACCTCTTTATCAGAGGTCCGTTGGGTGCAATGAACTGTGCGAGATAAACGCCGATGGTAGTGGCATCTTTTGACCGCAAATCTAGTTTGAAGAGCTTGCAGTTACTTGGCGCTAGGTGCATTTTGTAGATATTGTGCCTCCTGTGATAAGTAATACAACTCTGAAAGTCCTACTGTTTTACCCAACTGCAAAGAGAGGTACTTATATGCTTTCACGTAGAATAAATCTCTTTCAGCGTTTCTACTAACCGGCCAAATAAGCAATTTTGATTTTGGTCTAGTGCGAGTTGTAGTTGTGACAAACACGCCATGGTTTCCATAAAAATATATGGGTACCATCAGCCAAATAAGTGGTCTATCAATTTTTAAACAAGTTCCTATCAACTGTATATGTCACTAAAGTCGAACTTTCAAGTTGACAGAGACGTCTATTGACATTATTGTTTTATGACATGCAAACGATTATCAACTTTAGAGTGGTAGACCACATATTTGGCTGATGGTACGTCAAAATTTGCGCTTTAATATTTATATCAAAAAAAATCCAATGTTAGTAGAGCCCTGCTTCCAAGTAAAACGTACGCAGTGTTAATAAATAAATGTCATAGGACAATTGACACCAATTTACCTAGTCCCAAACTAAGCAAAGCTAGTACTATATGGGTACAACACACGGATAAACATACTTATATAGATAAATACATACTTTTATACATATTAAACACCCAAGACCCCAGAACAAACATTCGTATTATTCACACAAACTGCCCCGGCCGGGGATCGAACCCGGAACCTCAAGCTTCATAGTCAGGTTCTCGAACCACTTGGCTATCCGGTAGACCGTGTTGAGCATTTCATATTGATTGGTTGGAACCCCATTAACTTTAACTCGTGATTATATTAGCGACAACAGAAAATAAACATGTTATGTAGGTAAAAAATTAAATATTAGCTGTCTATATATTAAGTACGGTTCTTGAGATGCCTGTGACGAGGACGGACGATATTATTAGGGTTCCATATACCCCTCTTCGGTAGTGAACCCTAGAACAGATGACAGAACCGTTTAACATGACGACGTTCATTATTAAAATATTAAAACTTACACCATGAAGCACTAGTGACATTTTAAAAATTCTTCTTGAGTTACGAGCTCAGCATGTACTTTGATCCTAGTAGCTCCAGCAAGAATTTTACACAGAGCATACTTAAATGGTAGAGGTATACGAGTAGTATAGTCGGCTAAGTGAGTGCTTTAATTTTTTACGACAAGGAACCGATTCTTGAATATCATTCCTCAAAAATATATTTTGCAGTAAAACTCTGAAACACTATCGTTTATACTTCTTTGTACTTTTACTTCCTTATTCTACTAATATTGTAAATGCGAAAGTTTGTGGTGATTTCGTGAGCGAGCGCATGTGTGTGATATTTGTGGGTGTTTGTTGATATTTGGTATAAAGATAGCTGAATCTCTGGAATAACACATACTAAAGGTCACAGCTCGTTAGAGCCACCCGGCACCCGATCAGCACCGTCTCGACAACCAGCCAACGAGTGGACCTCGCGTGGTCCACGATTTTCCTAGTAGTCACTATGTCTGCCGAGTGGTACACTCGCCGTCCGCGCGTGGCAACCTCGCGAGTGAGGCGATCCGGTGACGCTACGGCGTTGATGTAGTGAGTGCATGCCCAAACAAATCCATATGAAGATTACTAACCACTCGAGGCGAGGCGGTGCTGGTTGGGTGCCGGGTGGCTGTAATGAGCTGTGACCTTTATACCTACAACTAAAAGTCTTAGTGCGAGAATATTTTTTTTAAACAGAAATATCGCAATTAAGGAAAAATTTCTATATTTGGTAAATGGCCTGCCTAGGACTACCCCTTAAAATTGTCTTACTACATATGGGTCATCTCATCTTGTACAATTAACTCAATATCACAAATATCATTTTGCCTTTCAACCGTAGATACATTCTTTCTTTTCTAAAAACAACTTGCAAGTTTTGAAGCAAACAAACACAAACTAATTAAATAAAAGCTTGTAAAAAACCCGACCGCTAATTCAAGTTGACGTGGACATGCAACTTTGTAATAGAAACTTACGTGAAAAAACTTTACTAAATAACTTTTACCTTTTGCCCGATTAAAGTCGGTTCCAAAGAAATGATTAGTGATACGGCAGTTCAATGACCTCTGTGCACGTAAGTACATACCGTACAGAGATCGCCTGTTACATTCGCTATATTTAGTCAGGCCTTCTGCTCAGTGTCTGATTGAGTTTATTTTGGGTACTAGAGCTGTTATTTTATCGATAAAGTTTAGGTTATACGGGGGCTTTTACGGGATGGCCGTAAAAGTAACAAATTTGGAGTTGAAATAAAAAAATACAAAGACTCCAAATAACCAATCATAAGGTAAAAATATTTTTTAATTTTTTGTAATTTAAATTTTTATGCTTAACTTTAAAATTTGTGATCTTACGTAAGAACTATCAGGACTCCCTTCCACTTAATCGACATAGGTATGTAAGAAATAAGTGGCGTCCTACTTGTGTTTAAAATGGTTTCACATACATTCAACAAATAAAGTTTCAACTTACAAGTTTAAACAATCACAAACGACAACCCTAGCAGCGTCGGGTATCGATTCCGAAACCATCGACACCCGATCGACATTTACCTCTGATTTCGGACATTTACGGCGATCGCGGTTACCTGAATAGCGAATGGCGGCCATTTTGTAACCAGAATAGCCGCTTTAAATAGGGCTGTCACAAATGTCAAAAGCGTCTAGCCGGTCCATGATACAATTTGTCAGTAGAAGTTTGTGGATACTTAACTAGAGTTGTGACAGAACACTCACTCAGTTCCCTGAACTTCAGTGGAACTTAATTATTTTCTATCTTTACTTCTTCTGTTTTAATATTTTTTTTTTTTCAAGTTTAATTAAATTAGTTTCGGATTTAAGTGTTTTGTGCCTATTAAAATTAGACCTTTCCTTTGTATTAGAATAGTATTTTTAAGGTCTGTTGCATCACTTATTGATAAATTTAATGTGATGTAACAGATAACTGTGATGCTGTCTGTCTCTGTTTGTTTGGTCCGAATAAACAGAGATGTGTTACAGTTTTTTATTTTCCGCCGCGATTTTTTTTTATTTCTCAGTTTTTAGTCTAGGACATCCCTACTCTATTGGTTTTTTGGTTACGGCAATTTGTAATGTTTTTTTTTTATTGACTAATTCTTTTGATTGCGTTTACTTAGAAGTTCCATTTTTTCTGCTTTATGGGGCAATGGGTAGCAGACTCAAACAACTGCTAAGATAACTACTAAATACCTAGTATTTGATATTAATTGCAGCTTGATACTTCCACACGTGTTTTTGAAAAAAAAAAGGATGTCGATAGACAGAGAGACAAGACTGACGGACAAAGTGATCCTACAAGGGTTCCGTTTTTGCATTTGAGGTACGATGCCCTAAAAGTTGAGTAAATACAAAAAAATTACAATTTTAAAGAAATTTTTGCTACATTTAACCAAGATCTAGCACAAAATACGCACAGCCCTAGCGTCTTACCCGCTTCGACTTGCGACAGCCCTAGCTCAAACCAGGTTGCACGTGCTGCAGCATATTAGTCATAGTCATATAGAATGCACTTACTAATTGCATGAGCTCATAGATAAGCCAAGTCAATGTTTGGTTGCACTGTATATGGATAAGCGCCGATCGAAATATGGATGGCATCCATATTGGATCACGTTGAGTACTATTATTTCTTGGGACTTAGGGTGAAGCCAAACGAACGTAATTTTTTGAGTTGTGAGTCGAGCGATTTTTGCTGCTTTCAGTTTTGTACAAAGTCCAGTTTGTACCAAGCGACGACGCAAAATGAGTTTTATACAAGTTGGACTTTTGAATTAAACCAAAATTACGCGACCGACTCTTAACTCAAAAAATGACGTAAAAACGTTCGCGTCACCTTTATTCACCAACTATATTTGACTCTAGTCGTGACCACGGCCACTGCAGTATGGTCGAAAAGTCGAAACGTCGAGGTAATTTAGCGGTAAATAACAGCCATGATTAAATCTAGGTATATTAGTATATAAGTAGTGAGATGAAAATATATAAAGACTTTTAAAAATTTGTAAACGTCTCGTAATATTTTCCTAGTAGTGTTACATTACACGGCCCTCAATGCTTATTATGGATTTCCCTTCTATCCTTTGTTTTTATTACAAAAAAGACTCGATTTGGCACTCAAATCACCACTGCGTTACCAGTCCTTGCGACTACTCAATGATAATGTCCACTGCGTTATCAAACATAATAGTTTTTATGATTGGTTTTTTGGAGTCTTTTTGTATTTTTATTTCAACTCCAAATTTTTTACTTTGACGGGTATCCCGTGAAACCATATAGAAAATACAAACTGAGACATGGATGCACAGAAAAACCAGATAAAGAGACCAGCGCTGGGAATCGAAACCAGGTCCTCAGCATTCCGTGCTGCGTGCTATAACCTCAGACAGACAATGTCCAGCAGTGGTGTAGGGGTTATAGCACGCGGCACGGAATGCTGAAGACCTGGGTTCGATTCCCAGTCCAGTTCGAGTCCCATTTTCTGTGCATCCATGTCTCAGTTTGTATTTTCGATAATAGTTTTTTACCAAAAAAAAAGCAAGACCGCCTTTTGACATACACTAAAACTCATGGTACTCTGACTGACGTGCGCTGCTTCCAGAACGTTCTTTGTAAGATTCTGGTACGTCAGTCTCCTAAGGGCTAAGCACTTTAGCTCAAAATATTTTAACAATACTTAGACTCGAGTTGCTATAGCCAAGAACGGCTAGGTATGATTTTTAAGCTCAAATATTTCGATTAAAATCAGCATTTGGGTGACATACATGACATTCTGAATGAGAAAATAGCATGTTTTGTAATACTGTATTTTTTATATAAGTGTGAAGGGAGTGAACTAGACCTTGAACGAACTTTCAAACCATCCAGTTTGTTCATGTTGTCTCCACACTTAGAATCCGCAAATACCAAGACGGTCAAGCCGAGATGAAGAGAAAAGCCCGCGCACCCCCTTTTGACGACGGTGGGTATTTCAATACGACACATTCTTACGTGCGATGTTTAGAATGCCTCGTGTCACACCGTACACATAATATACAATACAATGTTTTTTTTACTAACTAACAGGGGGCCTAACATGATCTTTTCATTAACGATCCAAACGCAGAGCAGTTCAATTTAGGTACCTAAACTGAATCGTCGAAATTGGTACCACGACGTTTATTTCTCAGAGCTGAGTCTCAATGGTTTACAAGTGAATGAAAGACCGATATTGTCTCTGGTCCGAAACTGAAACGCTAAGTCGCGAAAGGGATGCCGACCAAATATTGTATATTAAAACCTCTTTATTTTGGAAAACCATAACTCTATGTCATTCCGTGTTCTTAGCAACCGTTGTGTTGATTACAAATAAAATGTTTACGCTGTCACTAATCCACGATTCTATTTTCTCACTGAAAAATTAGTTTTATCAATGAGGAGTTAAGAAGCACAATAAAACAAAAGTTATAAAACTTTAACTTAGGGTCTAAACTGAATCGTATTAAAAGAGCGTGGTAGGCCCCCAGACCTTTACTGCTGGAGGGAGGTCCTGAAATATCTTTTGGATTTCGGGGTAAAAAGCTGGCAAGAGCTGGCTGAAGCGAGGCGAAGTCTGGTGTTGGAGGCCGAGATCCACTTCGGGTCACTGCACCCGGATAGCAAGTAACAAACAATTCATATTTCACGTTTATAATTTTAAAGTATTAGAAATTTATAGTACTACTTAAAAAAGAAAGATCTGGACTTCTTGGATAGCGAGGGAGATAAGAGTTCCATTGAAGATTCTTATACATCAAAATTCTATCGAACTTCGTATCGTGCCATCCCGGTTACGCTAATAGCATTCAATAGGCGAGTAATAGGGACGGTATGACACGAACTTCTAATTTCGGGGTAGCCCTCCTGGTCTTAAGATTGACATGATTCGCTCCGGTGTGATGCATTCACACTGACGGATAACTAAGCGGGGTGAGGGCTCGGAGAGTGAAATAAAAGGGGATAATAGGGGAATTACGTCGCCATGGCAACGGCGTACCCCAGGACGTAACGACCCTTGCATAAAAATAATACTTTGCTAAGTCAATTTTGACGAAAATTGTTTTCGGGATGCTTTTTGAACTAGGTTTGCCGCAACACCTTTGTTCTGACGTAAATTGTTGTGTTGGTATTTAATGGGTTCGGATTGGTGTTGGGGCAACGATTCAGTTGGTCGCTCGCAAAATTTTATAAATCCATTACGTCTCAAAATAAAGTATCTATTTACAGTCAAACAACTTGATTCCTGACCCACCGTAGAAAGTTCTCTAAGGGTGCTGGACATAGGCCTCCCCCAAGGCTCTCCACTCAGACCGGACTTGTGCTTTCCGCATCCACCGCATCCCGCGATCTTAACCAAGTCGTCGCTCCATCTTGTTGGAGGCCTACCGACAGCTCGGTCATACATAATCATAATGAATTCTCTTGTTAAGCAATGCGATGTCACTATGATTTTTTTCACCAAAAAGGTTCCACAATGAATCACGATTCAGTTGGTTCGGTAGTACATGGCATCTTAAAAGACTAACGAACGAAAAGAGATGCTGACTAATATTTTACAATAGTAAAATTGTCTCTTAGATACCAATCTAGCTCTAACGTAGACATTCAAACATTATCTAACACCAATACCTACTTCAAAACATGTGAATCACTTTTTGTTGCTAAAATTACTAGTAAGTATATCTTATGCTAATCGGGTTACGCTAATATAAACAGTTTCATTAACCTTTTCAAACGTGTCTGGATAATTTTCTTGGCCTCATTCCTACAACATACTTAATACTAGCGCCTACTATATATTCTGTAAGGTCAGCAACAAACCATGCCAATAATGAATGAAAATAACATGGAACTAAGTAATAATAAAACGAATAGACACTATATAGTTTTTTTTATCTTCCAGAACCAATACAAATACAAATATTCTTTACTGATCATCACAAATCTGTACAAGTAGTGCCACGAGAGTTGAATCAAAGTGTATGTTACACACACAGCCACAAAAAGAACTCATTGCCCTAAAGGAGAATGAATGAAATGAATGAGTAAATGTCAAAATACTGCTGTCATTACACGACATGTTGTAGCTGTGTACGTAATCAAGTCATTCACTTAAACTCTCGTGGCACTACCTATACAACAAATTAACACACAAAGACAAAATGCAGAGTAGACAATAGGTAGGTACCCTGCATAGTCAATGCGGCTTTCTCACCTCTTTGCTGTTTACTAAACCAAATGCTAGCATGTGAAATGATATTCTTCGTTAACTATACAGAGTTCCCTATCTTTCGCCCGAATTTCATTCATGTGCTCCAGTCTAATTACCGTGCCGCTTTTTTCGCATCTGTGACACGGTAATTAAACTTGAGTGCACAGATCAATGAAAAAGCCTGCCATTCCTTTTTTAGATCTGTGTACATAGTCTAATCACCATGTCGCTTTTACAGGAAAATAAGTGACAGAGTAATTAGACGGGTGAACAGATGACTGAGAAGGACAGTTTGAAAAATTTATTCAAGCAGCGTTTTACACACTGAGTCGGGGATAGTGGTTTTTCCTTCAGTTGCAGGTGGTAGGACCCTGTGCAAGGTCCGCACGGATTGCTACCACCATCTTGCTCGCTAATCCTGCCGTGAAACAGCAGTGCTTGCACTGTTGTGTTTCGGCGTGGAGAGTAAGACAGCCGGTGAAATTACTGGCACTTATCCATCTTAGGCCTCTAGGTTGGCAAAGCATCTGCAATACCCCTGGTGTTGTAGATGTTTATGGGCGGTGGTGATCTCTAACCATCAGGAGACCCACTTGCTCGTTTGCCATCCAGTCGAATAAAAAAAAAGATAGGCGCCGTTTTCAGCTCGGAACACAGTTGTACAGTCACCTGCATTAATATCTGCCACGTCCTACGGGCCCTAGGTCCTAGAAATAGAGTCGTATCAGATATTTATGCATCTTTGTTGTGTAAGATATTGATGCGGGCGATTGTATGTACTCCTTATTAGATCTATGGAATAAACCAATATTAGAGCTTACGAAAACAATCACTCCCCAAATACGGTAGAGTCCGCAAAAATATGCCCACGCGGTACGGCCAGCGAAAAAACCAACACGTGTAAGCTTGTTTGCTATCTGCACTAGTATTTTCGTGCTCGGATTTCCTGCAACCCCGTAATTTATATGCTTGTCTATGAGGATGAAGATTTTTTTATGAGAAAAACAATCCTAACAAATTGTTGTTAGTTGGTCAGTGTGCCGTTCACCAGGACGATAAGCATCCTTTCGTGGATATGTGACATGGGAATGATAATGAAATTTGTGCGTTCGTGTAACAGGCTTTGATGAGTGCAGAGGGGCTACTACGAAATTCGAAAATCGAAGTTCGTGACTTACCGTCCCTCTCACTCTCGTATTAAATAATATTAGCGTCAGCAGGACGGCAAGATACGAAGTTCGAATTTTGCACTTCGTAGTAAAAAGCCTGTCACTCCCTCTCGTAACTAAGACGGCTCAGGCCTGAAATATCCGTTTTCCTAAAATGTATTTTTCGCAAAATATCTGCTTTTCAGAATGTCAACTCAACACGTCTTTTGCATAATGTCAGCTTCTCAAAATGTCACCTCTTTAAAATTGCCTGTCTCCAAGAATGACAGTTTTTGTATAATGTTCTCTTTTCAGAAAGTGCTTATTCTCAAAATGTCTGCAACCTCAAAATATCCGCCTTCTTATAACGTTGGCATTCAAGAAAAGTCTTATTCCCAAAATGTCTCCAATCATGGTATTCAAATTTCATCTAAATCGGTTCAGCGGTTTAGCCGTGAAAGAGACAGACTGAGTTACTTTCGCATTTATTAGCATTGATTTTGGTAAAAAAACTAAACTACGACAATCCCTTCGTTCGGGTACGAAACCGGTTAAGAACGAAAAATATTTTGTTCTAAAGCAGCGTTGCCACCAGAGATGTGCGAGGATGTGTTGCGAGGAATATGTTTTTCATCAACCAATAGAAACGCTTCATTAACCCATCCTCGCATAGCACATCTCTGGTGGAAACAGCTCAGCGAAGCGAGGTTTTTGTAGATACAAAACAATAGATTAAACAAGAACATTAGAACATTGATTTGAAAATAAAGCAGACATTATGGAAAAACAAACATAACAAGACTAGCCTATTTAAAAAAGTGAACATAACGGGAAAGCAGAAATTATGGTAATGCTTATATTAAAGGAATGTAAACATTATGAATAGACGACTTCCTGAGATTGTACACATTTTAAATAGCAGACATTTTGAGAAAGCTGACAAAATAGAAGTGCTAACATTGAGAATACATTTTAGGAAAACAGACATTTCAGGCCTGAGCCACTTAGACTCGTGCGGCTAAGCAAATGATACCCTATAGGTACTTAGTCTACTCGTGACCACGGCCACTGCAATATGGCCGAAACGTCTAGGTAGTTATTACTCGTTTTTACTAAAAAAAAAAATTTTTTTCATGCATATAATAGCTTCAGAATAGTTGAATTGTAAAATAAACAAAATTGACAAGTGACATTAACGTGACACATAAGAGAGATATCAAAAAAATCCATATTGTTTAACTTTCTTTTGCTAAAAACTCAGAGTGCGAGCCGGGGTTTGAACCCACGACCCTCTGCTTGAGAGGCGATAGGTCAAACCACTAGGCCACCACGGCTTACTAGGCCACCACGACAACAATCTTACATTGAGACAATTAAACATACTTTAATAGATATATATATACTTAAAACATATTAAACACCCAAGACTTAAAACAAACATTCGTATTTTTCATAAAAATATCTGCCCCGAACGACAATCAAACCTGGGTCCTCAAGCTTCGTACTCAGTTTCTCTAACCAATAGGTTATACAGTCGTCTACATACATATATACTTAGAAACATTCGAAGTTAAGCAGGATTATGGATTAGTTTGCTTAAGCGTAACGTTACATCGGTTATACGATAGTGTAATCTAATTAATGGATTAAATCTATAGTTAAGGTATTATTGGTAATAACTAGAGCGTCACGGCTACATATGTATATATGTGTCGCAGCGTCGTTATACTGGCCACATTGGTGACTGTTGGAATAGCTGTTTATTATAATTTAAGATCCAACTACCATTAGTCAACTTTGATGATTGTTTAATCACGTTCTTTTTAATGCTCCTTTAAGAGGGCTAAAGATGACCATAACTCGGCTATGATGAACACATATCCTGACACATCTGCTTACCTGTCCATCTATCTCTCTGTGCGATTATACTTCGACAGGTAAATAATGCTACCTACTTAAGAAAGAAAAGAAAGAAATTGGTGTCGCTCTCTATTACCCTTCCTCTGCGGTATACATATATGTTTTTTTATTTTTATTCGACTGGATGGCAAACAAGCAAGTGGGTCTCCTGATGGTAAGAGATCACCACCGCCCACAAACATCTGCAACACTAGGGGTATTGCAGACGCGTTGCCAACCTGGAGGCCTCAGATGGGATACCTCACGTGCCAGTAATTTCACCGGCTGTCTTACTCTCCACGCCGAAACACAACAGTGCAAGCTTTATTGTCCATAAAACCTACAAAATTAACACATAACACGAGAAACAGGATGTACAGTCACCTGCATTAATATCTGGAGCGTACAAAAATATCTGACACGTCCTACGCCCCCAGAAATAGTCGTGTCAGATAATTATGAACGCTTTGTTGTGTCAGATATTGGTACCTAGTGGTTGTGGTGGCTGTATGTACATACTCCTTATTTATTTATTTTTTATTCGACTCGATGGCCAACGAGCAAGTGGGTCTCCTGATGGTAAGAGATCACCACCGCCTATAAACATCTGCAACACCAGGGGTTGCAGATGCGTTGCCAACCTAGAGACCTAAGATGGGATAGCAGGTTTTCTAGCGATGGTTCTTAGATATGTTTTATCAATAGACAGTGACAAAGTCGGGGGTTTCCAACTTTTTGTTGGTTAGGTTATTTTTCATGAAAACATGTGTCGCATAGACGTTGTTTACTTGCACATAATAATCACGGAGTAGAAACTAAGACTTTAATTTAGGACTTTGGTATAGTCAAACTTGGTTCAACTAAATCAATGTTCATTGTAACAATGGTAAAATACATTCACTGTATGTTTAAAAATCTGATAAAATTGTTTAAAATATATGTCAATGCATTAATTGGCATCACTTGAAGCAATGAATTGCAAGGACGAAGCCACAGATGCACTACAGAGATAGACTCAGCAATCGCAACGGACGGCATAAATCTGTAGCTAACATGGAGCGAAGATAACGAAAAAAGTAGCGTATGCTATATTTTTTTATATACGAGTAAGTATTTAAAAGATTGTCATGCATTTCTACAAAGCAAACGTTCGATTTCATTTACGAATTTAAATAGAATATTTAATAGTACTTATACGATTGTTAAAAAGAAAAGAGGAAAGAGGTTGTTGAAAAGAGCCGTGGTGGCCTAGTGGTTTGACCTATCGCCTCTCAAACAGAGGGTCGTGGGTTCAAACCCCGGCTCGCACCTCTGTGTTTTTCGAAATTCATGTGCGGAATTACATTTGAAATTTACCACGAGCTTTGCGGTGAAGGAAAACATCGTGAGGAAACCTGCACAAACCTGCGAAGCAATTCAATGGTGCGTGTGAAGTTCCCAATCCGCACTGGGCCCGCGTGGGAACTATGGCCCAAGCCCTCTTGTTCTGAGAGGAGGCCTGTGCCCAGCAGTGGGACGTATATAGGCTGGGGGGGATGATGATACGATTGTTATTATAGTACCTACCTACCGACGAAAAGTCTGCTGTGTTGGCATGCGTGGCGCGCTTAACAGAGTCTGAGGTGCGGGACGCGGCGAAACGACTGTCATTACTTTTAAATTATAACTCGTACGAGTCTTTTAGTGTTTTTATCCATGATAGCCATATCTGCTCTGTAAAAGCGAAATCTTACAGTTTGTTTTTAGGTACATAAAAAAAACGGAACCTTTATAGGATCACTGTGTTGTCCGTCTGTCTGTCTGTCAAGACCCTTTTTCTCAGGAACGCATGGAGGCATCACGCTGAAATTCATTATCAAATACTCAGGTCTACTGTCCCTTGGAGCTTTGAAAAAATTACACATCTAAGCCAACGCAACCAAAAGATACAGCCGTTTATGCTGCAAATTTTCGACACTCGCAAGGGAATCAAAACGTACAGGGTATTTTCCGTGATCTCAGAATCTTGAAATTTGGTACGAAGCAACGTCTTATAGCACAGATAAAGGAAAAATCGCGAAAAGCATACATTTTTATTTTTAGTTACATCATATAATAAAAATATTTGCGATACAGGCCCGACCTAGTGTTAGAACCGCTGTTAAACTCTAGTTCCTACCTTTAGGTTAAGTAGCTATGTAAATTCTTACGTAATGTACTTTAAAATTGGCAAATAAATTATTTTTCATTTTCATTTTTCATAGTAAAAGAAGTGTGGCCCGAGGCAACAGTCTCAGGACCTGTTAAACGTTTCTATATTATTAACTAGGTTTTTTTTTAAGTTACTGTGAATCTTTGTAATAATGGCATTACCTACATAGGTTTCTGTGCATGCATGCCGTACCATTTAGGTTTTTAGCTAGCAATAGTGTTTTATTAAGTTCATTCGATGGTCGAATACCATTTATCATATCTTAGTCTTATCCTGCTGGGCTACTACGAAATTCGAAACTCGAAGTTCGTATCGTACCGCCCCTCTCGCTCTCGTATTAAATAGTATAAGTGTCAGAGGGACCGCACGACACGAACTCCGAGTTTCGAGTTTCGTAGTAGCCCTGCTGATCCCTTAAACTAAATTTTGTCTTTGGATTTGGACATGTATAATTGTATATGTAAATGCTGATTGGGCCTAAAACGAAGCACGCGTTTTAAACAAAGCTATAACCACAGAAACAATTCAAACTGAAATATAGATAAACTGAAAAACCAGAAAAAGAGACCAGCAGGGCTACTACGAAACTCGAAACTCGAAGTTCGTATTGTACCGTCCCTCTCGCTCTCGTATTAAATAGTATAAGTGTCAGAGGGACCGCACGACACGAACTTCGAGTTTCGAGTTTCGTAGTAGCTCTGCTGCGATGGGAATCGAACCCAGGTCCTCAGCATTCTGTGCCGCGTGCCATACCCCTACACCACCACTGGACTAAAAGTAACAAAATTTGGAGTTGAAATAAAAAATACAAAAATACTCCAAACACCAATCTGAATTATAACCATAGAGTTTGACCCCCTTACTTTGTCTATCTAATCTAGATAATATCTTTGGATAAATTTTACCGCGCCACATCGGTTATCGTGACGGCTCCAATCGAAACAATTGAAACAATTGCTCTGTCCACATTCACTCGATTCCTATCAAATTATGGCTTTATTAGCCTGTACTGATAAATTATAAATAAGGCAATATGGATGCCACAAATACACCAGATATTGGTGATTGTTGTACGAAACTAGCACACAACTACTTTCAAGTTAAATCATCATCATCATCATCATTATCATCATCATCATCATCATCATCAGGGAGGGGGGGGTGGGTTGCCATAATCCCCACGCTTGGCAGGCGGCTTGGGGATCGCAGTGTTATGCTGATGGTTTACGCAGAAGACGCTGCTGCCCGTCTTCTGGATTTTTCCCTTAGTCGCCTTCTACGACACCCAACGGAATGAGATGGGGGGGAGCTATTCTTGTCCGGCCACCCCACGGATAAATAACAAGTTAAATAACAGTCATAATTTCACAAGAACGTACGTATTGTAGTAGTAGTATGTTGAAAAAAAACTGCGATGAATTAATGAAAGTAATTTTTAATAGAAAGAGAGTGAAACAATTTTTATGAAAATCCGCCGACTAAAAGTGATTTGACGAAAGTGTTGTGGACAAAAATATGTACCTACATTCTACTCCATCGGCCGCCTGGATTTGAATTACTCCAATTTCCACAATTCACCATTTGGGTAATTCTACGATGATGATGAAATAAATGAACAAGCGTCTCCATCGCTATCAGTATCCTGTCGCATATATTGAAGAAATGAGCCACACCGAGCAGACACGACAGCAGGGCTACTACGAAACTCTAAGTTCGTGTCGTGCGGTCCCTCTGACACTTATACTGTTTAATACGAGAGCGAAAGGGACGGTACGATATGAACTTCGAGTTTAGAGTTTCGTAGTAGCCCTGCTGCAGTTAATAGTAGATTATTGTCGTGGCCTGGAAGTAGGCAATTGCTGGCTGAGTATGAGTATTAAACGGACGAGCTTGCGACTCCGTTTAACTAATACGAAGCCAGCAATTGCTATTCCAGCCGAGACTAATATAAAGCTTTTCTCAAAAATGGTGAATAATTCTGAAATAGAACAAACTTTTTCTTAAAATATATTATAAAATATAATTTTATTCCAATATTTTTCTTATGCTTTCCCGCCTTTTTTCATCAAAAATAAACTGCAGGTGCATTGTTCCACCGAAAACCCCTCAAGCTATTTCAGACCCAATAGAAAAAGTCCGGAGTTCCAACAAAATATCTGATACCAAAATTTCCATGGCCTTTTTAATTAAAAAAAAAAGTGACTGATTGCAGGCGCGCTAATTCATTATTGTAGAGCTAGCGCGCCTGCAATCTTTTTAACTTTTTAATTTTTCGCTGACCATAAACTATGCACTTTACCTTCTGATATGTAAAGAATAATGACAACTTTTACGGACATTTTTGAGAAAAACTACTTAAACACTCGCAGAACTACCCATTGACGTTCTTGAAATGAAATGAAATAAACTGTATTACTTGCTTTATTCTTATCAAACGTAACTGTTTCTGGCAACATGCGAGAGTAAGGCATACAAAGCCGAAGTTTATACGGTAACATTGGTCGACTATTGTCATCTGCTTAAAAACGGGTCTGTGGACTAGCAGGGAGAGTAAGAAAAACAGAATCAAGTAACCAGGGTGGAACTTTTTCATAATCAATTTCGCTATGATTTCTTTAGCAAATGTATGGATGGGATCTCAGCATCACATTAGTAACGCAAAGGTTCCAACTTGGTATTATAGTCACCTGCCTGCATTAAATATCTGCCATAGCGGAGCGTGCAAAAATAAATAAATAAATATCATGGGACACTTGACACCAATTGACCTAGTCCCAAACTAAGCAAAGCTTGTACTATGGACACTAGGCAACGGAAAAACATACTTATATAGATAAATACATACTTAAATACATATTAAACATCCAAGACCCGAGAACAAACATTCGTATTATTCATACAAATATCTGCCCCGGCCGGGATTCGAACCCGGGACCTTAAGCTTCGTAGTCAGGTTCTCTAACCACTTGGCCATCCGGTCGCAAAAAATATCTAACACGTCCGTACCTAGCCGGCCCTAGAAAAAGAGTCTTGCACGCTTTCTTGTGTCAGATATTGGTGCTGGTGACTGTGCAGTCGCTGAATCACGTACCAGAGTGGAACCTTTTCTTAATCAATTTCGGTATGGTTTCCTTGGCAAATGTATGGGATCTCAACATGACATTAGTACTACAAAGGGGTACCTTTGTACGTGTTTCAGATTCCTTGACTCATATATACTCGTAGATGAGCGAGGATGTATTGCGAGGAATGTGTTTTTCATGGACCAATAGGGACGCTTTATCTATCCCCCCCCCCGCACAGCATCTCTAGTGGAAACGGAGCCTTAATCCCTAAGTTAAGCCTACAAACATTTAAATTATGTAGCTTAGTTCCAGGTACCCTGAATTGTTGAAATTGAACGCAAAAAGGCTTTCGGCCCCAAAAAGTTATACCACAAAGAGCGTGCGTAGTTGCGTTTGAACTCAGAACTTTTACAATTATTTCCCTTCATGCAAAAGAAAAGTAATTTGCGAACAAGAATAATTTAACGCTACCTACAAGTGTGCCACGCGAGATTGTTTCGCTAATCTCTGTATTGTAGCGGTTCGCTTCATGTTTCCTAAGACGAACTGCCAAAGAATGGAATTCGCTTGAATGAATGAAAAAAGTTTATTCGACACACACATGATATGACACACACACACAAAAATTAAAAAAAAAGTAGAAGTACATAATATGACATAAAATTTTAAAAAATAAATATAAAAAATATACAGTTATACCATAAAAAAAATTTCAATAATCCCAAAAAAAAAGGAGGAAAAAAAAAATAAAGTAAAACAAAAACTACTCCATACCCGTCCGCATCGTACTTGGCCCAAACGTACCCATTACGTGCCATTACCCCAGCGGCATTGCCCCGCTGTATGGCCAACGAGACCCGCTGGACTGGACCAAGTACGACCCGGAACGGGGGGAAATAAATTAAAAATAAATAACATAAAATTTTGTATGTGTGAGCTACAAGGTCTCACCTCAGCATAAATGCGAACTCCTGGGATGGTGTCAGCGCTGGTCTGCCGTCTCAGCGAGATCGGCGCTTCCATCGTCTATATTTCCAGCCAGACAGATACCTACCTCTCTCTTAGACTCTTATTTGGAAACTAAACGCCTTCCTTAATGGAAACAGACGGACTATATAAGATGATCCTATAAGAGTTCCGTACTTTCCTTTTGTGACACGTAGGTATCCCCAAAAACTTATCACAATCAAGGTTTCTCTGATAGGCTGGTGTCGTGAAGTTCATTTAACAGCTTTGATATTAGCGATACTATCGCCATCTGGCGATTTTCGCCTGTCAAGATACCCTCTTATTTAAAATATATTTAAATTCATTCAAAGTAACTCATTTCATAAGTACATAACGAACAACGCAAATTTCCTTCTAGATAAAAGCGATTCGACTAGTGACGCCGCCCGGCGTCGCTGGCAATTTGCATGCGCCCCCCCGTCTGCGTCGTGTCGTGAAGTTAAACGGTCGCGTGCCAGCCAACCGCCAGCTCAGGCCTTAGGAACCCCCAGAACCCCAGTTGGGGGTTCTAGTTTTCACTGTTTGCCAGAAAAGTTGACAGCTACATTTTTATTAAGCCTCGACGCAAAAAGTTGTTACGAGTTTGACGTCGATGTCTGTCTATAGCATCATGCCTCTTAAACGGATGGACCATTTTTGATGTTTTTTTTACGTGATAGTAAGTTTTCTTGCGGTGGTACTTATGTTTCATGAAAATTGGTTCAACCGTTTTTAAGATATTGAACTTTGAAATGAGAATGTCGATTGTTTTCCAACTATTCTAAGTTTGTTAGGTCATTAAGAACCGACATTAAAAACTATGTTATCAATTCGACATTCCAAACATACGAAAGCGTTGTTGCCTAATTAACGCGCACGTTTCGCTCGCGCTTCCCGCTCGCTCAATCAACGAAGGACGACGAATTTTTTGATCGCAATTTGCAACGTCCGATATCAAGTTGCTGATCATTCGCAAGGTTTCCCCAATTAAGTGGCATTCTCACAAATTAAGCGTTAGTTAACAGGTTCGCGGAACTTCATAATCCCGTAGTAAGGCTTCGGTTTAACAAATTCGGGGATTCCGCAGGGCTGGCACTGCTAAAAATATTACTATAGGCAGTTCCACCAGAGTTGAAGTGAATGATTGCACACAGCTACAAAAAAAATATTATTGCACGAAAGGAGAACGAATAAAATCAACGAGTAAATGTCAAAATCCTGCTGTCATTACAAGACATGTTCTTGTGTGCGTGACCTCAAGTCTGGTGGCACTACCTATAACTAGTTTTTACCCGCGGCTTCGCATACGTAAACTATTAGATCCGGCATTTGCCGGGATTTCACAAAATTCCCATGCGAATTCCCACAAATTACATCATGGATTTCGTCAACGCTGTAGGTATATAAAACATCGGCGCCAAAATGCATTTGTCTAATCGTAGCGGTTAAATTTAATTTTTAATACAAGCTTTTTTTTGCTGCCTGTACTTGTATTGTCACCCAAACTACATTTGCATACCAAATTTCAATGAGCAGAAGATCCTAACCGGACTACCAGGATGTCACTACCAGATTATTGTATTGTCACGCAATTTACATAAGTATACCAAATTTCAAGTCAATCCAACTACTGGAAAGTTGGTCGAATTTAACTTGCAAGATTTGATTACAGACAGACAGACAACGGGACAGGTGAAACAGAAAACAGGTGAAAAAAAAAAATAAAAGCTTGTAAAAACACTTGTGGTATTAATACTATTCTGAATAAAAAATATAATAATTCAGTCTGTTTTGTGTCAACCAGTCAAGTCTGACATTGTGTAATATATCTAAAAATTGAAGCTCAATATTTGCGTATTTTTTTCACACTAACTTGTCAATTAAAAAACATTTTATTTCGAAATTTCCCGTAAATTTTTGGCAACCCTAGATTCGAAGAACACGCCTCCACCAATTATAAGTCTTCATCAAACATCTGTCAGACACACGGCGCAACTAAATTCAAACCTTATACGAAAGACGCAAAAGTTAACTTTGTTCAAAGTCGACTAACGTCTATGTTATGAGGGTGGGAAAAGTGAGTTTTCCCGAGAAATACCCTTATTGATTTTTAAATGTGTCAACAATAATATTTCACTTTGTTGCTGAAGCTACGACGGGGAAGCGGAATTTACAACTTTGTCATCCGTCTCGCAAATTACTCTGTAAACATCAACTATGTAGAGAATCAACATGTCATGCATTCAAGTGATATATTATACAATTATCAGCACATGGGCTAATTTTATCGTTTTAAACTTTCGTGATTTTCCCTCATAGCCAAAATACCACCAATGGGACTTATCAGGGCCAATCAACTATTTTACCGACACTTTGGGCGTCTCCTGCGTTAACAAAATTGGGTCTGGCGTTACCAAAAAATCGTACTTCCAACAAGATATTTCACGGTTTAATAGCTTAAACTTACGTAGGGTGGCATGTATTCATGTACACCATCTATTAAATTACAGAAAAAACATGTTTACTTACAAAAATCTGCAAGTGTTTGAAAAATATCGGGGACAGATTAGTGTCGGTAAAAAAGTTGATTAGCCCATCACGCTAAAACACACGAGTAATATTTACCTCGAAGTTTCAACCACATTACAGTGGTCGTGGTCACAAATATTACTCGTTTAGTTTTAGCGTGATAAGTCCCGTTTGTGGTATTTTGATCATGGGCTAATTATTAGCTTTCTTTTGATATTATTATCCGCTCTCTACTGATGATGACACCTCAAATGTTGATAACCTAACCAACAAAAAGTTGGAAAAAACGGCTGAACCGATTTTGATACAACATATCTAAGAAACATCGCTAGAAAACCTGCTTACAAATAAAAAAAAATCAAATCGGCCCATCCGTTTAAGAGCTACGATGCCACAGACACACAGACACACAGTCACACATAGCGGTCAAACTTATAACACCCCTCTTTTTGCGTTGGGGGTTAAAAACCGTCCCGCCGTTAAGCTACAGACAGAGACCAAAGAAATATACATACACTCAGCATCAAAAGTAGCGGATCATTTTTTTACTATGTCGTTTTAGCACATTTGTAAAATTTCTATGGTATTATGATTGGTTTTTTGGAGTCTTTTTGTATTTTTTATTTCAACTCCAACTTGTTACTTTTACGGGTATCCCGTGAAACAATATCGAAAATACAAACTAAGACATGGATGCACAGAAAAATCATTAAAAGAGACCAGCGCTTGGAATCGAACCCAGGTCCTCGGCAATCCGTGCTGCGTGCTATAACCCCTACGCCACCGCTGGACAGGCTGCTTAAGTAGCGTAGTAGAAAAAAAAACAACCTGAGATATGTGTGCATAGGAAAAATTCGTGTCTCGATTCCTGTCCAGCGGTGGTGTAGGGGTTATAGCACGCAGCACAGATTGCTGAGGACCTGGGTTCGATTCCCAGCGCTGGTCTCTTTTTCTAATTTTGAAGCGATTCTCATAAACGCTCGCCCCACTAAATCTAACGGCGAACTAATAAATAGCATTGTCTGGCTGACTCCGTAAACACCCCTGCGTGATGTTATGCGGTCTACGGACAGTCGCGAACAAAAGCACATAACATTATATTGTTACAAAATTGCTATATGACAACAGCTTTGTTTTAATAAGTTAGTTGATTGCATTGAAAAGGCATTCCCGCCGTGTATAAGCGCTTTTACTAATTAAATAAAGAATGACACCTACTTTTGATCGTTAAGAGGGATAAGCAACGATTAAGTACTTTAATCTAGCTAACGAGGTGACAGTAACGCACTTAACCGCGTGGTTTTAGCGTGCCGTCCCTATTCAAAGTATCGCTTGAGAACGGTACGCTCTAGCGTTAGCCGCATAGTGCGTATTACATAGCTGAAAACTGGAACACTTAATTGGACAAGGTTTGACTTACGACGGTTTTTTCTCGGCTGACATGACCAACACTGACGCGTTTTACCTGAAACACAATTAAAATAAATTATTAAATGCACTGGCCGAGCTCTAAAATAACCAGAAACCATGTTGTCTATCGCAGTTAGGTAGTATTGGCTATTTCAGTCTGCTATTAATACCCTAATGAACCATACAAACGAGTACATTTTATTATTATGATATACAGATAGCAAACATTACCTATTAGAAGTTAAATACTTTTAATTGACAACTCCTCATCCTAAGGTTATCATCAACATAAAGGCCCATGCGTCTGTTTCAGACAAATTTTGGCGTATTACTTGTGCACGTCTTTGGTGGCTGACTAGACCGATTTGAGAGCGACATGTTCTACAGGCGTGACAAGCGAAGTTTGTGGAGGTTGATACAGAATCCCTTCTGTAAATTATTGAATCAGGCGTTACTTTGCGGAGGTCCATATCAATGAACTAAAAGAATTTCTTTGCTCACAATAATTAGGTGGCTGGTGGTAGATGGTAACTAGATTCCTGACCAACAACTGCCCCGACAACTGGTACCTGCTATCCTAAGGTACCATACAATATGAAAAAATATACCTACATATAAAAATTGTCAACGTCTTTAACACGTTTGTACGTGAATGTACTATTTATCTACGTATCTACCAGGGGCCTGACAGTTTAGTTTCATTCATCGACGTTGTAGCGCTGCCATTTGTATGATATTATTACAATCTGTGGACCGCCGCCATTTCTTTGCTGTCATGTCCTTACCCGTCATTGTGTTTTAAACATTGAGTTGAGTGCGGGTATTTTCTTGCGTTGTCCTCCCGTTTTGGTCGAGTTGTAGTTCCATGAGTATAACCATCCTCCTCTGTTTAACAATACAATACTCTACTTGCGGTAGTGTTTAGTGCGAGTGATATTCTACTGACTTCCAATATGGCAAAATTCAAGTGTTGTGTTGTTGATTGTAATTCAACAAGTGCCACTGACAAACTATTTTGCATGCCCAAAAACGACTATTTACATAATCTTTGGATGTCGTGGCTAGTACTGACTAGCCCTTATTTGCTGGCTTTAACCAAGAGTCAACTGTTGTTGAAACGCGTATGTGAAAGACATTTTGACCATACTCAGTTCGATCGAATATATTATATTCTTGCCTGTTCACGGAAAAGGAAATGGTTCATGGTGTACCACTCTCGTCTAAGGGAAAGTTTTTCTAACCTTTGCAATAATAGCTCCATGTTCAAAATTTTATTCAAATATAAATTTAATGGAAAGAGACCGTTTAATGAATAAATGATTAAAAACACTTGGTCGTTTTATTTCATAACTTATACGAGTATGAATAAAAATTAAATTAGTACAAGACATCCGTAACTCCCATTTATCGTAGAGCGCATCACTAGCATTGACTGGAGACTATCGATAATGATTATATCGACCTGTGGAAAGCCCTACGACTGTCAAACAAGTACCACAGATTGTAAAATTTAACAGCGCTACAACGTCAATAATAGGAAACAACAATAATTGACTGTCCTATCTGTAGCTAGCTACATATTAGTAATCTGTGGTATCTACCCTTGAGCTATCCCGGTCTAGCGTGCGTCGAATGAGTAATGGCGAACCCCACGAGGGAAATATCAAAACACTAGCCGCTAGAATTTAGGGCCCTCGCTAATAATCTAGCCATCTCGATGAGTTCCTTGACCTTATATGCTCGAAATGCTGCGAAAATTTGGTTAATCGCTCCCACGCCGGAACTATAATTTGTCCACAGTAAAAAATATCCTGTGTTCTTTCTTCAGCATCTTAAAATACCTCTATTAGTTACCAAATATTATCTCAATCGGTTCCGCGGTTTAAGCGTGAAGGGGTAATAGACAGGCAGAGTTATTTTCGCATAAGCACATATATGAAATGAGTCAAAGTCAAAATAAGTTTTCAATTTAGGCTATAATAAGCACTTGTGAATGTCAACATAAATCTATCGCCAGTACGGAAACTCTCTTCTGAATAACCTAACCAACCAAAAGTTGGAAAACC
This sequence comes from Choristoneura fumiferana, assembly GCF_025370935.1. NCBI lineage: Eukaryota > Metazoa > Arthropoda > Insecta > Lepidoptera > Tortricidae > Choristoneura > Choristoneura fumiferana. The sequence goes on from NC_133486.1 coordinate 325,773, forward strand.
CGCGACTTTGTCTCTTTAAATTTTTTTTTTTAATTATTAAATGGCTTCTGTCCGTTTGAACAATTCTGCCAGCGTCAAGGTTGAGAGCTAAAAATGAGCTGAGTAGAGATTAGGTATTGTTATTGATATATTGTGCTGTCAAATAACCGGTAGGGTTAGTTCGAGGTACCTACAACAACACTTCAAAACTTCAATATCTCAAAAACGGCTGAAGCTATTTTGATGAAACATATCTAAGAACCATCGCTAGAAAATCAGAATTCAAATAAAAAAAACCGCATCCAAATCGGTCCACCCGTTTGTGCTACGGTGCCACAGACAGACACACATAGCGGTCAAACTTATAACTCCCCTCTTTTTGAGTCGGGGGTTAAAAATAGAGCGGCAGGAGCGTGCTCTGCTCTTGACAGGAACTAGTGGCAGAACGATGAGGTTTTCGCCTTAGCACTTAGGGCTTAGCGCTTAGGGATACTCAATAGGCTATAAAGAAACTACTTTAAAATGGTTTCAAAAAGTGAAGAAAATAAGTGGGCTCTAAAGTTACGAAATTTCCCAATTTAATTTGCAAAAGAAAACTGTGCCAAACATTCGATAACGCCGTCGCGCCGTTTAGACTTGTCAAATATGGCCGTGGGCTGGGCAAAAAATAACTGATTGACATTTACAAATGATCAGCTTTATTCACTGCAAGATATTGATTGGGATTGATCAAAGGAAGTAGCTAATACAGTAGCGGTTTGGGGCTACCTTGATCGTTATATTCACGTTATAATCACACTTTATCAAGTTTCCGAAACAGACTGTAAAGCAAGCGGTTAAAGTTTATTTTTGAATACAAGTTTAGTCGACATCGTCTGATATTATTATACGCAAACTATGTTGCCTAGACGAAAAACTAGACCATTCTAATAACTTAGGATTTGTGATTACGCTCCCAAGGATGAGGGCGAAAACTTGAGATGAAGTTTACAAATGGCTGATCAAGATGTTTACGGCACATCATATTTTCTTTACAGAAGAAAATACTTTATAAAGAAAGTACATCAGACTGGTATGAAAATAAAGCCCGGTTCACATTTATCTGTCGTGTTGTGTCGTGACGCATCAGAACGGTATCGGTTTCATACAAATTTTATATGGTTGTGTTCACATTTATCTGATTCAGTGTCACAGAATAACTAATAGTACTACCGTAGTGGCAGTGTGTTGTGACGGCTTGTGTTGTGTCGCATCACAAGCATAGAGAGACAGAGAGCAGAAATTTAGAACGATAAAAAATAATAAAGCAAAACATTCCACGTCGAGAAATGGAATGAAAAAATATATTCTTAGAAGTTTTACCATGATAAAGAGTATACAGAAGGCGTTTTGTTACATAACGTGCGACGTGCTAACTCAAATGTAGAAACAATGCAGATACTACAGGCTTGGGCTAGCGTGACGTGATGACTGGAATTAAAAAAGAATAACTTTCTAGGGAAGAAAATTAAAGCCTACCTATTTGTTCCGAATCATTTCTGCGCTCATTATATGACTTTTTAATGTATAAATGCAAAAATATGTATACACGACTTTATGCACTTAACATTAAGGCCGTGTATAAATAGTTTTGCAACTTTGGCCGCGTCGATATCTTTGCCCTTGACTGTATCCTCTGACAGAGATGTCTATCTCTAACTTCGCTGCTGATTGCCTACAAAGTCTACATCCTAACACCAAGCAGAGCACACAAATTTCCGTCCAAAATCTTCCTGGATCCCTACAAGAATGTATTCCGGATAATCGTACTCAATCTACCCAATAAACATTCCATTTTCCCCCGTATACAGATGACTTCATCTCCAAAGGAATCCTTTAGGAGTATACCCACATCGTTCCCGCAATTTACGGGAAGCGGGAGAAAAACAAAAGCTTTCTAATTTAAAAAGATTATGCCTTGGTAGGGAGCATGCATGACAGGGTTCATCTGAATGTTGTTACGCCATCACCGGCACTTACCGCCTCCCGGCTTTGCATAATTTAACTCGGTAAACGACGCCAATGACATTGCTGTCGCGCGATTGCTGTGCGATTTTTTTGCTAGAAAACGCAGTGGCTTTTACTAGATTACTTTACTAGTTTGCGACGGTTGAGATAAGGTTCTCACCGTTATCATTAGGAGATATTCCACAAATAACACAGGTTAGAATGAAGTAGAATTGAACAAAATCTTTTTGCTTAAGACACAATGTTTCACAATGTGTACCTATGTGATTCCTTATCAAACCTGTAAGTCAAATTGTCTGCTCTATTTTACAGACATTGTACAGATTTGTGCTGTTCATAAAGATTATATATGTATTGTAATGTCTCAATTCTTTCTCAAAAGGTTGATTGAATAGAAACGTTCACTTTAGATTTAAGCCATGATCATATAAACTTATGATCAATTGTCGGCACGGTTGCAATTTTCGCTTGTTCAAAAAGTTCTATTGTCATTGTGATGTGGATCACATGTGTCACAGTATCCAATCCACGATCCAATGCAGATTCCCGAGAACATTTTAACACAACGCCGCCCCAATTATTAAGAGTGCGCTGTCCAAAATATGGCAAAATTTCAGCGTTTTAGCAAGTTAAGGTGGTAATCCGCATTATTTAATACTACACTAACTAACCCAACGACCATTGTAGTGATAAATCTAAAGATTTTCCAGTCGCAAGATTGCAACGGCCAGTAAACTCATCAGCTGCCATCTTAGTTATGCTCGCAGCTGCATCTTGCAAGTCACTCCGGGTGGAATTTCAATTTTGCCTTTTGCTCCCTTCAGTAGAGTGTTAAGCTGTATTCAGCGGTAGCTCTGAATTTTTCATAAATTTAAAAGTCTATTACGGAAGAGATATCACAAAGGAGAGTCATGAAAATTCGACACGTCTAAACCACAGTGAAATATGTCTTCATGAGCTAGAAATTATGTTAATAAAATTAAATATTCTTGTTATATTTTCCTAAGTTATACCGAAATTAAGAATGCCGTGGTGGACTAATGGTAAACCATCAAGGTCAAAACCTACCTATAGTGAATTTTCTCAATGTGTTTTCGAAACAATAAATTGAAATTACTTTGCGTATTTTTGTTGGTAATGATACCTAACGGAGAAGAGAAATGTCATAAATAAACAAACAAAAGCATTTCCAAGTTTGATAGTAATTTAGAAAGATGTGCGTCAGTTTTTGTCTACTTGAGTCAATTGATCGAATTGGTAGGAAACTCTCATTGTTTACCAGAAAACGCGGAGTTCAGACGCAGTTGTAACACAACCTTCTGATCGACTGCCAACTTCTCGATAGATTTGTGTTGTTTCCTTACAGCACTCTATCAACGTCAAGACTTAATCTTAACAAAATATACGTTGTTTCCTCAATTTTTTACATTAATACAGCGAATGATCACTAATATACACGATGATATCTGTGAGTTTTAATTAAAATTAAACTATTTATATAGTCTATGAGGTTCCGAGCTCTTTAAAAAGACATAAACATCACAAAACATAACATTAGCAAGTAATGTGACAAAGAATTTATGTTAAAAGTTATTTCCGAAATAAAAATGACAAAGAAAAATTCTGCGGTTCCATGTCAGTGTGACTTCGTTGTGACCGCTATCAAGTTATCAACTACTGAATCGGAAAAATTGGTACCTGATAACCGATTAAAAATCATCGCGTAAAACCAAAACCTTGACTGTTATTTTTGCTGCTTTGGTTTTGCTTGAGGTCCCGGGTTCGATTCCCGGCCGGGGCAGATATTTGTATGAATAATATGAATGTTTGCTCTCGGGTCTTGGGTGTTTAATATGTATTTAAGTATGTATTTATCTATATAAGTATGTTTATCCGTTGCCTAGTATCCATAGTACAAGCTTTGCTTAGTTTGGGACTAGGTCAATTGGTTTCAAGTGTCCCATGATATTTATTTATTTTATTTTATTTATTTAACCGACGACCATCTAGCAAAGCAAAAACGAAAACTCTACCCCCTTGTTTTTGCTACAAACAAACGGCCATTATCATTCACGAATCCTATTATCTTCTGTAAATCAACAGCTGAAAGCCCTTTCAGACAACACTACTTAACTGATTTTACCATCCCATCTTTCTTCCAATAAAGCCATGCGTCTTGGTTTCGTTGCGTCATGTAACATACCCTTTTACGACTCAGCTTTCCCTGATCGAGGACTGTCTCAGCAGGAATCAGGGTAGGAATTCGCTTGTTTGATAACGAGACGGGGTTTGTCGTCTATTTGGTTGTATTACTTCATTATGTAACGGAAGCTCGCAAAATCTTGTATGGAATTCAAACGCGTTATGTTACTTTAGTCGTGCATGGTAGGCTACGTCTGAAAATTGTTTTCGTAGAGATTTAACAAGCTCGGGCGTTTCAGATAGAAATATAAGTGAAATGGTTATTGTTATTTGGGACGTAGAATCTTGTTTATGGGTTAAGATAGCTATGCGTAAATTGCTGTAAGAATAGCGGAATTGTTATATTGTTGCGAAGTCATGATAAACCAGACTATGTATTTCATCAGACGACTATCAGGCCAGGAAGCTTAAGCTTATCTTTTAAATAAATAAGTTACATACTGGTACAGGTAAAAAACTAAGTAAATGATCTGTTGTATATAGTAGTGCACAGAATTGATATGGAGCTTAAGTCATTTTGCGAATTTGGAACGTCAATTTGTTTATACGGACACGTTACTACTACATATCACAACAGGTCATTTACTTAAGTTTTTTACCTAGGCTATAGTATTCAATGGTCCACCCACGGTTAATAGTATATAATTTAACTCGCATCAACGTGTAGCACATAGTTCGCCAGCTCTTTTGAAATTATAGTAAGGTTTCTCAAAAACTTTTTTGATTAAGTGAAGATTTCCGGTAAAAATTGTGTGCTAATCCCCCTATCTTGTAAACAGTTTGTCCAATATGCAAAAAATATGGAAAGGTAACGCTTTATGAATACTTTCAAAGGAAATTGGTTTCAACATGATCGGATAAACCGTTTTAGAGTTATTGCTGAAAAAGTGCGCTTCTCAACAAAAGGACGTAAGTGCCGTGAAGATACGCTCTTTTTCTGGTAATAGATTTTAAGACAGTAGTAAGTGTTTTAATTGTGTTATAACGCACATAATATTACTTGTTTTTTTCGTAATGGCTACGGAATCCTATCTTGGGCGTGTCCGACACGCTCTTGGCCGGTTTTTTTTTTTCAATCAATATTTTTATTCGTCGAAAATAGTTATGTCATTGAAAGTAATTATGATCCATATCGTATCCCGTAGAAAATACCTGTATTTTCTGTACTGTTCAGGAGTTATGTGGTGTTCATCAAAAAGTAGGTAATTGTATTAAGTATGTATACAGTTACAATTTTATCAGAATTCATTAAGGTCACTATTTCTTTATCATACAGTTCTCTATCAGAAAGCACATAAGTGCTGTTAACTAAAATAATTAAGACAACTGTTACTTTTTAAAAATAAACTAGTCGATTGCATTTTAACGATCTAAAATCACTAGACCGTTTGACGTCTAGCAATTCAATTACTTACTTTAACATTTCATTAGGAAAAGCGTTAGCACATTTGCTGCGACACATTTGAGGTAAACCGTTGGGTCGGCGGGTTCAGCAGCAGCAAATGCCGCCAAATTAAAACACGCCAAGTATTCCGCCTTGATGTCCGCGTATGATTTCGTACAAGTCGCTGTGGAAACGGCTGGACCCTGGGGCGATGAGGCCCTTGAGCTTTTTAAGGAGCTGGGGCGACGATTGAGGGAGGGCAACGACCCCCGTTTGGGGTCCTGGTTAGTTCAGCAGGTCTCCATTGCTACAATGCTGCTGGTGTATATTCCGCCTTGATGTCCGCGTATGATTTCGTACAAGTCGCTGTGGAAACGGCTGGACCCTGGGGCGATGAGGCCCTTGAGCTTTTTAAGGAGCTGGGGCGACGATTGAGGGAGGGCAACGACCCCCGTTTGGGGTCCTGGTTAGTTCAGCAGGTCTCCATTGCTACAATGCTGCTGGTGTATATTCCGCCTTGATGTCCGCGTATGATTTCGTACAAGTCGCTGTGGAAACGGCTGGACCCTGGGGCGATGAGGCCCTTGAGCTTTTTAAGGAGCTGGGGCGACGATTGAGGGAGGGCAACGACCCCCGTTCGGGGTCCTGGTTAGTTCAGCAGGTCTCCATTGCTATTCAGCGGGGCAATGCTGCTGGTGTAATGGGGACCTTTGGGTCGGGCAGGACTCTGGGCGGGGATAGTACTTTACGATCCCACTGAATAATAAAACTCATTTGATGACGAGATTGGGCTGAGTTTATCACGTTGGTCGGCGTCCTTACTCGGTATGGGTACTGGCAGAATACCAGCGCTGCGGCTTACCGCAGCACAATGCTGAGCCAGCGCCTGTTCTTCAGTGCATCACATGGCTTCTCATTTATGTGTCTGATCTGTTTAATTGTTATTTCATTTATGTTTTTATTTAATTGATAGTTTTATTACTCATTAGCTACTAAGCCATGTCTTTGTTTTGAAGAATAAAGATTATATCTATCTATCTATCTATACCTATGTAAAAATTTGTTATGTTGTTTGTTTGTGAATTTAATAAAGTTTGACGAGCCTTGTTGCGGATGTATCAATGCGTTATTTCTTTTTTTTTTGTTGGCTGAATATTTTTGTTTTTAATTATTCTTCCTTTTTTTATGTAAACGGAAAAGTACTATTAACCTAGTGTTTTTTTTTTCGAGGGAGGTGGAGCATGCCCGACTCATCTGAGAATTGCTCACCAGACGCATACGGACTAAACTCCACCCCCTGTGGAGTGTTTGACCTATGTACTCTCAAACAGAGGATCAGTTCAGATCGCGGGCTTTATTTAGAAAGAAAATAGATTTTGTTCACAACAACATACGACACGACACAACACGAAGGACAAAGATAGATAGTGTCATTGCGGCTGCGAATCGGACACTGGCTCAGCATAATAAGTCTCTCGCAGAGGACCATGAGTACACTGCGTGTTCAATACAACAATGCTTCTACGGCCAACACTATGCTGAGCTGAGACTGCTTCGCGATTTCGCAAATACCTACTACTTAATGTTTTTTTTTTGTTTTGTGTTTGTGTAATTTGCGAAGTGCGAAATAAATATTTTCTATTCTATTCTATTCAAGATGCTGTTGAGGCTGCCTCGATTCGGCAGTATTCGTCGTACGGACGACTTTTATGCCACAATGCGGAGAATCGCCTCGCTGCTTTGCAGAGTGCGGGCCAGCTCCAACCCCATCCTGACCACATGTATAGCTCCCCTATCATGCGCCACTTCAAGCATGTAATGACCGCAGTGAGATTTTAACTTTTAGTACTTAACTTTTATTTCTTAGTAGCTGTAAAAACTAAACTGACCTTAGTTAAGTATTAAGTTTTGCGTGTAAATTAACAATTATGGACCTCGTAGTTGTCCGAAACAAAAATCTTTATTATTATTATTATAATGCTGAAGCGTTAAAGCACCCCAGCACTGACTTACAGCCAGCACCGTCGGTACACTCGGACAGCTACTACCCAATAATAACTATATAAGTACTTACATAAGACGATATGAATAGATGATTTTGAACCAAAAGATTACGAAACTCTTTCACTCGCAAAACAGGAAATTATAATTAAGTTTCGCGAGTGTACTCATGTATAGGGAATTGAAAACTGTAAAATAAGTACAAAATAGTTCAGACACATGAACAACCGTATTAAATTTGTTACATTTGAAAACTTTTCCCATTTATCCACCCAACCATTGTCAACCCATCTCTATTCGTCGAGCAGGTTAACCTGATACCTGTCAAAAGGATTATACGGGGTATTTTAACACCGTAAAACCCGTGTTAAATTATGATACCTGTATCCGAATTTTAAAGTTAGTCAGGAAAAGTTGTGGATTTAACCGGATAAAATAAAAATCACTTTTCATAAATAAAAAAATATTAATGGCTAATTCGTAGACCTTCTTCCTCGAGCAACGCGACTCTGTGGCTGCTGCAACACGCACACAGCGTAAAGATACCGGTTGGTACCCGACTGCACGCGACAGCAACAGACGACATGTCGTCGCGACACTACTGGTTTCTATGTATTTCTATGAAATTCCCTCCATAGCTAGTGATAGCGACGCGTCGTCGAGCGGCAGACGACACTGTCGCCCGACCGCAGATCAGTAGTGCCGCTGACGCCGGGAGCAACGACACGCCGAGCGAAGTCGATTTTCAAAATGGATTTTTCCGTTTCCTTGGATTTAAACTAATTCTGATTTCTTCTCGGATTAAACTTAATATAAAATTTAACTGTTTTTTATTTTATACGACAAATCTCTCTGAATTCTTTCATATCGCTTTTCAAATGTTTATTGACCAGTATGTTGCTTATCGTCTTCTTCTGTATGATAAAAACCAACTGGATGCCGTCTGCTGTTGCCGTCTGCAGTCGGGTTCGAAATCATGACTGCAGTGACAGCAGAGCTACTACGAAACTCGAAGTTCGTATCGTACCGCCCTCTCGCTCTCGTATTAAATAGTATAAGTGTCAGAGGGACCGCACGACACGAACTTCGAGTTTCGAGTTACGTATTAGCCCTGCTGGATGCAACAACGCGTCGCGGCGACATGACTGGAATGATGCTGCTCCCACGTGTAGTCGGCTACCGGTACCTTAAGTTATTGTTTATTCGGACAATTATATAGTTCTCCTCATAGGTTTCGATGACGGCGACCCCACAAAACTATCCTCTATGAATTAAGACGCCTATTGTGGGCTCTAATATGGCTGGCTAGGCCGAATTTACTTTTAAATACTCTCCTACACGCGTGACAGTACAGTTGCCCAACTGAATGCCTGCGCTATCGATCCTGAGTGTTGGGAAGAACTTGCTGCAAGGCGGTCGTCTTGGCGATCTACCATCTCGAAGGGCATCGAATTATTTGAGGAGGGGCGTCTTACGGCGTTAGATGTAAAACGGCAATTACGTAAAGAAAGACCCAAGTCCTCTACACGTATACATCGAACAATTAATACGGATAAAAACTGTCACTTCATTGCACGGGATAATCATCTTGATAATATTATAATTATCAGCGATAATTATGCGTAAGGTCTTCAGTGTATATCCGAACGCGCGGGTAACATTGCACGATGTATTTGACGAACTCTCATAGCATATTAAACATAGAGTACATTGTACAACACCATAGTGATAAATGGTAAAGTATGTGTGACAATAATGTTTATTTATGCGGATGTGGTGATCCAGTATGTTTTTATTTGAAAATATAATACTCAAAAGAATATAAGGGCCACTTGAATTTTACCGGTAAAATTAAATCAAAAATATGTTTACGTTTTTAATTGAATACATTTAATTCCATGAAAAGTATTTGTACTGTGTTACGTTGTATCAATAAAACCAATTTTAGACAAGCAATTTTATAAAGAATTATATTTATTATTAGGGTACTGTTTAGTTAAAACTACACGGTTATGTGTCGAGGGCTATACATACATGCCTACCGGTACTGCACATACAGTCCGCTTGAAGAAATGTTTTTTTTTATAGTTAGTTGCTAATAAAGATTCATACCGAGCACACGTTGTCTTAGTTAAAATCCCAACAAGCAAAAAGCAGCCCTATCACTTCACCATATGGTCCAAATCGAACCGGATTGCGCGACACCGACGGACGAGCGCCCGACCCGCGAGAACAAAAGGCTGCTACCTGGATAGTCATTAGAGCGACCCGGCGATCGAAAAAGTGCAAGTTTAAAGTGCAATTATAATTACGCGTTATAACCTTGAGTGCGAGTGTGATAAATTTACGTCTTTTAACTTTGAAGTTTGAGACTTTATACATACCTAATACTTATAAAAAAGACTAAGTGAGTGACATTAACTAGTTAACGAGAAAAATAAAACGTATATCAAGTGAGTCGAAATATTTGAACTATTGCTTCTTGGGATTATTACGAGTGAGTACCTACTTTTCTAACTATGGCAGCACTGAAAACTCTTTTTTCGCTACAAGACGAGTCATTAGAAAATATAAAGAGAAGTGAGAAAAATTACAAAAAAACTGGGAAAGAAAGAATTAAACAACCGTATTTAGCGACGCGATTAGACGTTCTTGAAAGAGAATATACTGAGTTTAAAGAAAGACATAAACAAATTATTTGTACAGCAGACAGAAGAGAAGATTATTTCACGGAAGAAAAATATGAGAATTTTGAAGAACTTTATGTGAATTATAAAACGTTGTTATTGGAAGCTTTGCAATTATTACAAATATCGAGTTCATCAGCGCCCACCACCGCGGCGGCTAGTAATATTGCCAACAATTCTTGCGACGTGAAACTACCCAGAATAAATCTACCTACTTTTAGTGGCAAATATGAAGAATGGCAAACGTTTTATGATATGTTTTCATCATTAATTCATAAAAACAAGCAAATTACTTCCGTGCAAAAATTGCATTATTTAAAGGGAAATTTATCTGGAGAAGCATTAAATTTATTACGTAATTTTTCCACTACAGAAGCGAATTATGAGGAGGCATGGAAACAATTAGTAAAACGTTATGATAACAAACGATATAATTGTAACGCGGTTATGAGAAATTTATTTGCATTAAAGAAAATACACACTGAGTCGTCTGATTCGATAAGACAGTTACTTGACACTACGAGTACTTGCTTGAAATCATTGCAGAATATGAGTATTGACACTAGCACATGGGACACCATTATTGTATTTTTGGTTGTTTCCAAATTGGATCCAGAGTCAACGAAGCAGTGGGAACAATATCTCAATGTTAAGGTCTTTGATGATTTACCGACCTGGGAACAGCTACAAGAGTATTTAGAGTCCCGATTTAGGTCTTTAGAGATGTTGAACCACAACGTAACACGCACGTCACAACCTACGAAGCCTGTAGCGAAAGCTAAAACGTTTCATACTTCAATGCAGAATAAACCAAAAACTAATGAAATGAGTTGTGCGATGTGTCATGAAAACCACTATATTTATCATTGCAAGCAATTTGGGCTCATGACACCAAAAATCAGGCAAGATTTCGTGCAAACACATGGATTGTGTTTTAACTGTCTGTCACCTACCCACTCGGCAGTTAAATGTCGTCAGTCACAAAATTGTAGAAAATGCGGAAGAAGACACCATACCATGCTGCACTTCGAGCGAGAAAATAACCAGAGCGAGCAGGGAGCAGCACGAGCGATTGAGACTGCAATGACGGCGCCACCGGGTGATCAACGACACGAGAGACCGAGCACTTCATCAGGTGACGCACACGTTACTTCAGCGTTTTCGAGAGGAGAGTTGCAACCTAACAGCGTTCTACTGGCAACGGCTAGAGTTAAGGTATTTAATTTAGCTGGTAGTCAACAAATTATTAGAGCTTTACTGGATCAAGGGTCCCAGGCATCTTTTGTTAGTGATGCTACTGTACAATTACTTGGCCTTGTGCGTAAGCCAGTAAGTGGCTGGGTGTCAGGCCTGGGAGATGGTCGTATGAGAATTAAATACACGGTTTCACTACGCGTAAAATCACTTTATGATTCAGCGAGTTCAATTGAGGTACATGCATATGTGTTACATTCTTTAACATCTTTACTCCCAGCAACCAAACTTAAGGTATCTGAGTGGACAGATATTGAGAACCTACCTTTGGCAGATCCTACGTATGCAACACCAGGTAAGATTGATATTCTCCTAGGTGCAGAGGTTTACAGCGAAATATTGATAGACGGAATAGTCAAACAAGCTCAAGGAAGCTTGATTGCACAAAACACAATATTTGGATGGATTTTGTCTGGAAGAGCTTTGCGAGAGAGTAAGGAGTTGACAAATGTCATGAGTTTACATGTTCAAGTCAAAGAGGATGATCTACTGAGAAAGTTTTGGGAAATGGAGAACGAGCCTAACCTAATACAAAGGAAGATGAGTGAGAATGAAAAAGCATGTGAAGATTTTTTCAACGCAACAGCAATGAGAGACGATGAGGGCAGATTTGTGGTACGACTACCTTTTACGACAGATGATCCTAAGTGTCAATATGGCAATTCGAGAGATATCGCTGCAAAGAGGCTAGAAGCATTAGAGAAAAGACTGCTACGAGATCCGGCACTAAGAGAAGAATACAACAAAGTCTTTGCAGAATACATAAGTTTAAATCACATGAAAGCTGTTGACAAGAATGAATTAGAAGATCCTAAGGCAGTCTATCTTCCACACCATCCTGTGGTGAGAGAGGACAAAGAAACCACCAAACTCAGAATAGTATTTAATGCTTCTAGCAAAGGCACTAATAACGTGTCTCTAAACGATGATCTTCTGGTTGGCCCAAAGCTACAGCAGGATCTGAGGCACATACTTATGAGATGGAGAAACCACAAGGTTTGCGTTGTCGCTGATATTGTTAAAATGTATAGGATGGTTCGTGTAGTGGATGAAAATACAGATTTTCAAAGAATTCTGTGGAGATTCACTGCGAGAGAGCCCGTACAACACTACAAACTACTCCGATTAACATTCGGCACAGCATGCGCGCCATATCTGGCAGTTAAGTCATTGCAAAGGCTTGCAGATTTAGAAGAAAAAAAGTATCCATTGGCTGCGGGAATAACAAAGACTGATTTCTATATGGATGACTTAATAACAGGAGCTGAGACTGAATCTGAAGCTTTGAAGATATATAATGAAATGAATGGGTTAATGAAAGCAGGGGGATTTGAACTCCAAAAATGGAACAGTAACAGCAAAACATTTTTACAAAACATTGGTTTGAGTCATGAGAATACTCAGCAATCGGAGCAGATCAAACTAAACAAATCAATCAAGGTTCTTGGTGTGAGTTGGAGCAGAGAATCTGATAATTTTGAATACACGTTAAACCTCCCTGAAACTAAAGAGCCGATTACTAAAAGACAAGTCCTCTCTGATGTTGCAAAACTGTACGATCCTCTTGGCTGGATAGCTCCGGTTGTTGTTATGGCTAAAATATTTATTCAAAAGCTTTGGATATCTGGTCTTGAATGGGATGAATGTTTAAATGAGGATTTGCGGAGACAGTGGCTGACATACAAAAGCTTGTTGGAGGATTTAACGCAACTTAAATTACCGAGGTGGTTAAATGTTACACGAGACTCAAAAACTGAACTGCATGTCTTTTCAGACGCGTCAAAGTCTGCTTTTGCAGCAGCTGTATACGCTCGTGTCATAGATGAGTCAAACAAAGTCCATGTACATTTGATCACAGCAAAGACCAAAGTAGCTCCTATAGAAAAGGAAATTTCGATTCCCAGACTTGAGTTGTGTGGTGCCACCTTGGCTGCCAAACTGATCAGCGAAGTTTCACAGGTCATGGAGATACCGAAGGAGAATTTATATGCTTGGTCCGACTCCACCATAGTCTTGGCATGGCTCAAAGGAGGCTCAAGTCGTTGGACTACTTTTGTTAGTAATCGAGTGTCCACGATTCTTAATATTTTGGACTTAGAGCAATGGGGTCATGTTTCTACAGAGTCGAATCCCGCGGACTGTGCCTCACGTGGCTTACAGCCGAAAGATTTGATGGCGCACCCGTTATGGTGGACAGGACCTCAGTGGCTGGCACAGCCAACAATACAGAGGAATGACAAGTTCGTAGAAGACACAGACGAGGAAGTAAGAGTCAAGTCTTTAACTGTTTTATTGAACAATGAGGATCACTTTATTTGGTCAAGATTTTCATCATTAACGAGATTATTAAGAGTCATATCATACTGTAGAAGAATTTTGAACTTAAAAATACCTAAAACTGAAAGAGTGAAGCTAACAAAATGTATAACATTAGAAGAGGCAAATGCAACTTTACTGGCATGTATCAAACAACTTCAAGATCATGAATTTGAGGACGACATAAAACAGTTAAAGACTCGAGGACGCGTACTCAAAAGGAGTAGCCTACGCACTCTTTGTCCTTTTTTTGATGAAAAGGGGATATTAAGAGTTACTGGTCGCATAACAAATTCGGATGCAAGCTATGCTACAAGACATCCAATAATCATGCCTGCTAAGAGTCATCTTACCAAGCTGATAATTCTTGATGCACACCATCAAACATTGCATGGCGGTCCACAATTGATGCATAATTATCTCCGAGCTAAATATTGGATTTTACAGGGTAAGGAACGAGTCAAGAAGATATACAGAGAATGTGTAATTTGTTTGCGATATTCGTCAAAGAAGACAAGTCCATTTATGGGTTTTCTACCTGAAGCTAGACTTAAACCTAGTAAGCCGTTCAAATCTACCGGCGTGGACTATTGCGGTCCTATACAGATCAGATTTTCACCTGGCCGAGGAGCAAAATCATATAAAGGGTACATATGCCTTTTTATTTGCATGGTGACCCGAGCTGTGCACTTAGAAGCTGTAACTGACTTGACTGCGAAAGGATTCATTGCAGCTTTTCGACGTTTCACTTCTCGAAGAGGCCATTGCCAAGATTTATACAGTGACAATGCCACTAATTTTGTGGGAGCGGATAAAGAACTGCAAGAAATGTTCAACCGTGCTAAGTCATCTCTGTCTGATGATATAGCTACTTCACTCATGTTGGAACGTACCAAGTGGCATTTCATACCGCCCCATGCTCCAAATTTTGGGGGTCTGTGGGAGGCAGGGGTGCGTTCTACAAAAACGCATCTGCGTAAAGTGCTTGGAAATAGTACCCTCACCTATGAAGAGTTGGCGACAGTTTTGACGCAAGTGGAAGCTTGTTTGAATTCGAGACCAATTACTTTGCTAAGTGACGATCCAAACGACCCTCTCCCCTTGACGCCAGGCCACTTTCTAGTAGGTGAACCGTTGTTAAATATAGCCGACGAAGACCACTCAATATGTAATATTCCATCTTTGGATAGATGGCGCTTAACGCAAAAAATTGTAAGAGATTTTTGGAATAGATGGTATAAAGAGTATTTGGTCAATCTTAATCAACGGTATAAATGGAACACTAAAGGTTCTGAGCCTGAAATTAATGATATTGTTATTCTAAAGGAAGACAATCTTCCACCCGCTAAATGGGTTTTAGGTAAAATTACTGAAAAACACACTGGACCTGATAATGTAACTCGTGTTGTATCAGTAAAAACTAAGTCCGGAGTGTTTAAGCGTCCAATTTCCAAAATTTGTATAATTACTAAATAGTTTTATTTGACCTTTGTATTTACATTGCATGCTGTAGGTATCTAGGTACTAAATTATACAAGTTTTAAGTAAATTAGTAGTTCCATGTAGTGATCATGAGTTTTTTTACGAAACCATGAGTTGTTAAGACTTTGTTCATGATGTGTTACGGTGGGCGGCTCTTGTGGGTTAAATTATATAAGATAAACTAGTTAATATCTATAATCGAGCTGACTTCCCTTTGTTTTGCATTGTACTTAACTTTATTTTTTAGTAGAAATTGTTAACTGCTTATAGTCTAAGTCTATTGATGTTAACTTTTTTAATTCAGGAAAACTTGCTTGTAAGCTGTTTTATAATTACTTAAGAACTACGTTCTTGGTGGGCGGAATGTTTAGTTAAAACTACACGGTTATGTGTCGAGGGCTATACATACATGCCTACCGGTACTGCACATACAGTCCGCTTGAAGAAATGTTTTTTTTTATAGTTAGTTGCTAATAAAGATTCATACCGAGCACACGTTGTCTTAGTTAAAATCCCAACAAGCAAAAAGCAGCCCTATCACTTCACCAGGTACCATACGGTAATTGGCCACGTTACAGTAATTGCCCACTTGAATTTTTATATGAAAGAACAATAATACAAATAATTTAATGATAAAAGCGACTAGATTATTATAGCACGATATTTGTTATGATTTATCACCACTTTTCTTTGTAAATTTTTGATTTAATTCAAGTGGGAAGTGGGCAATTACTGTACCGTGGCCAATTATTGTATGGTTTACCCTATTTACCCTATTTTCGTTTCACCCATAAAATTCTAGTGGCCCTTATTTTCTTTTGAGCAGTACGAGTATATACTCGTGTCACGTAGCCTGTCTGGCATGTATGGTCGATGAAAATATATTTGGTTTTGATACATAGACACTCTGAGTCGTTACGCACATAAACTGTGAGAAAACACATGTTTTATTTATGTCGATACATATTTGCTATTCATCAAAAAATTTCCCATTCATCTGGAAAACGAATTCCCATCAACGGTGTATTTTTATCAATAATAGGTCTTTAGAAAAAAGCTCTCAAATCTTCAGGTTATTTCTTATTCATCTTAGTAATGAAAAGGGACTATAGCCAGACTTTGTGGAAACCCTAATCGCCTTGATTCGTCGATTTGGACTAGATTTGGATGCACCTAGTTATCATCATCATCATACCAGCCGCAGGACGTCCACTGTGTGACATAGACTTCCCCCATTGATCTACAGTTACTTCATGAACAGGGGTTCCAATACTCGCCTACGCTTGGCAGGCGGGATGGCGATCGCCGTATAAGATGTAAGAATACAAGAACACGCTGCTGCCCATCTGGTATTATCCCTTAGCCGGTTCCTACGACACCCACGGGAGTAGAGGAAGCGGCAACATTCTAACGCCGGTGCATCACGGCCTACCTAATTATAAATTCAATTTACATAATACCTAATTGTACGACTCACACTTTGGTCTTGTACTATTAATAGATAATATAGTTTTATTATGTCCATCCGTCTGCCCTTACGCGGTTTAGATTAGAGACTGTTAGTGGATTTTATTGAATCAGGCGTTACTTTGCGGAAGTCCATATCAATCTATTAAAACCGGCCAAGCGCAAGTCGGACTGGCGCACGAGGGGTTCCGTACCATTATCTATTATACACCATTTTAGACATCAGCAAAAAAACGGCAAAAAAATCTAGTTTGTATGGGAGCCCCCTTAAATATTTATATTATTTTAATTTAATTATTTACTTTTAAAAGTTTTTATACAACTAAAGTTTTTGTGAATACCTCAAGGGTCTACCTGTTGCCGTTATTAATATCAAGCAAAAAAAAAAGGCAAAACAATCACGTTTGGTGTATGGGAGCCCCCCTTTTAATTTATTTTATTCTGTTTTTGGGATTTGTTGTTATAGCGGCCACAGTAATACATAAGCTATGAAAATTTCAAGTGTCTAACTGTTACGGCTCAAGAGATAGGGATAGGGCCCTGTGACAGACGGAGGGACAGACAGACAGACAGACAGTGGAGTCTCAATAATAGGGTTCCGTTGGCACCCTTTGGGTATGGAACCCTAAAAATTACTTTGCTCACTCGCGACCAAAGCAAGGCGAAGCAAAGTAACTCTTAGTGGACAAAGAAAAATGAAATTTTGGAAAAATGAAGTTTTAGGGTAACACACGTAAAGTGAGAGTGGTATTGTTTTAAGCATTTACACCACTTCGATGCTCTAATGGCGTCAGTGACAGCAAACTAAACTTAATTGTCATCATTGTGAAACAAATCGTTATTGTTGTTTTATCAAATAATCGAACGGTGACGACATTAGACGGATACATTTCCTATAATTATATTCGATGACACGCGACGAAGATGATTATCAACTGGAAAAACATTACGGGCTATGGAAAATAGGCTATGATTTTTTTTTAAGTCCACCGAAAACGATTTCAACTGGCTAATTTTAAGATTGGTTTTTTGAATCTTTTTTTGTATTTTTTATTTCAATTCCAAATTTTTACTTTTACGGTCATCCCGTAAAACCCAGGGGGTGGGTTCGATTCCCAGTGATGGTCTTATTTTTCTGTTTTTTCTGTGCATCTATATTTCAGTTTGTATTTTCAATTTAGGTTTTACGGGATGACCGTAAAAGTAAAAATTTGGAATTGAAATAACAAATACAAAAAAAGATTCCAAAAAACCAATCTTAATTTGATTGCTTAGTAACGATATCTCTTGTCCGGGTGAGCGGTTAGTTCCAATGGAGTGCCGAAAAAAGCTTCTCGATGAGGGCTACGGCATAGATGTCGCTAGCGTCACTGCTTAAGTGACTAAGTAAGAAACAAACAAGCTGAGATATGAGGTGCATAGGGGAAATTCGTATCGGTACCGTTGACCATCAGTGGTGTAGCGGTATAGCACGCGGTACGGATACCGAGGACCTGGGTTCGATTCCCAGTGATGGTCTTATTTTTCTGTTTTTTCTGTGCATCTATATTTCAGTTTGAATTTTCAATTTTGGCTAATTTTAGCCAGAGATGGGCATTATTCGAATAATTTGTTATCCGAATAATTATTCAAAGAACAATAACCCGAAGCCGTGGTGGCCTAGTGGTTTGACCTATCGCCTCTCAAGCAGAGGGTCGTGGGTTCAAACCCCGGCTCGCGCCCCTGAGTTTTTCGAAATTCATGTGCGGAATTATATTTGAAATTTACCACGAGCTTTGCGGTGAAGGAAAACATCGTGAAGAAACCTGCACAAACCTGCGAAGCGATTCAATGGTGCGTGCGTAGTTCCCAATCCGCACTGGGCCCCGCGTGGGAACTATGGCCCATGCCCTCTTGTTCTGAGAGGAGGCCTGTGCCCAACAGTGGGACGTATATAGGCTGGGATGAAGTGAAGTGAATTTATTTATTCATTAAATAAATAAATAAAAAACCTTTATTACCACAACTTAAAATGAGACATTGATAAAAATAAAATAAACTTTGTGGGAGAAACAACAAAAAGTTGGGAGCATAATCGACGGTTAAGAATCAATAACACCTAACTATCATGCTAAAAGATGGTAGATAGACGGTATTACTTCTTAACCGTCGATATGCTGGGCTTGATTGCCCGGCGCTGGTTTTCATTCATTACATAATTACATTATTTATCCGAGAATAAATTATGGGTCTAACATCTGGTAGCATGGTGTACGGTTGTGTTGCTCTGAAGATGAGCTCTGGTTGAGTTCGAAACGCGTCAGTGTAGTGTGGTGGTGATGATAGATGGGTTTGTGTGATTTGTGTTTGTTCTTACAGTGTTGAGATGGAGGAACTGCATGAACACGCATATCTTGCATAAACTTAGCTATCATAAGATCATGGGTGAGCAAAGTTATTGTTTTTAGTTCAATAAATTATTTGTCATTCATTCATTCAATCGCTCCACTCCAATCTGCCCCAAGGCCGTATTGTCTAACGTCCTGACGTTCGCTATCGCATTCACCATCTCTTTTTACCCTCGTACCGTGTGACAGAAAGAAGTAATGCTCACCTTGTAATATTTTTTTCTGTGTATCTGTTTTCTGTATCGCTTACTATGTCTGGTGTACAATAAAGAGTCTTTGTATTGTATTGTATTGTATTGTAATGAAAACAATTGTGATCCCAAGTGCGTTAGATAATAAAGACTCAGGACAACAAGTCGCTCTATGGAATTATCGTTTCGCTTCGAGACATAGTCTTTCGAAGCCTGCACTATAGGATACAGACGCTGCTTGATACAGAGTTCTTTGAGGATGGACACCTTCGTCCTGAATTCTGTCTATGATATGCCTAGTATTCTTCTTCAACACTACATTTCCAAAGCTTCCGTTTTAATATTAAATATATTGACCCGGATAACTCACGTCTTAAATCGAGTTTAGCTCGACATGTTTCAGGCTAAGCAGCCCCCGAGCAGCCGCCGAGCCGTGTTCCTCCGATATATTTTATTGTACAGAGTGCCGAGGCACACACCTGACATATTTAGTTAATCCAAAGAATAAAAGGCAAGATATGAGCTCCTATAAAAACTAGGCTGGTTTCTCTGTTTGATAAGTACAGACATTAAGTAAGTACCAAAAAATTAGTTGGCAAAAAAAACAATTTTCCTCCTGCGCCAAGAAATATTTCAAACATCACGAATTCACGAATCCTGTACGGATTCCCTGCGAAACTTGAGATAGCGAATTTAAATCATGAATTTTATATGGCACGCCTCGATTTGTTCTGAATCCCCCGACAGAGACAAAAACTCGCGTGTATACAATGTGTACAAAATTACAAACGCTTTGAATCATCGCTTTGCTGTTCCTCTGGTATTCATTTATCACCCCCTTTTCAATGCAGAAATGTAACGAAATATGTTACCTTCCTCACTCGCGCTTTGTTGAAGGAACGTCTCTATACACCTATTAAGCTTTCGAAATAAAATAATTCAAAGGAGAAAACAAAACTAATCAATCTGGATAAATGATGATTCATCATCATTTTCAACTATAGAACGTCCACTGTTGGACATCGGTGTCCCCCATAGGTGATCTAGTTCTTTACATTTCCTTTATTATTAGTTCCGTCAAATGACAAAAACGGAAACCTTAAGTTTGTTTCTGTCCGTCCGTCCTTATGTCACGGCATTTTACTCAAAAACCATGCACAAGGCGTATATTGATGAAATTTGGAGTATTTTATTATGATGGCCGCTACTTAGTTTAGGTGTAAAACATAAAAAAAAAAACAAAAAAAAAATATAAGAAAAAGGTCCTAGATACAAAAGTTTTGATTAAATGTAGTACAATGCAATGTATACACCAACTGCAATTCTCTGCGACGTTAACTCAAGTCTAAGGACCAAATTACAAATGTTAAAATCTAAAGAGAGTCTTCTAATATTTTTACGCGCCTTTTACGGACTATTACGCTATTTATCAAAGATGAGCGCTTCTGCAAAGAAAAATTCATTCTCATCACATTTAAACGTCCTTGGGTCCTGAAACCTTTTTGATTTGTGTAGGGGCAAGTCAGATTGCCCCTATGAGGATCCATCCATCCTTTATGCACTGAATATTTCATCCTACGAAATTCTGAGGGCATCTATCTACCCTGCCTGTTCTATCAATAAAACACTCCCCTATAAGCATTCGCACAAAGGAACCATAAAATCCGGCTGTACATAGAAATGTACAGGGCGATTTCTAATTCCGTTGAAGGGGGAGCGGGGTCGATCGGAGCCGAATATTTTGTGCTGTCAAAATCGAATTGAGTGGTTGGAATCTTTGGCAAAGTTTGCGGGTAGGTTCTGCACGCGGTTTCTCTTGCTAGAAGCTCATTTTGATGGTTATTATTATTACCTCATTCATTCCTTAAGAAAAAGATATTAAGGATGGTGGCGTTACTGCATTTAAATACCATAATATATGCGTGGCTTAATTGAATTCAACTTTAAATTAATTCTCAACAAAATAATAATAATTCTGGCGCATTACACGCCCAACGCATTGGCATCACAATCCGACACGGAAATGAAGCCAGCCTTATGGGCATGCTTCGGTAGGGCCAAAACTAGGTCATTTTTAGCATATTTTTTACTTCAATTGTACCTTCAGAATAATGCGTAATTAAACATTTACATTAGTAAGATCCTAGGCGTAATTATTTCACATTGGTTCAAACAGAAAGAGATGAGATAAACAGAGGGAAGTCGATTAATGCTGAGTCAGTGGGTGAATCAATATGATACTTATTGATACACAAGAGCCTATTGGAGATCCGAATTAACCTAGTTTTTATTCAGAAGGCGATAATAGTGGGGGTCTGAAACCAAAGAAACGAATACACATTCACCGGTGATCATATTAGTTAGGAGCGCTAGGATTTATTGACGGGTTGACGTTGTGGAAAATTAATATGAAATGAATTCTGGAACGCCATCAGAAATTTTGTCTGAATACGATTGGAAATAGGTGTTCGAGTGATTCAGGGTGGAGAGGTCATGTTTCTATTCATGAGAAGTTGTGTCAGATGAGGCTAAAACTGACATGCAAATAGTAGCAGTTAGAATTACACTGCCAGAGCAGTATTCTTTCGCGTCTTTTCAAAATGATAGCAAATTTAAGAGAGTGGCAATGACGTACGAACGAATTGAACGAGTGTAAGAGACAGCATGAGGTGTGAGTGTGGAGGTGAAAGAAAAAGAATGAATAACGAGCATGTTGTCTCTCGAAGTCAGTTATCGGTCGGTTCTCAACCGCAGCATGGCATGTGCCGGAATGAATCCCATATCATTGCAGAGTATTTATTTTTAGGTTATGTATGTACCTATATCATAAGGTATCCTGGCTTTTCGCCGTAAATATATATATTTTTTTTTATACAGTATAGGCTTGCGTTTGGCCACAATCACGCCTGATGGAAAGCGAGGATGAGGCCTACGATGGAGCACGCTTGCCTAGTAAATGCTCATTCACCCTAGACTTGAAAGCGGCCAAATTGTAGTGTTCAGGAAACACAGTCGCAGGCAGGGAATTCCACTCTTGCTGTGCGGTTGATGAAGGAAGAGCAAAAACGCTTTGTGCGGTTTTATTTTTCCTAAATGTATCAATTTTCCAACTGTTTCATATGGACGAACGATTTTTTTCTGAAACGGTAAACTATTCAGTATATATGTTTCAGGACTATCCTGTTAAAGCCTATACATAGATTAGGTGAGGTTAGTTTCATAAAATTCCTGATGTACTCACAGTAAAAAAAAAATCGTCCATATGAAACAGTTGGAACACGAATCATTTGAGAAAAAAATTTTCGGAGAAAACTTAGAGAACCATAACATACAGGCGTGCGTGACACAGCCACACGGCTTTTCCAACCTAATTCTTATATTCTGTACATTCATACCTTTCTGCAACATATTAACTCTATGAACTCATTGTTGAAACAAAAATAAATAGCAAAGGGTTTCCTTAAACTTGTGCTAGGACGCTATGGGACCGAATGGGGCATAATTCCTAGACCCCTTTATATTTATGAGCTTTCGCTTTTAGTTAAATCAATTTCAAATGAATCACCTTCCTACCTTACTAGCCAGTAACTTACCCACATTCTATCTCTCGACGAGTTTACTTAGATAGGTATATGAGTGCTAGGGTCGGCCCCTCAGGCTTGACTTATTGTGAGGGACCCTTAAGTGGGCGATGTTCTACAAAGCGGGGTAGATTCAAATTTATCGGCAACGCGCGCGTATTTATGCGGCACTTACGCGTGTGTGACGCCGGCTGCCCTACAATTTAATAAAAAAATATTGGTGTGATTTTTGATGTTTCTCCTAGAAGTTTATTTTTTTCGCAGAAAATGTTTGGCTGAATAACACAGTTGCACTGAGTTTCGCAGAGCACCGTTAGCAGCTCTACGTTACGCATCTGATGCAGTTGGCATACGAGTTAATTAACCGAAATACTCTTATCAGTAATTCGTTCGACATAGTGCCTCAGTTCAAATTAATTTGTTACGATTAGGGTCAGCTCAAATTCTTCAACGAGTACAGTACTCAGCTGTTAGTCCAGTCAATGATAAAAGCGTCGCGTCGTATCACAGTGAACTGACTCTTACGTCAAAAATTATTATGATTACATCTAATATTACTTACCACAGCCGCTGCAATGTGGTTGTAATTTTGACGTAATTTAAGCAATAAATAGTAGGCGTCATTAAGTCTCGAGATTATATTAGTTACAAACGAGCAAGTTCTTTTTCATCTCTCCTGTTCGGAAAGTTTAATTTTTATGGGTAGATAGCCGGGTGGAAAATTGCGTTTTCACACCTCTCCTTCAGAAAAGTAACTTTTCCTCCCTGACGAGAGGGAGCAAAGTGCAACTTTTCTGTCCAAGGCTTTTCTAAGTGTTTTATTGCAAATGCCATTTTTTGAAGTTGATAATTGTAAAGCCTCGCCATTTTCTATGCTGATTGTTCTTTAATAATAGTTAAAATATATATTTTTTTCAAGTTTCTTAATGCTCGGTGTGAAAAATTGGATGGGCCACTCGGGAGCAAAATTATTTTCATCGCTACGCTCAGGATTCTATTGCAGAATCCTTCTCTACATTCTGGATTCAATGTACGCCCTCGCCGTAAATACACCATTTTGCTCCCTTGTGACACAAATAACTATTTCATCTCTAGAGTGGAAAGTAATTTATTTTTTATTATTCGATTAGCCACGGAATCGAAGTGAGTTACGTCAATGACATTGTTTTTTTTTACGTTTCGGCATGGCCATCTAGATTGCACGTCGTGACCAAGGAGCTTATATACAAAACTGGAGGTTGAACGCCGAACATCCGTTTGAAACAAGAAATTTGATCTTTATTACGTCACGAACATATTCCATCTCTTTCTTTAGTTAGGTTAAGAAAGAGATGGGAGTCATTCGTGAAATGTGAGAGAAAGAGATGGAATATATAGTGTTACGGCGGTGGGTTAGAGGGAAACTTTGATCGTGTTTTTCGACCCCTTGGAGGCGTTTTCAGTAGGCTGGAATACTGTTTCAGGCCGTTTCAGAGGATGCTCTATCACATATTAGTTTATCAAAATTTCACCCAAGTTACCGTTGTTTTCAGGCGCCTGAAACATGTTTTCAGTCCGTTTCAGGCCACCCTCTATCCGATGACGCCATAACCTGAAAACCCGTTTTCAGGCGTTTTCAGGACCCCTTATGGGCCTTTGAAGTACATTTCAGTATATGGCGAAATTTTCCATAGGAGTGAAAGAGATAGCACGATTAGAAAGAGACAGACACTCTACACTCTACTCGTTTCCGGAACATTCGAGATGTAGGTATGACGTCCTAGCTGGACTGTTCTCGAACTTTGTGGACCGATTCACCGGGGGTATATAAGCCGGGCGAGGTTGCGGCGAAGAGTTTTTCGAATGCGATACCGAGCGATAAACATCGAAGAGAATCAAAGCGACTTGTAAGTGAGTTTTTGAGTGCGAAATTACTGTGAACTGTTTTTAAGTGTTTTGTAAAGTTAAGTAATAGTGTGAAAATAAATCCTACTCTTATTCATCGGTGTTAAAAGTGCTTTTCAATCACGAACCCACCCCACGAACGTAACATTTGGTGTCAGAAGTGGGATTGAAAATGCCGCTTACTCCGCGAGAAGAAGAGAAGGAGAGGATGCAGACCCGAAGCCGCGCCGCAGCGTCAGATACAGCGGTGGCAGTTTCCCCAAAGTCGGAAATAGACATCAGTGCGATTCTGGTCCTCCTGAAAGAACAAGCTAGAAGGCAGGAGGAACAAGCTAGAAGGCAGGAAGAACATGCTAGAAAGCAGGAGGAACAAGCTAGAATCCTGCAGCAAGAGCTACGGGGTCAGAAGGAAGCTCAGGAAGAACAAGCTAGGATTCTACAGGAGGAACAAAAGAACCAGTTCGAACTCCTCCGTGAGGTACACGACGCAACCGCAGAATGGAAAAAGGAGATGGCTGAGGTCCAGGATAAAATTGTGGCAGTTGACATAAAAGTCGAAAATCACGAACAGCGCCTCAACGGTGTCAACGAAAAGGTAGAAGGCCACGAGAATCGCCTCCAGAAGTTGGAGATTAAAGTGGCCAACGGCACCACTAGTTTATCGGGTGCACCAGCCACAGGAGGTGAAAAGTTAAAATTACCTCCATTTGATGGTACCTCTTCATGGGCCGCATACAAGCACCAATTCGAGTTGGTTGCCGAAACAAATGGCTGGAGCAAGGATTATGCAAAAACGGCACTGAGTTTGGCGCTACGGGACGAAGCTCTCACTGTCTTGGAAACGTTGGGGAAGAATAAGACATACGACCGTCTCCTTGAAGCTTTAGAAGCACGCTTCGGTGACAGTCATCTAGAGCACGTCTACAGAGCACAACTGAAGGATAGGACCCAGGGTCGTAATGAGTCATTAC
Source organism: Choristoneura fumiferana (assembly GCF_025370935.1). Lineage (NCBI taxonomy): Eukaryota > Metazoa > Arthropoda > Insecta > Lepidoptera > Tortricidae > Choristoneura > Choristoneura fumiferana. Next base: position 351,566 of record NC_133486.1, read on the forward strand.
AAAAGTGGGCCCTAGAAATAGAGAAACTGGTCCAAAAAGCATACCAAGATTCATCCTCTTTTACGGATGGAATGCTAGTACAGACATTCATAGATGGGATTCGAGACTTTGAAGTGAGGGCTGCTGTACGACTGGGCCATCACAAGACCTTAAAGGATGCTCTAGCGCACGCATTGGAAGTAGAGGCCGTACGCACCGATCCTCGTTCTTACCGCAATCCAACGGCGACGGACAAAACGAAAACTCGAAGCGGGCCTACGTGTTATGCGTGTGGGGAAATAGGGCACAGGAGATTGTGGTGTCCTAAGCGAGAGCCTCGGAGCGTTGAAGCTGGGCGCAATAGATCGAGAGCAGCAGAGGTCCAAGTGCTGACGGATAAAACGAAATCTCGACGTGGACTTATGTGTTATGCATGCGGAGATAGAGGGCATATGAGATTTTCGTGCCCTATGAGAGATGCTCAAAGAAATATGGAAAGTTGGCGAAACGGATCGAGAGCAGCTGATGTAGTAACGAGCGCCCCGGCAAGAAAGCGGCAGGAAAACGCAGATGTTTTATCCAGAAGGCCATGTAATGCTGACATGAGGCACGAGAGAAAAGAACACGCTTATGTGAAGCTGCTAAGAACAGACACCATTAGTCCGAAATGGTGCGGGGAAGCGATTAAAGAAGTACAACATCACCGTAGCGATATCAAGCCCATTCTGAGTTGGAAGAAATCTAAAACAAAAACTCAATGCGACAGGAAGATGGATCACGTGAAGTTTGAAGAAGGCTCACTCGTCTGGCTTTGTAACCCAGTAAGACGTAAAGGGAAGTCCCCGAAATTATCACCGAGTTGGGAAGGGCCGTACAAAGTAGTCACTAGGATCAACGATGTCACATACCGGATACAGCGTAACGCGCGTAGCCCCTGTAAGATTGTTCATGTTGATCGGTTGGCCAAATACCATGGATCTAATGATGCTCGGGACGAGCATGTCTTAGGAGGGGGCAGTGTTACGGCGGTGGGTTAGAGGGAAACTTTGATCGTGTTTTTCGACCCCTTGGAGGCGTTTTCAGTAGGCTGGAATACTGTTTCAGGCCGTTTCAGAGGATGCTCTATCACATATTAGTTTATCAAAATTTCACCCAAGTTACCGTTGTTTTCAGGCGCCTGAAACATGTTTTCAGTCCGTTTCAGGCCACCCTCTATCCGATGACGCCATAACCTGAAAACCCGTTTTCAGGCGTTTTCAGGACCCCTTATGGGCCTTTGAAGTACATTTCAGTATATGGCGAAATTTTCAATAGGAGTGAAAGAGATAGCACGATTAGAAAGAGACAGACACACTACTCGTTCCGGAACATTCGAGATGTAGGTATGACGTCCTAGCTGGACTGTTCTCGAACTTTGTGGACCGATTCACCGGGGGTATATAAGCCGGGCGAGGTTGCGGCGAAGAGTTTTTCGAATGCGATACCGAGCGATAAACATCGAAGAGAATCAAAGCGACTTGTAAGTGAGTTTTTGAGTGCGAAATTACTGTGAACTGTTTTTAAGTGTTTTGTAAAGTTAAGTAATAGTGTGAAAATAAATCCTACTCTTATTCATCGGTGTTAAAAGTGCTTTTCAATCACGAACCCACCCCACGAACGTAACAATATAAATAAGTAATAAATGTCAAACTTCTTCGTTCGGCGTTCAACCTCCAGTTTGTTGTGTCGTGAGCAACTCGATTTTTTTTTATAGTCGGCCGTGGCAAGACTCCAATCGAAAAGGTACCGTTGGAGGTTGGATATAAGCAAATTCAATTTATTATTATTCTCATTTTTTGTAGTATTTTATTTTCCTCACGGTCGAAATGAAAAGTAGACTGTCTAACTCGGGTGAAATTATCCATTTCCCTTCGAACTATTGGCGCTCTCACTTTGTTCGAGCGCCAGAAATATCTCGGGTGATATGGGTCACTTTCCACCCTTGGTTATCAATCTACTATTACGAGCAAGTAAAGGGCCCTAGGGCAAAAAATCACCACCACTGATAGATATTGCACCAGAAGGTACCGTTATCAGCCTTGAAGGCTAAGCTAGAACATGCCAGTACTTTCACTGGCTCTCTTACCCTCCAAGCCCCCTCGTAGAGTTTCTTGCCGGATTCTTCACGACAGATTTTTTTCTGAACCAGTGGTAGCTTTTTGACGTTATAACCTAAATTGAATAAAGATATTTTGTCTTTGACTTTGAATTCGGAACACAGCAGCGCAGCTGGTAAAAGAATGTTTTTTTTTTTAAATCAATTGTGTATTTGTAAGGAACAGCGGTCTTGAACCTAATCGGGATGCTGTGGGGAATGTTGTGTGGATGTTTGTCACGGATCGTAATTATTCATTTTTCTGCAGACTATAGGTACGAGGGAGGGTCTCGTTAGGTTGTTAGCAAACTTGGTATTGTTGGCGAAAATAATTATTGGGGCGAAATATATAGGTACGTACTATAAAATATGGGAGTAATAACTGGATGTCTGGAATAAAGCTTAATTAATATGGTGCCAGAAATATCGTGCTGTATCGTGTCGCAGGGCGTAGGCCTCTTCTCAGAATGAGAGGGCTCGGGTACATCTGCAATATAATACCTTTTAAGTAGTTCTTGTATGCCCATTTATTTATTTCTGGGGTCTCGAAAACGGTTCTAACAATTCTGATGTGCTTTGAGGGTTTTTGTAGGCGAACAATCGCGCCTAGAAAAACACGTGTTTTCGAGATTTAGCCCGAGTGAAGCTCGGTTACCCAGGTATTAACACAGTTAATAATTGTAATTTAGATTTATGTATATCAGAGGAAAATTGTGTGTGAGAGGGAGCGAGAGAGAGATTGAGAGAGAGATTTATTTACACATATTCGATACACAGCGACAGAAAACATTCAAAGTCAGAGTCAAAGTCAAAATATCTTTATTCAATTTAGGCTATAACAAGCCCTTAGAATGTCAAAAAAAATCTACCACCGGTTCGGAAAAACCTTTGTTGAGAAGAATCCGGCAAGAAACTCAACGAGGTATATTTTTTTAAACACATTTACAATATTATTATTTTTTAAATCTAAAATAAGTTTTTGTTAAAAAATAACATTTTTAATAATAGCTTTTTCTTATGGACTGTACTTGCATTGTCATCTAAACCGCATTTGCGTACCAAATTTCAAGTGGATGCCATTAACCGTTAAAGAGTTCCGTCCTGCGGAGATGATCCTGGCCGGACCACCAGGTTCACAACCAGATTAAAATGTATGTCACCGGACTTACACAAGTATACCAAGTTTTAGGTCTATCTGACCACCTGGAAGTGAGTCAAAATTCGGTTGCAAGATTTGACCCGCATATGTATACATACATATACATTGCAAGTATGCATTGCATTGCGTGTGTCGTGCAGTGCCTCATACCCAACTATATTATCAAGTGACATACATACTATATTGTACATGGTAGGTCATGTGCAGTGGGTCGTACAGTCAGCTACGGATGAATTACTCACCGTAATGTGATCCTCGGGATTGTGCTAACTATGTAAACAAAGGGATTACTATGTGAACCAACGAAACTCATGTAGTACCTACGTTTTACATTAAAGAATAAACCGCGTGAGATATTAGGCTATGTATTGGGGACGTATCTGTATATCGAAAATTAATATATATAATGTTAAAAAGTCGACGGTCAAAATATCGAAAGTAGGTTATGTTAGGTTAGGTTCGATATTTTGACCGTCGATAATTTAATTATCAATATTTCAACTTTCGATATTCAGATACGTGCCCTAAGTATTGCCGGTAGCGATTATTTACTAAGTTTCTCGAAGTACAATCAGCTGCAGAGAAAATTTACCCCCCTCCCCCCCTGTAACGGCGGTATCTGCACCGGGGAGTTACCCCTGATAGCTGACCGTACCACGTCGTCCGATATTTTTTACCACAGCTTCCACTCTTCATCTTGAGCTAATTCAGTTCTACAATTTTTGAAAATAACTTGTATCGTAGTTTATGGGTCACAGCTTATTACAGCCGCCCACAGCTTGACTTTGCAGGTGGTAGGACCTTGTGCAAGGTCCGCCCGGATTTCTACCACCATCTTGCTCGCTAATCCTGCCGTGAAGCAGCAGTGCTTGCACTGTTGTTTCAGCGTGGAGAGTAAGACAGCCGGTGAAATAACTGGCACTTGAGATATCCCATCTTAGGCCTCTAAGGTTGGCAACGCATCTGCAATACCCCTGGTGTTGCAGATGTTTATGGGCGGTGGTGATCACGCGAGGTCCACTCGTTGTCAACGTGGCGTCCACCCGTGAACCACCTGCCGACAACGAATGGACGGCGGAAGTCGAGGCGCTGCTGTTCGGGTGCCGGGTGGCTCTAATGAGCTATGACCTTAAAGGTTAATTGGATAAGCAATGTATTGCGAAATCCGTCATTTTGTTAATCAAACTGCCAGACTTTATAGTTCACGCGAGCAAACTCGCGGGTAAAGGGTACGATTATGAATTTATAATTATAATTGTACATGACAGGATGTCACAATAAACTAAGCAAAATAGATTTAAAAGGTAAATTTAGAAACAATCATACACGAAAACATTATGAGGCATCCGTCACGACTGACCACGATACACGTTGTGAATAACTAAACACCATGGCACATCGTATTTGTAAAGGCAGAGTAACAAGTAAAGAGATAATGCGTTTGACTAAAATACGTAAAAGTTTTAAGGTGTGGAATGAAGGAGGCGAGCGAGGAAGTCGGAACGTGCAAGGTCATTCAGATAGGGGACGCCCTTAAAAAGGTAACCTTAAGAAAAGTATTAACTATGCAGGTTTGGTTGCAATCCCCTAAAGGTAGGCGTCCACTTATCCGCATCGTACGCTTCGGACGTATCGGATTTGTTGCTTTGTATAGAAATGTGCGATGCTTACGATGCGGACAGGTGGACGCACTTATATGAGTTTCTATACAAAGAATACTACGATCCGTTGCGTGCGATGCGTCCGATGCGTACGATACCGACAAGTGGACGTTTACCTTAAATAAAACCTTAGGACCTTTTTTTTGCGTATAGCGCTTAAGGGTGTAATGAAGTTTAGGTTTGATGTGTGTATTGCTGGGTGCAGCGCTGCCCGCGAGCTGCGCCAGCGGTATCGGCAATTTTGGTAAAAATAATATTTTTTGCCTTACAAATATATATAATTTTATTCACAAATATGACACTAATTTATACAAGATTTTATTTAGTTCCACCTGCCCCGTTGTCTGTCTGTCTGTCTTCCTGTCTTTCTGTAATCAAATCTTTCAAGTTAAATTCGATCAACTTCCAGTAGTTGGACTGACCTGAAATTTGGTATACTTATATAATAATAGTGAACTCCTAGTAGTAAGGCCAGGATCATCTCCACAGGACGAAACTCTTCAACGGTTAATGTCATCGACTTGAAATTTGGTATGCAAATGTAGTTTTTGGGTGACTGACAATACAAGTACAGTCAGCAAAAAAAGCTTGTATTAAAAAAAACATTTTTATTTACCAAAAACTTATTATTTGTAACCTCTTTAAAACAAACAAACAACACATGTATAAAAAAAACACTTCGACAAAGTACTGAGTATAAAATCACGAGAAAGAAACGAGAGAGAGAGAGTGTATTTTCAAGGCCACTTATTTAATCCTGCACCCACAGTCTTCAATTAAAACCTCATGACACATACTTCACATTAATATCTACCTTCAAACAGATATTAAAGCCACTTCCACGTCCCACTAACCTCAGAACCAGTATAACGTGACCCTTCTTCGCCGACACCCTTGAGTTATCGCTTCGACACCACGCCTAAAGAGAGGTCTCATAAAATGGATGAAGTCCCAGTCACGAGTGAACATGGCGTTTTCGTGTCCTGATGCTATCACAGAGGATTTATATTACTTTCTGAGAGGAAGTGGTTTAGCAATAACATATGGGATAAGATGCAATCCTAATCACTCAAAGAAACTCCCATTTTCTTGAACCATTTGTTTTTTTGTGTATTTAATCAGTAAAAAAAACAGGTAAGAATGAGTCGGACTCGCGCAACGAGGGTTCCATACAAATTGACGTAAAACACCAATTTGACGTAAGTTTCGAATCAAATGGTTTATTGAGTAATATAGTCATAAAATAAAGAAGAAATGAAAAACAAAAAACGAATAATATTTCAGAAGCAAAAGTGTACAGTCAATGAAGCTGAATCGGGTGGAACCTTTGTGCTACTGATGTCATATTGACTTTCCATCATCTGCCAAAGAAATTGCGAAATTGATTGTGAAAAGGTTCTACTCTGATACGCGATTCAGTTTCCTTGGCTGCACAAAATAAAAATTGATAAATTGAAAATACAAACTGAAATATAGATGCACAGAAAAACCAGAAAAATAAGACCATCACTGGGAATCGATCGAACCCAGGTCCTAGGTATTCTGTACCGCGTGCTATTCCGCTACACCACTGATGGTTAACGGTACCGACACGAATTTCCCCTATGCACCTCATATCTCAGCTTGTTTGTTTCTTATTTAGCCACTTAAGCAGTGACGCTAGCGACATCTATGCCGTAGCCCTCATCGAGAAACTTTTTCGGCACTCCATTGGAACTAACCGCTCACCCGGACAAGAGATATCGTTACTAAGCAATCAAATTAAGATTGGTTTTTTGGAATCTTTTTGTATTTTAACACAAACTGAAATATAGGTATCTATATTTCAGTTTGTATTTTCAATTTAGGTTTTACGGGATGACCGTAAAAGTAAAAATTTGGAATTGAAATAAAAAATACAAAAAGATTCCAAAAAACCAATCTTAAAAATTGATAACACAGCAAAACAGATTCATTTGCCGTTTTTGCGTTAATGAGTAACAAACATCTTCGCAAATTATTTATAATATTATATTCTTATAACAATAGTCAAAATACCACATCATCATCATCATCATCAGCCCACAGCAGTTCACTGCTGGACATGGCCTCTTCCATGGCGCGCCACAACACTGTCTTCAGCCCCTCGCATCCATCCGCCGCCAGCGATCCTCTTAAGGTCATCCGTCCACCGTGCCTCAGGACGCCCTACACTACGTTTTCCCACCACACTTCTCACACAAAATACCACGCACAGGACTTATCACGCTAACATACACGAGTAATATTATTATTATTATTGTTTTTCTTATAACAATGACTGCAATAGAGACGACGACGATTTCATTAGGAAACCTTTGGCTCATGTATTTATTCGTGATTGTTATTTTTTAAAAGCGGCTATCGAAGGTTTAATCCAACAAAGGCTTTACCCTTACCCCCTACCCTTACCCTACCCTACCCTATACCCTTTTCCCCTTTACCCTTCCCCTTTTCCTTTTTTTTCCCTTTTTCCCTTATACCCTTTTCGTGAGTTAAAAAGGGTTAACTCAATTTGCATCAAAACCTGACCGGTGAACGATTAGACGTGACGTTTTTCAAATAATGGACCACTTTGTCATTGTCCGTTCTTGTTCAATTTCGCGGCGCCTGTGAATAAAGAGACAAGTCCGTTTTTTTTTTTCATTTTCATTTTAATTTTACACATAGATTTTGAAATTGAAAACGCTGGTCTAGAAACAAGAACATTACGGATACTCGTCAGACGCAAATTAGTACTACAATGTACTCGTAATATTTGGGGCTTCCCATTAGGATTGTGTATACACGAACATACTAAGTACTAAAAAGAATTTGTTATTATATATGTAGTACAATATTTGGAGAGCGAAATCGAGCTTAATCGCTTCTAATTACACCGAATTTTATTAATTCCTTCTTCCTTTTATTTAATTTGACTTTATTGTTATTTTAATGTAATTGAATTGAATTTATTAATGTTTTTCTATCTTTGACATTGTATTTGAAACTTATTTTCTAATTTCATTCGTAATTTAAAATAATGTTCTGTGCCTCATCTAAACCTGTACCTATTTGCATGCATTTAAGTATGTTTTATCGCAAATAAATGATTGATTGATTGATTGAATAGCTCCGACTAACCGACTTGCCGAACGCCAACCGAATCAAACTGAACGGTGTGGACTCAGTCAACGATTCCTTGAATAAATAAATATCTTGGGATAAATAACACCTATTGAGCTAGCTCCAAACTAAGCAAAGCTTGTACTATGGGTGCTAGACAACTGATAGACACACATATTCAGATAAATATATACATGTCGGAGTATATCCATAGACCATGGTGCTACATAACGCAAGTAACACAAGAGTGTTGCTTTGTCAGAGTCTCGGTGTCAGTGAAGCACGGGAGCGGGCTTGAGACAGACGCTTACCCGAGGAACTGTCTTACGTTTTGTAGTGTCCATTAATTAAGATAATTACTTCATAGTAATTAAATTAATGAAGACTTTAAAAGGTAGCTAATAGTGTAATTAATCAGAAGCCCATGTGAAAGACATTAAAACTGTTATTTTAAAGTTATTGTGTTTCCTCTATAAGAGAAATATGAGTGATAACCAGGAAGAGAGACCTCCTTCTCCGTCATACTTAAATTGTTTTTCGCTTAATATTAGTTATAAGTTAAAACTTAATATTGTTAACTTCCACGAATGTAATTAGTTTAAGATTTGCATGCTGAGTTTACCTTTAAGAGTCCGCAGCAAGTAGCGCTCAACTGCGCGTTGAGATCACGCGTGTTAGGCACGGGCCCTACACAGCGCTACGTCATCGCGTCAGCACCTCGTACGACAACTCAACGTCACGGCGCAACGTCACGACACTACGTCACCACGCTACGTCGCCGACACAGTGAATTAGGCAATCAGTTTCGAACTAATTACAAAACCAGTGTGCACAGTGACTCGCAGCCTTTTCGACACCTAACATCGGGTCCTATAGGACAACACGAAACCATTCGTGATAGTTTAAGTAAAACTTGTATTCTTTTATCATTAAATTTTATTATTATTAAATCCGCAATTATAATTCATCTCCTCCGCTGCTGCCCCTCCATAATTGGCGCAGTCGTGAGTCGAGCCGAGTCGGTACGCGAAATCTAACATCGATATCCGTCCTGATCACGTTCTACGTGCACGTTGGCTCTTCAAAGAACCTGAGCAGCACAGACGAGGAGACCATTTTGCCGCCTGAGTAAGAGGAAGAAAAGTGACATCGTGAAATGTGGGTGAGTACACCATAGGGTTTGGTTGCATTCCTGTGTATTTCCCAATATCCAAAATTTTTCACCCACTTTCTGCCGATCTCGGGTGTGCGAACGAAAATTCTGCGCACCGCGCGTAGCGATTCTTTAGAAATTTAAGTAGTATACCAGAACACGAGAAAATGGGAGAAGTAGATATAGAATGATATTTTAAAGCCCTTAGAGTAGTACCAGTTCGATGGTAATCCTAATGTTTGGTTAGATTTCTTAATTGTGTGATAAAATAATTACGACATATGTGAAACCAGGTGCCGGGAATGATTTAAATAATTTATCCATATTAAATGGAATTTTAAACAAATAACTGGTTCCGCAGCGCGAACCCTTGCCACCAATGGCATTCCTGACACTTGGGCCGGGATTAGAGAATCACTTATAAATAATTTCTCTGACCGCAGAAATGAAACTGCGTTATATACAGATTTGTCTATGATGACGCAAGGTCGTGATACTCCCCAAGTATTTTATGAAAAAATGTCAGCACCTACTGAGCACCATAGTAACTTCGTTCAATTGCACGAATCCGTAGAAACCACCATATCAGCGAAAAGAGAGTTATATAAGAATCTAAGCTTTGCAAACA
>NC_133486.1:361502-449085 GCF_025370935.1 Choristoneura fumiferana
TTTAGGTACACGTCAGTCGGAAAACAAAAACAAGTCTCAATTTCGTGAGTCAAATAAACATACAAGGCAAAGTTCTTCGAATCGAATTGCTCGGACTGTTGTTTCAGCAAATATTATTAGGAAAAACCTTGTCGTTTTAACATATAAGATGCACATACCTTGTTTAACAAGGTATATCCAATGTTCTCATTTCATAAGCTTAGTTTGCGAAATTACGTTATGTTTAAACTGAGCGTGTGTTTAGTTAGAGATAGGTTTATCGAAGCGTAAGTAGACTCAGGTAAGCGAAAACACATCTAATTCGCAGAAAATTTCGCAGACTATTTGTATTGTATACATGAAATTCTTCAACCCGTGTGTGTTGTTAATAGCATAAACATGTGCCCCCCCCCCCCCTACAGAATCTAAAAAAGTTGCCAAATGTTTAAAGCAACCAAACCAGTCCTAAGTCTTTGACTTGACTTGTCTTGGTCGATCCGGTCGTTTGGTCGAAACGAAATTTTCTCATTCTCGGTATCAACTTGCCCTTGAATAACAACAACTGCCCGCAACCACTCAACTAATAAGCAAATGGCACCGGTACGCCCGTCTTAAATCTACAATTACTAAACTGGAGTTTAAATGAGTTACAGTAGTTGTGCAGTTTACGGGACGATACATCAGCCGAACAAGATAAGTTAGGTTAAAGACGCTACGTGTGTCGTGGGTAAGGCTATGAGCGATTAGCGATCTGACTTGAGCAAGCATTTTTTTTTTCAATACCCTACCTTTTATTTCTCCTTACCGACCGATAGACTTGAGGCGCGCAAAGTCATTGCCTATCTTTAAGTCTATGCTTAGAGAGCACTATCTGTCATCTTGCGTATGAATGTTATAATTCGCTTATTTATATGTTGTTATTCTATCTACCTATCGATCTGTTTACATTTGTTGTGTATGTTTTGTATGTGTTAGTTTTATGCTCTAATTCTACTGTAATTTCACCACTTACTAAAATTTATTCCTTACTTTTGTCCATTGTAAAGGTTGCCTGGAAGAGATCGCTCTGAAGCGATAAGGCCGCCTATTGCTTACCTTAGGAAATCTCTATGTATATACTTGTATTTCTGAACTGCTTACTGTGTTGGTTTGCAATAAAGAGTTATTGTATTGTATCTTTATTGTTTGACAAAGCGAGTAGTGAAAGAATTTTTTGATATCTTAAAAACAACGAAGATATGGAAGTTTTAAATTGTCCAACAGATAGAGCAGGGTTTCTCAAAGTGGGGTACGCGAACCCCTAGGGGTTCGCTATTCGACAGTAGGGGGTTCGCGACAAGGTTTACGTGATGGTGGCTGCAAGACTGGCAAGATGATTAAGATTGGTTTTTGAGTCTTTTGTATTTTTAACTCCAAATTGTTACTTACTTATTTGTTTTTTATTTTTGTGTTTGTTTCATTTTGTATTTTCGTTGGCAAGACGATTCTTACTTATATTTGTAACCTTTTATTGAAATAAATAACTACAACATATATTTTAACTTAGTTTCTCCAACAGCCAGGGGGAGGGGGTTCGCTGTCGTCTAGAAACTTTAACAGGTACGTGGAGCCATAATTGAGAAACCCTGAGATAGAGAATCAGGCTGCGTCTCCACCAAGAATGTGTGAGGATGTGTTGCGAGGAATGCTTTTTGCATGACTGCTTCTACCTCTGTCCTTTGGATGGCTGCGTGGTAAACTGCGACACAATACCAAGGTAATGCAAATGTAAGGGTCGATCATCTTGAGCGTTTTTAACCGCCCCGAGTTTCATGTAAAATTTATATGAATGAGCTGTAATAATAACTGAAAACTGTAAGAGAATCTTATACCATGCCAGAAAAATGTACCCACTTTGAATCAATTTAAATTGAATGCTCGAATAAATGACCCTGAAAATTTTAATATGCAGTGATCCGCTGGCCTCTTCTAACTTGCCCTCGAAGAATAAAACATTCATCAGCACGTACGTTCTTAGACTAATTACTGTAAATCATTTACTTGTTACTAACTTTAGTTGGACTGAGCGGTTTATTTTCGTAAACTATAATCACGGACAAAAAATAACTTTATTTTCGGCACGTTCAATGGGGGACAACATGTGTCGTTATTGTATATTTAAGTAAGATATCTAATGGTGGTTTGCTATTTGTAGCCGAAACTCAGATTAATTATTAATAGAGTGGCTTTGTTGAATGAATGAACCAAGTTGACATTTTGTTGGAAATTATATAAAATTTTGATGGCCGATGGGGTGAGAAGGTTCTCGAATGGCGTCGCGGACGAGAGACGAGCTGTCGTAGGCCTCCAACAAGATGGAGCGACGACTTGGTTAAGATCGCGGGATCGCGGTGGACGCGAAAGCACAAGACCGGTCTGAGTGAGAGCCTTGGGGAGGCCTATGTCCAGCAGTGGAATTCTTTCGGCTGACATGATGATGATGAAATAAATATAGGATTGTTTCAGCACCCATTGATTAATTTTATTTGACGGATAAAAGTGATGCCGTCTCCGTCTATTTGAACAAAAACAGACAGAGACGGCATCACATTTATCCGTCAATAAATTTAATCAATGATGGTAGAACGGGGGTTAAACTATTTCGTGTGACGAAACTTTAGTGCTCAAGTGCTTGTTTGGTGTCGAAGTTATCCAAACGTTTTTATTTTAAATTGTTTAAACCACTCAATAGTCGCGATTTCTTTTAAGCTTAATCTCTTTGATGTCCTACCTTCCGAACTCGTTCTAACCACTTGTTTGCTGTCCCTTTTTGTCGCACGGAATATTTTAAACATACATTTTATAGAGCGTGTCTGACCTACAACAATTTAGCCTGTGGGAATCAGTAAAATCCTGGAATTTATTTCAACTACCATAGACCTAAGCTTTACGCGAAGGAATCCGCAAGTACAGGTACTAGTGTAAATACCTATAAACAGAGGCATACGTCAGAAGCATTTTTCGCAGGCGATTTCACAAAAATTGTTCACACACGCCCATTAAGTCGGAAAAAAAACAGAACCGAGCGAGTTAATGGATTGAAAAGGGCAAAAAGGATGGCACTCTTAACGGTCACACTTCTAAGAGAATAAAAACTATGCGATAAGTTGATAACCCGACACTTTGAGGGACGTTAGCTTTTTACAAAAAAAAATGAACTCGATTGCAGAGTATTTCTGAAGAAGATGCTAGTTTTAAGAGTTAAAAACGCGCGTGCTGATCACAGCGGGTGTTAACGAAACATGTGTCGTTTATCGCTTTTTGTGGTACTAGTCGGGCAACAAACGGAACCTATAATGTCGCTACGCTGTCTGTCTGTACATCTATCAGCCACTGTGTGTCAAGAACCGTAATAGATAGACAGTTGAATTTTGTACATTATGTGTATTTTTATTGCCACTGCTGAGTTTCTATCGCATTTATAATATTAGTAACGATAAGCTAAAGGTCCCACGTTCAATCCCCGTTCGGGGCAGGTATTATGTATACGAAAAATTATGAACGTGTTCTAAAATCCTGTTTATTTATTAACATATTATTTAACCATATCTTAGCCAAATTAGAAAAGTAACCCACGGTATTGTCACTTAAAGTTCAATATGTCAAAAAGGGCTTACCAATTTTAATGAAACATAGCTAAGACCCACCGCAAGGAAACTCGCTTGCACGTGAAAAAACCGCATCAAAATCAGCCCGTCCATTTGAGAGCTACGACGCCACAGACTTATTATCAGGCCTACGCTTATGTTTCAGACGAATTTTTGGCGTGTTGCCTGTGCACAATGACTTTTGGCTGACTAGACCGATACGGAGCGACATGTTCGTCCACATGCTAATAGAAAAAGTTACAATCTTATAACACCCCTCTTTTTAACCCCCGACGCCAAAAGAGAATGTTATAAGTTTAACCACTATGTGAATCGATTTGAATGCGGTTTTTTAAAAAAGTAGGATTTCTAGCGATGGTTCCTAGGTAATATATGTTTAATCGTGAGAGTGCGGGAAACCGGTGGATGCAAGTGGCAAGTTGTCGTTCATTGTGGCGTTCTAAGGGGAGGCCTTTGTCCAGCAGTGGACGTCTTCGGGCTGATGATGATGATGATGATGATATGTTTAATCAAAATTGGTTCAGCCGTTTTTTGTATATTGAACTTTAAAGCGACAAAGTCGGGGTTTTCAACTATGTGTTGGTTAGGTTATTACGTCCGCGTCGGGGGTTAAAAAAAAGGTCAGGTTTTCTCCAGTGCTGTAGCTGTAACTTATGCTGTGTAACGAGGAAAAACATATACAACTGAGAGTTAACAGCAGGGCCATAAATATTCGAGCGCACTCAGCTGAGATCCGGTTTTTCCGAACTTATGTTAAACTTAAGTTATACAAGGCGAGCAGTTGTTTACTATGAGATCAGTACTGTCAACGGAAGCAAGTCATACATCTTTAAATTTACTTTTTAAGTAACGATTCTCATAGAAAGCCCCAAATTTTACCAGCCATTCTCATTCTCACTCATTCATTTGTGAAGTAGTCTAATTACCGTGCCGCTTTTTTCGCACTAGTGCCACGGTAATCAGACTTGAGTGCACAGATGAATGAGATAATGGCTGCCATCTTTTTTCTAGATTTGTGTACTTAATCCAATTACTACGTCGTTTTTGCAGAAAAAAAGCGTCCAAGTGCGAGTCGGACTCGCCCATGAAGGGTTCCGTAGCAGCAAGTAACATATTAAAAGTTTCTTTACTTTACGATTTTATGACGTATATAAAAAAAAACTACTTATTTACTCGATCTCGTTCAAACCAATTTTCGGTGGAAGTTTGCATGGTAGGTAATGTACGTCATATATATATTTTTTAGTTATATCATTCTCTATTTTTAGAAGTTTCGGGGGGGGGGGGAGAGGACAAAATTTAGCACTTTGGAAGTGTCTCTCGCGCAAACTTCAATATCATTTTTGAAGACCTATCCACGGTATCTATCCGAGTTCTAAGTATAAGTATGGGAACCCCAAAAATGTATTGTTTTTTTTTTCTATTTTTGAGTGAAAATCTTAATGCGGTCCACAGAATACATCTACTTAACAAGTTTCAACAGTAAAGTTCTTATAGTTTCGGAAAAAAAGTGGCTGTGACATACGGACAGACAGACAGACAGACATTGACGATCCATAAGGGTTCCGTTTTTTGCCATTTGGATACGAACCCTAAACAGTGAAACGGTAACTAGACGGGTGCACAGATGAATTAGAATGCCCGAATTAGGTTTTTTTTGGTATTTTATCTACATTTATGTGATCCTTATTGACTTCTTAACTTTTAGCCCTAGTATTTCTAAATCCTTTAGTTAGCCTGTAAAAGCAGTATGTTAAACTCACATACCTTAAATTTAAGCAATCCTATGAACAGCCGAGATCATCTGGAACAGAAATAAGTTTATGTTAAAATTATGGAAAAAGACAAAAGCAGGTTAGACAATAAGCGGTCTCATCGCTTCAGAGCGATCTCTTCCAGACAATCACATAAGTACATGATATATATAAACTAAAGCAAATACGTTAGAAGTAGAATGGCGGTAATGAATGGACAGGAAAAACTAAAAACAAAAATACATATATGCATATATATACAGCAAATTAATTAGACCTATAATATAACATTACTAACATATACAGCACTAACATCCATCCCTAGAAACTATATAGAAGTATACTATAATATTAGTAAGATATACGTAGGTAAAAAGCTGTTGTGGTCTCTCAAGCAGAGGATCGTGAGTTCAAGCCCGGGCTCGCAAACCTGTGAAGCAATTCAGAGTGTGTGAAGTACCCAATCCGTCTTGGGCCCACACGGGAACTACGGTTGTAGCCCTCTCATTCTGAGGAGGCCCGGCAGTGGGACCTTTATAGGCTGCGATGATGATGATATTTAACCAATCAAAACCCGGGACAAAGCCTAAGGCCCGCGTCCACGAGCACCGATAAATCTCCCCGGCCCATTGGACGGACACCTTAATGAAAGGGCTGTTTCAATGCACATAATTACTAGGGGCATGCTTGGGCATTAATTACTACTCTGTTGGGGACACGTGCGGTTCCCACGGTGGCAGGGCCATTTGGTATACTCAAGAACAATGAAAACTGATGTTTACAATTTTAGTGCAGGTAAGTATACAGAGAGTCACTAACCATGGGGTTTTAAATCTAGGGTTCGATTCTACTCGCATAATTGAGCTACTTTTTTAAAATATGATCACTGTTAATTTCATTTTTAGGGTTCCGTACCTCGAAAGGAAAAAACGGAACTCTTATAGGACCACTTTTTGTCCGTCTGTCTGTCAAGACCCTTTTTCTCGGGAACGCGTCGGGAGGTATCAAGCTGAAATTTATATCAAATACTGAGGTCCCTTGGAGCTGTGAAAAAATCAAACTTCTACTAAGCCAACGCAATGAAAAGATGCAGCCGTTTATGCTGCAAATTTCCGCAAATTTTCGAAACTTCCCGTGAACTCAGAATCTTGAAATTTGGTATGAAGGTAGCTATTATAATACAACCAACTAGAAAAGTCGGAAAATCTCGATTTTTTATGTGTGTCTGTAAAT
The DNA here is from genome assembly GCF_025370935.1 of Choristoneura fumiferana. Classification (NCBI taxonomy): domain Eukaryota; kingdom Metazoa; phylum Arthropoda; class Insecta; order Lepidoptera; family Tortricidae; genus Choristoneura; species Choristoneura fumiferana. Next base: position 368,116 of record NC_133486.1, read on the forward strand.
ATCAATGACCAATATAATCTGACCCCACACTGCGTACGTTTTGCTTAAGAGCAGCGCTCTGCTCTGCGATTCCCGTTTACATACCTATAAATGTGTACGGAACCCTCGGTGCGCGAGTCCGACTCGCACTTGCCCGATTTTTTTTTCATAAAATTAAATGTAATTTTCAATGTATGCGATACAATACTAAATTGACGGCACATTGATAAATGTTTATCTTAGAGATGTCAAATAAATGTCAAAAATTCCCTAAGAGACAACGATAACACCGCCATGTCCGATAGATCAATAAATGATCTAAATTTAAGTTTCTCGAAAATGTTACAAAACAAAAGTAGCTTAGTTTTGTGAGTAGAATCAAACCTTGAATTGAAAACCCTATGATCAGAGACACCCTGTATAATTTTGGTGAATATCATTTTCCATTTCTTTTTTTCTCTCCATGTCTCGCTTTTTTTATGAATTTATCTCTAAATTGGGTAGACTAAGAAGTATAATTTTTGCACTTCTTCAACGGGTAGCAGACCTGAGTATTTAATATTAATTTAATCTTGATAGTTCCACGCGTTCCTGAAAAAAAGGGTCTTGACGGAGAGACAGTCGATAAACTTATCTTACTTTACGGTGAAAGAAACCTGTACAAACCTGCAAAGCAATTCAATGGTGCGTGTGAAGTTCCCGATCCGCATTGGGCCCGCGTGGGAACTACTTCCCAAGCCCTCTCATTACTCTAAATCTCTATGTATATACTTGTTTTCTCTGTACTGTTTACTGTATTGGTGTGCAATAAAGAGTTATTGTATTGTATGTGTATTGTATTGTACTCCTGTGCCCAGCAGTGGGATGTATATAGCTGGATGAATGAATGCTAAATTTGATCCGCCTTCATCACGTTGTTTGCCAGAACCTTCATTATGTGAGTCGATCGTACGATTGGTGAAGTGTTGGTTTAGGACGGGTCGAGTGGGCGTGTAATGGACGTCTTGAATGGAAAGAAAGCTAAAACGTCCTGAGAAAAGTCTCCGGTTACGTTATACGGCTTAGGTAATCTAAGGTCGAGGTCAGAGATGTAAATATTCGTAGAAATAGATTGTAGTTACAGTAAAGGCTATATGAGTAACTTAAAAATTAAAATCAAATAAATAAAAGAAAAAAGAAATAAAATACATTTATTTAGCGCCATAAAACAAACATAGAACAAATAAAGACATACATGACGCTAAATAGGCCCCCACTCAGCATAAACTACTGAAACAATTGAGAAAAAAAATGGTATGTACTTTGACACCCTAGCAAGGACGTTAGAGAGTCGGAACGTTGCTGGCTGGTGGCGTCGCGAACCGTTTGATTTAGTAATTTTAAGCACATAAGATTTTAACCCGGAAAATAACATAGGTCTAGAGGGATAGCGTTAAATGAATTCATCACGGGCAACTAGTATCATATCGAAAATACAAACTGAAATATAGATGCTCTGTAGCGGTGCTCTGCCGCTGCGCTGTAGCGGTATAGCACACGGCACGGAATGCCGAGGACCTGGATTCGATTCCCAGCGCTGGTCTTATTTTTCTGTGCATCTATATTTCAGTTTGTATTTTCGATATAGGTTTTACGGGATGACCGTGAAAGTAACAAAAATTTGGAATTGAAATAAAAAAATACAAAAAGATTCCAAAAAACCAATCTTAACTAGTATCATATCAAATAAATAAATAACTCAACATTCTCCTTCATTCCCCAATACACTACCGCTCGGACGACACCGCGGACCAACACACTAGTTTTAATTGGCCAGAGTTCGGTGCCTCGTAAGTTATGATTGGTCTAATAAAGCTATTGTGCAGCTTTATTGGAGATACGTGGGGCGCGCTTATATCGAAGTAGTTTCATAGTATGTAGTTTGTAGTAACTTTGCCATTCTGCCGTGAACTTGGCCACACTAGTTGAGACTGTGGAAGTAGATGTCACGTTGAACTTCACGTACCTACAAACTTACACTTACAAGTTGACAGGAATGAATTGAATGAGTGAAGGTTATACCTTTTTTGGCATAATCTCGTATCGCATTGTATAGTTTAGCATAATTATCATATTCCCAAAACGCATATAGCATAATTGCGTTTAAACGAAACGCTGTGTGGAGTCGCATTGCTAACATAGCCTAACCTGATTGGGGAAATAGCGCAATGATTTTGTTATATAAAATTATGCGAATTAATTCGCAAAGTATATTTTATGCCAGGTAATTATTTTGTTAAAAAAGTTTATGCCATACATGTTAGAATAAGTTTCACAAACCCTAACAACGAGATAATCAACACTGCAGGCGACTCGTGACCACAGCCGTTGCAGTGTGATGGAAACGTCGAAGTTATTTTAGTGGACGTCCTACGGCTGACAAGATGATGATTGTTACATGCTCTTGTCAAACTGGTCTAATGTAACCTATAAAGTACATAAGAACGAATTTAACCGACATTTCACAAACGACCGCCGTTGGGCAGTGTGCCCAAAAAGCTGGCTGCATTTCCTCGCTGAATTTCTGTTAATACGCTAGCCGAGGTTTAGAAACACGAAGGCATTCGTACGAAGCTTAGTGATCTAGAAATGATACTATCGGAAATATCTGTGCGCCAAATTACTTGACTTAATCGAAATTAGGAGTTCAGTGAAGTACTTTTTTTTTTTTATTCGACTGGATGGCAAACGAGCAAGTGGGTCTCCTGATGGTAAGAGATCACCACCGCCCATAAACTTATATATGTATTCACAAAAAAAGTGGCTCTGTGATTTAATAATTTGAGTCTGTCTTATTTTTACATGACACTGACCATGATTGACAGGGTTCAAAATTATAGAAAACGATAATCAAGATCCCTATCTCACTTGATGATAAATGCAAATGAGGCCAAAGGTGTATCTCACAGTTCTCTATCGTTTGCCCGAATTTTTTATGCCATAATGTATCGTTTTCCATAATTTTTAATGGCCATAAAGTAATTTATTTCTGAAATAGTATAATCAGAGTTTATATTAAACTAACCTAACCTACTGCATTATATAAGATGACATTAAAAAAAATCCTGAAAACAGCGCGGTTCTATATATTTTATGGCAAACGTTGATATGGCAAGTGAAATTCGGGCAAGTAAAGTTATACGGTATCTCACTGGTTCAGTAACAGCCAATTCACTGTAGCCTTTATGTCTTTGCTTTGCATAGATTAATCACACTAACATATAAATAGCATTTTTAACCCGGAAATAATTTAACCCGGAAAGTAGCATAGTTAGTTAGTTGCAGGTGGTAGGACCTTGTGCAAGGTCCGCCCGGATTGCTACCACCATCTTGCTCGCTAATCCTGCCGTGAAGCAGCAGTGCTTGCACTGTTGTGTTTCGGCGTGGAGAGTGAGACAGCCGGTGAAATTATTGGCACGTGAGGTATCCCATCTAGATCTCTAGGTTGGCAACGCGTCTGCAATACCCCTGGTGTTGCAGATGTTTATGGGCGGTGGTGATCTCTTACCATCAGGAGACCCACTTGCTCGTTTGCCATCCAGTCGAATAAAAAAAAAAAAAGTTCGCGCGCTTTCCAGAAGTAGTCGCGGGTAACAGTCAGAGCTAGTATTGCATAAATGATCACCACCATAGAGATAGAAGTCACATGTTTAACAATGTTAAATGATTTATATCTACGTATTATACAATACAATACAATACAAATATTCTTTATTGATCACCAAAAGCAGTACAGAGACATTATAAAAATTGAATATTATTATCTAATGTTTTTGCAGTTATTTATTTATTTATCGTATGGCTTGCAAATTACACTCAAATCATAACTCAAATTTACATTCCTAAGGTATTCTGCTGCTTCGCTCGTGAGGGTTTGAAGTCTTCTATTTTCCCTCCGTATCTTGTTAGGAGGCACTCCAGCACGATATGGCGCACTGTCTGTTACAGAAGACCACATTTGCACGATCCGCTTTCACTCCAATCCCACTTTTTCGAAGGTGGCACAGTAAAAAAAATAAATAAAAAAAAGAATATTTATTCACAAAGCAAAAAAATATAACATAACAAAATACAAAAAAGAAACAGATAAACATAATTTGTGAAGAGGTAAAGGACTCAGCAGAGCTGCTGGTTTTCGGTCCTCACCTTGAAGAAGGAAATGGTTAGTGTGCTGACAATAAGCAAAACACTACCTAAAAACATAATAAAAAAAGTTAAAGAAAAATCAATTCCATACCTACTACCTACCTATTTTAGTACAGTACATTACATATCGTCCCCTTACAACCAGAATCGCTTATCTGCATGAAATGTAGTTTCGAGAAAAACGCATTTAAAGGTTTGCATGCTCTAAAAACCTATAAAAGCTAGTTATACTAAAAACGTCTCTGTGTTTCTATTTAGATAATTTATCCCTTAATAGGATAGGGCTATGTTATTTACTCTATACTCGCGCCGAGTAGGTTAAAATAGGGCTTTTCTTCAAAAGGTACTGCAGATAAGCGATTTTGCCTGTAGACACGTTTTTTTTTATCTTCTAAACTAGCAAGTTTACGCAGATATATTGGATAAACTATCATTTTAAGTCCATAATTGAAGCATTTTTCGCCGAATACAGTGTTAAAATGCTTACATGTTTTATACAATTTAAGTTTTTAGTTAAGTCTCAGCGCAAATAAGAGGTATTGGCTGTAAACAAATCGGAATTTACCTCTTAAGCGCGCTTAAAAGTGCAAAATATTTCTAAGATGTTTTGACTCTAGGCTTTTTTTCTGTTTTTCTATCTTATATGCAATGTAGCATTATTCTGTTTTGTTTTTATCATTCAAAGACATATAACTTGTATTTTTCGAAAGAGTTCCATCAATCTATTTCAACAAATAGGTACCAAATAGCCCAAAAATATAAATAAATGAAAACTAGCGAGCTAAAGTCTTAAATATAGTAGTATATTTCTAGTATATGTGAGATATATTACGTTATTCCTTTAATATCATATGTGCTGCTTAATACATTTAATTATGGAACTTTTGATTACATGCATACAACAAAAAACATATTTTATTCAAACATTTTAATAAAAAGGCACTTAGCGTCTCAAGGCTCAAAGTAACCACTGAAACAGTCATGAAAAAAGAACCGTAATGGTAATAACCATCAGTCTTCTTCTTCATCAAAACGATAACGAGCATGGATATTCAGGTTTTGATGAACTAAATAGAAAAACATAGGTATAACCAGATCCAGCAGACCGTCGAACTGAACCGCGAGTGTCATTTAGATACCTACTATTTACTACTTCGTATCGTAGGTACGTCGTATCATTGAATAGCTTATCACGGCATAAAACATTTACGTTGTCACACATTTTCATTGTTCTTGGCTTAATATTTGTATAGGTATATTTTTATCAATTACGACATGTCGTCTGACTTTTTGAGTTTTGATACCAGGCCTGTAACTTTGCAAACCAACCGTCGAACAAGACAAGGCAACAGAAAATCGAATCCAAACTCTGTTGAACCTCTTTCAGTAGAGGAATTTAAACTACCTGCATTAAAAAGCTATACACTAATCCACTGCCAATAAGCGCAGCTAAAAAATAAAGATTTAATGACTTTTTACAAAAAAAATGTTATACCGGAGATTCACCATGGCTGGTTGCACTGGCCTGTGATGAAGACGTTATTGAGCGTGTGCCGGACGTAGTCACAGCTGAGACAAGCAGTGATGAAAAATAACCTTAATGGTAATAATCATCAGTCTTCTTCTTCATCACTGCTTGTCTTAGCTGTGGCTACTCAAACCAGCCATGGATAATTAATATTACCTAAGCCAAGAACAATGAAAATGTGTGACTACGTAAATGTTTTATGCCGTGATAAGCTTTTCATTGATACGACGTACCTACGATACGAAGTAGTAAATAAGTAGGTTATCTAAATGACAATCACGGTTCATTTTGACGGTCTGTTGGATCTGGTTATATGTTTTTCTATAGCCGCGTATCCATTAGAGCAGCCTCAGGCCGAGCACCGCGAGCCGAGCCATATTTTGTCGGTTTTTTGACCGTGCTCAAAGGAGCCTCAGTCTGAGCCGTGCCTTTGGCAGCGTCTCCACTTGCGCGGCCTCGGAGCGAGGCAGCCGCTCGGCCCGAGGCTGCCTCTAGTGGATACGCGGCTTATTTAGTTCATCGAAACCTGAATATCCATGCTCCTTATCGTCACCTGAAAGAAAAACACTGTTAAATTACGGCAAGTGAATCGCTGTTATACATAGATCTGTTCACTCACGAAGGCGCGCCCCTCCACAGCTAATTATTAATGTACACGAGAAAACCTCTTAAGTACTTACACATTGTCTTAGTCTTAGTGTGCGTGACTGACGGTACGCTTGCGACTGAAGCCACGAGGACAAGTTCGAGCTACGCACACATAGACTTGTCGTACGGATACGTTTAGGTACAATTACAATTATAGAATGTGGAGGGGCAGACTTTCGTTAGTGAACAGATCTATAATTACCTAAATAAGTTTTTAAAAATTACTTATTATGAATCGTGCTTTCAAGCGTGTACGAACCGACTAAGCTAGCCTACACAAAGTGCACACTACTTTACAATACAGCGCGAAACGTCTAAGCGATACTTAAGCGATTTTGGCTGTAGCGCTTCTTATGGTCGAAGCAAACATTGTTACAAGCAATATCGCCTATATTATATTTAGTTTGTTTTCGCTGTTGCAATAATTGAAATATAAAGTAATGCTCAACAGGCGAAACCTACTAACATTATTTTAGCACTTTTAGGCAGTACTCAAATTGCATTTTTATTGAAATCTTAACATTCCAAAATCGCTTGTTTGACATTAAAATATTTTTGCTGTTGTAAAATAAAAAAAAATGCTGTTTAACCAACGCGTAGTTGTTTTTGGCTGTTGATTTTCTTAAAAATCGGCTTTAAGTGAGCTTAAGAAAAACGTAACTCGGTATTGGAGTATCGTACAGTAAAACGGGTTTCAACAGCATGTAGATCTTGGAAAGTACATTCTAACGATATACTTAACTCAGTTTTGCCCAAAAGTGACTTTAAGCGATTCTGGTCGTAAGGGGACGATATTTAAATAAAAACAAAGTCGTGTTAGTTACACCATTTATAACTCAAGAACAGCTGGAACATTTTTTTATGATATTTGTGCTTTTAAATTTGACCAACAGTGACCAACTCCTGTCCTCAAACGGTTGAGCGAGCACCAAACACGACGTGGCTCCTTAACGTCGGTCGGTTCAGCGGAGACAATATTAGCGCCAACTAGTTTGTCGCAGATCCATTTTGTGGAAATAATCTTGTCACGGTACGACCTCCATCGTCACCGCCTGTGTCACTCTGAGCCCACTGAGCCCACCCCGTTCGGGGTGGCTACAACGAAATCCTAAAATCTAAGTTCGCATCGTACCGTCTCTCTCACTCTCGTAATGAATATTAGCGTCAGCGCGACGAGAAGATATACGAAGTTTGAATTTTGTATTTCGTAGTGTAGGGCCACGGACGTTCCTTGGAAATAGGAATCCGGATGCTTTAATTGGCTTTGTTGGGGCTAAACGATGGATTATGCGTCTTGTACCCCGGACTTATTCTAGAAGGCTTTGACACGCGGCGGGATCAGTATTCGTATATACAAATCTTCATTTGTCATCATCATCATCATCATCCCAGCCTATATACGTCCCACTGCTGGGCCATAGTTCCCACGCGGGGCCCAGTGCGGATTGGGAACTTCACACGCACCATTGAATTGCTTCTCAGGTGTGTACAGGTTTCCTCACGATGTTTTCCTTCACCGCAAAGCTCGTGGTAAATTTCAAATGTAATTCCGCACATGAATTTCGAAAAACTCAGAGGTGCAAGCCGGGGTTTGAACCCACGATTTGTTAGCTATATTTTTGGTTCTTGGCTATATTTTACAAGTTTCACCAAAATACCAAGGACAGAGGAGGAGGATTTGAGGATTTTCTCTAATCCCCTGAACAGCGGATCAATTATTCCCTTTCACGAAACTAAATATAATATTTTAAATCCTTATTTCCAGTAAGGAAATGGTTTGTTACGACAAACGCGAAAACGGTCCTCTGAAAACTCTGGAATGAATTATTATAATTATTATGAGGTTAATTGCTTCCTCTTTTATCTGTGCTTGTTTTTGAATTATAATATAATAGATATTATTCTGTTATGTTCTGGGATGGCTGTGATTCTAAAATGTTCTTTTTTTTACTCAATTTCGACTTTAGAGACCGGCTATTCTTCGTGAATGTTTTATTATTAAAGTGTTTGTTTTTCCTCTATATTCCAAAACGTTGTATTGATAACAAAAAAAAAAACTCCTTTTTTGAAGTCGGTTAATAACTTGAACCCCCGTAAGAAAGTAATAGATATACCCACTTACAATAGTTTTTGTTCCTAAACATTTTTAATTATGTAAGTTTTTTTAACCCCCGACTCAAAAAGAGGGGTGTTATAAGTTCTAAGTGTGTCTGTGTGTGTGTGTGTGTCTGTGCCGTTTTTGAGATATTGAACTTTGAAGTGACCAAGTCGGGAGTTTTCCAACTTATTGTTGGTAAGGTTATTTGCTTTCTGTACTTCCATTAATAGATTGCTATTGTAAGATCGGAGCAACACAACCGGTTACATATTCAGCAAATTGAAAATACCGTCTAAATTTGTCATCGTCATTGTCAACATTACACTCGACCTCATCCCAAGCTCATTGGGCTCAAGCCTGAAATGTCTGTTTTCCTAAAATGTTACAATTCTCAAAACGTCTGCGTTTTCACAATGTTAGCACTTCTATTTTGTCAGCTTTCTCAAAATGTCTGCTATTTAAAATGTGTATAATCTCAGGAAGTCGTTTATTCATAATGTTCACATTCCTATAATATTAGCATTACCATAATTTCTGCTTCCCGTTATGTTCTCTTTTTTAAATAGGCTATTGTTATGTTTGTTTTCACATAATGTCTGCTTTATTTTCAAATCAATGTTCTAAATGTAAAAGGTTTAATTCCTTGCATACTTACTCTTTGATAACATAAATATCTATACCTCTTAATATAAAATTACTGGCATTGAAGATAACATTATACATATAATGACGTTTAGATGAAATTTGAAGACCATGTGGAGACATTTTGGGAATAAGACTTCTGAAATGCCAACGTTATAAGAACGCCGATATTTTGAGGTTTCAGACATTTTGAGAATAAGCACTTTCTGAAAAGAGAACATTATACAAAAACTGTCATTCTTGGAGACAGGCAATTTTAAATAGCTGATATTTTGAGACGCTGACATTATGCAAAAGACGTGTTGACATTCTGAAAAGCAGACATATTGCGAAAAATACATTTTAGGAAAACGGATATTTCAGGCCTGAGCCGGTCATTGCTAGGTCATAGACCTCACGAAAAGCCGCCATTCGATTCGCGTGCCGCGCTCGCGATCGCAATATGGAATGGAACCAGTCTTATCTGAATCTTTTGATCCGATCGACCTCTTTATCAGAGGTCCGTTGGGTGCAATGAACTGTGCGAGATAAACGCCGATGGTAGTGGCATCTTTTGACCGCAATTCTAGTTTGAAGAGCTTGCAGTTACTTGGCGCTAGGTGCATTTTGTAGATATTGTGCCTCCTGTGATAAGTAATACAACTCGGAAAGTCCTACTGTTTTACCCAACTGCAAAGAGAGGTACTTATATGCTTTCACGAGAGCGGTTTAAAGTTAGAATAATTCTCTTTCAGCGTTTCTACTAACCGGCCAAATAAGCAATTTTGATTTTGGTCTAGTGCGAGTTGTAGTTGTGACTCACACGCCATGGTTTCCATAAAAATATTTGGGTACGTCAAAATTTGCGCTTTAATATTTTGCAGGTGGTAGGACCTTGTGCAAGGTCCGCCCGGATTGCTACCACCATCTTGCTCGCTAATCCTGCCGTGAAGCAGCAGTGCTTACACTGTTGTGTTTCGGCGTGGAGAGTAAGACAGCCGGTGAAATTACTGGCACGTGAGGTATCCCATCTTAGGCCTCTAGGTTGGCAACGCGTCTGAAATACCCCTGGTGTTGCAGATGTTTATGGGCGGTGGTGATCTCTTACCATCAGGAGACCCATTTGCTCGTTTGCCATCCAGTCAAATTAAAAAAATAAAAAAAAATATCAAAAAAAATCCAATGTTAGTAGAGCCCTGCTTCCAAGTAAAACGTACGCAGTGTTAATAAATAAATGTTATCATAGGACTATTGACACCAATTTACCTAGTCCGAAACTAAGCAAAGCTAGTACTATATGGGTACAACACACGGATAAACATACTTATATAGATAAATACATACATTTATACATATTAAACACCCAAGACCCCAGAACAAACATTCGTATTATTCACACAAACTGCCCCGGCCGGGGATCGAACCCGGAACCTCAAGCTTCATAGTCAGGTTCTCGAACCACTTGGCCATCCCGTCGACCGTGTTGAGCATTTCATATTGATTGGTTGGAACCCCATTAACTTTAACTCTTGATTATATTAGCGACAACAGAAAATAAACGTGTTATGTAGGTATAAATATCAGCTGTCTACGAGTATATATTACGGTTCTTGAGATGCCTGTGACGAGGACGGACGGACGACATTATTAGGGTTCCATATGTCCCTGTCCCTCTTCGGTAGTGAACCCTAGAACAGATGACAGAACCGTTTAACATGACGACGTTCATTATTAAAAGATTAAAACTTACACCATGAAGCACTAGTGACATTTTAAAAATTCTTCTTGAGTTACGAGCTCAGCATGTACTTTGATCCTAGTAGCTCCAGCAAGAATTTTACACAGAGCATACTTAAATGGTAGAGGTATACGAGTAGTATAGTCGGCTAAGTGAGTGCTTTAATTTTTTACGACAAGGAACCGATTCTTGAATATCATTCCTCAAAAATATAATTTGCAGTAAAACTCTGAAACACTATCGTTTATACTTCTTTGTACTTTTACTTCCTAATTCTACTAATATTGTAAATGCGAAAGTTTGTGGTGTTTTCGTGAGCGAGCGCATGTGTGTGATATTTGTGGGTGTTTGTTGATATTTGGTATAAAGATAGCTGAATCTCTGGAATAACACATACTAAAGGTCACAGCTCATTAGAGCCACCCGGCACCCGATCAGCACCGTCTCGACAACCAGCCAACGAGTGGACCTCGCGTGGTCCACGATTTTCCTAGTAGTCACTATGTCTGCCGAGTGGTACACTCGCCGTCGCGCGTGGCAACCTCGCGAGTGAGGCGATCCGGTGACGCTACGGCGTTGATGTAGTGAGTGCATGCCCAAACAAATCTATATGAAGATTACTAACCACTCGAGGCGAGGCGGTGCTGGTTGGGTGCCGGGTGGCTGTAATGAGCTGTGACCTTTATACCTACAACTAAAAGTCTTAGTGCGAGAATATTTTTTTTAAACAGAAATATCGCAATTAAGGAAAAAATTCTATATTTGGTAAATGGCCTGCCTAGGACTACCCCTTAAAATTGTCGTACTACATATGGGTCATCTCATCTTGTACAATTAACTCAATATCACAAATAATGTCGCTTAGATCATTTTGCCTTTCAACCGTAGATACATTCTTTCTTTTCTAAAAACAACTTGCAAGTTTTGAAGCAAACAAACACACAAACTAATTAAATAAAAGTTTGTAAAAAACCCGACCGCTAATTCAAGTTGACGTGGACATGCAACTTTACTAAATAACTTTTACCTTTTGCCCGATTAAAGTCGGTTCCAAAGAAATGATTAGTGATACGGCAGTTCAATGACCTCTGTGCACGTAAGTACATACCGTACAGAGATCGCCTGTTACATTCGCTATATTTAGTCAGGCCTTCTGCTCAGTGTCTGATTGAGTTTATTTTGGGTACTAGAGCTGTTATTTTATCGATAAAGTTTAGATTATACGGGGGCTTTTACGGGATGACCGTAAAAGTAACAAATTTGGAGTTGAAATAAAAAAATACAAAGACTCCAAATAACCAATCATAAGGTAAAAATATTTTTTATTTTTATGTAATTTAAATTTTTATGCTTAACTTTAAAATTTGTGATCTTACGTAAGAACTATCAGGACTCCCTTCCACTTAATCGACATAGGTATGTAAGAAATAAGTGGCGTCCTACTTGTGTTTAAAATGGTTTCACATACATTCAACAAATAAAGTTTCAACTTACAAGTTTAAACAATCACAAATGACAACCCTAGCAGCGTCGGGTATCGATTCCGAAACCATCGACACCCGATCGACATTTACCTCTGATTTCGGACATTTACGGCGATCGCGGTTACCTGAATAGCGAATGGCGGCCATTTTGTAACCAGAATAGCCGCTTTAAATAGGGCTGTCACGAGTGTCAAAAGCGTCTAGCCGGTCCATGATACAATTTGTTAGTAGAAGTTTGTGGATATACTTAACTAGATTTGTGACAGATCACTCAGTTCCCTGAACTTCAGTGGAAATTAATTATTTTCTATCTTTCCTTCTTCTATGTTTTAATTTTTTTTTCAAGTTTGATTAAATTAGTTTCGGATTTAAGTGTTTTGTGCCTATTCAAATTAGACCTTTCCTTTGTATTATAATAGTATTTTTAAGGCCTGTTGCAGCACTCATTGATAAATTTAATGTGATGCTGTCTCTGTTTGTTTGGTCCGAATAAATAGAGATGTCAGAGTGTGTCAGAGATGTGTTTTTATTTTCCGCCGCAAGTTTTTTATTTCTAAGTTTTTAGTCTAGGACAACCCAAAGTAGCCTACTGGTTTTTTAATGCAACGCAATTTGTAATGAAACATTTTTTTATTGACTAATTCTTTTGATTGCGTTTACTTAGAAGTTCGTTTTTTTTCTGCTTTAAGGGGCAATGGGTAGCAGACTCAAAGAACTGCTAAAATAACTACTAAATACCTAGTATTTGATATTAATTGCAGCTTGATACTTCCACACGTGTTTTTGAAAAAAAAAGGATGTCGATAGACAGAGAGACTGACGGACAAAGTGATCCTACAAGGGTTCCGTTTTTCCATTTGAGGCACGATGCCCTAAGAGTTGAGTAAATACAAAAAATTTGCAATTTTAAACAAATTTTTGCTACATTTAACCAAGATCTAGCACAAAATACGCACAGCCCTAGCGCCTTACCCGCTTCGACTTGCGACAGCCCTAGCTCAAACCAGGTTGCACGTGCTACAGCATATTAGTCATAGTCATATAAAGTGCACTTACTAATTGCATGAGCTCATAGATAAGCCAAGTCAATGTTTGGTTGCACCGTATATGGATAAGCGCCGATCGAAATATGGATAGCATCCATATTGGATCACGTTGAGTACTAATATTTCTTGGGACTTAGGGTGAAGCCAAACGGACGTAATTTTTTTGAGTTGTGAGTCGAACGATTTCTGCTGCTTTCAGTTTTGTACAAAGTCCAGTTTGTGACAAGCGACGACGCAAAATAAGTTTTATACAAGTTGACTTTTGAATGAAACCAAAATTACGCGACCGATACGCGACTCAAAGCTAAGCTACAAGCTTTACTAAGCTTACTTTGGGACTAGGTCAATTGGTGTGAATTGTCCCGTGATATTTATTTACTTATTTATAACTAAAAAAGTAAGTAAATACGTTCGCGTCACCCTTTATCACGAACTATATTTGACTCTACTCGTGACCACGGCCACTGCATTGGTCGGAACGTCGAGGTAATTTAGCAATAAATAACAGCCATGATTAAGTACCTATCTAGGTATATTAGTATATTAGTAGTGAGATGAAAATATATAAAGACTTTTAAAAATTTGTAAACGTCTCGTAATATTTTCCTAGTAGTGTTACATTACACGGCCCTCAATGCTTATTATGGATTTCCCTTCTATCCTTTGTTTTTATTACAAAAAAGACTCGATTTGGCACTCAAATCACCACTGCGTTACCAGTCCTTGCGACTACTCAAAGATAATGTCCACTGCGTTATCAAACATAATAGTTTTTTTACCAAATAAAAAAAGCAAGACCGCCTTCAAACATACACTAAAACCCATGGTACTCTGACTGACGTGCGCTGCTTGTAGAACGTTCTTTGTAAGATTCTGGTAGGTACGTCAGTCTCCTAAGGGCTAAGCACTTTAGCTCAAAATATTTTAACAATACTTAGACTCGAGTTGCTATAGCCAAAAACGGCTAGGTATGATTTTTAAGCTCAAATATTTCGATTAAAATCAGCATTTGGGTGACATACATGACATTCTGAATGAGAAAATAGCATGTTTTGTAATACTGTATTTTTTATATAAGTGTGAAGGGAGTGAACTAGACCTTGAACGAACTTTCAAACCATCCAGTTTGTTCATGTTGTCTCCACACTAAGAATCCGCAAATACCAAGACGGTCAAGCCGAGATGAAGAGAAAAGCCCGCGCACCCCCTTTTGACGACGGTGGGTATTTCAATACGACACATTCTTACGTGCGATGTTTAGACTACCTTGTGTCACACCGTACACATAATATACAATACAATGTTTTTTTTACTAACTAACAGGGGGCCTAACATGATCTTTTCATTAACGATCCAAACGCAGAGCAGTTCAATTTAGGTACCTAAACTGAATCGTCGAAATTGGTACCACGACGTTTATTTCTCAGAGCTGAGTCTCAATGGTTTACAAGTGAATGAAAGACCGATATTGTCTCTGGTCCGAAACTGAAACGCTAAGTTGAGAAAGGGATGCCGCTATATGCAAACCAAATATTGTATATTAAAACCTCTTTATTTTGGAAAACCATAACTCTATGTCATTCCGTGTTCTTAGCAACCGTTGTGTTGATTACAAATAAAATGTTTACGCTGTCACTAATCCACGATTTATTTTCTCATTGAAAAAATAGTTTTATCAATGAGGAGTTAAGAAGCACAATGTCCTATGAAAAGTTATAAAACTTGAACAAAAGTTTAAAAGTTCTTGAAATTAAAAAAATACTCAAGTAAAACACTTAAAATTCCAAAAGAATTGACAGAATTAGTAACTTATACTGAATCGATGCAATTCCCTTTCAAGTTAAGCGTCATGGTACGAAAACCGCTTGAAGTGAGTGAATGAAAATGTCTGTATCGCTGTCGCTGAACCGTGCTTGAACTGAATCGCAAAAGTAACGTCGTGGTACGAAATAGCGATGCAGTTCAGTTTAGAGCCTAAACTGAATCGTATTAAGAGAGCGTGGTAGGCCCCCAGACCTTTACTGCTGGAGGGAGGTCCTGAAACACCTTTTGGATTTCGGGGTAAAAAGCTGGCAAGAGCTGGCTGAAGCGAGGCGAAGTCTGGTGTTGGAGGCCGAGATCCACTTCGGGTCACTGCACCCGGATAGCAAGTAACAAACAATTCATATTTCACGTTTATAATTTTAAAGTATTAGAAATTTATAGTACTACTTAAAAAAGAAAGATCTGGACTTCTTGGATAGCGAGGGAGATAGAGTTCCATTGAAGATTCTTATACATCAAAATTCTAAAATTCGATCTTCGTATCGTGCCATCCCGGTTACGCTAATAGCATTCAATAGGCGAGTAATAGGGACGGTATGACACGAACTTCTAATTTCGGGGTAGCCCTCCTGGTCTTAAGATTGTCATGATTCGCTCCGGTGTGATGCATTCACACTGACGGATAACTAAGCGGGGTGAGGGCTCGGAGAGTGAAATAAAAGGGGATAATAGGGGAATTACGTCGCCATGGCAACGGCGTACCCCAGGACGTAACGACCCTTGCATAAAAATAATACTTTGCTAAGTCAATTTTGACGAAAATTGTTTTCGGGATGCTTTTTGAACTAGGTTTGCCGCAACACCTTTGTTCTGACGTAAATTGTTGTGTTGGTATTTAATGGGTTCGGATTGGTGTTGGGGCAACGATTCAGTTGGTCGCTCGCAAAATTTTATAAATCCATTACGTCTCAAAATAAAGTATCTATTTACAGTCAAACAACTTGATTCCTGACCCACCGTAGAAAGTTCTCTAAGGGTGCTGGACATAGGCCTCCCCCAAGGCTCTCCACTCAGACCGGACTTGTGCTTTCCGCATCCGCCGCATCCCGCGATCTTAATCAAGTCGTCGCTCCATCTTGTTGGAGGCCTACCGACAGCTCGGTCATACATAATCATAATGAATTCTCTTGTTAAGCAATGCGATGTCACTATGATTTTTTTCACCAAAAAGGTTCCACAATGAATCACGATTCAGTTGGTTCGATAGTACATGGCATCTTAAAAGACTAACGAACGAAAAGAGATGCTGACTAATATTTTACAATAGTAAAATTGTCTCTTAGATACCAATCTAACTCTAATGTAGACATCCAAACATTATCTAACACCAATACCTACTTCAAAACATGTGAATCACTTTTTGTTGCTAAAATTACTAGTAAGTATATCTTATGCTAATCGGGTTACGCTAATATAAACAGTTTCATTAACCTTTTCAAACGTGTCTGGATAATTTTCTTGGCCTCATTCCTACAACATACTTAATACTAGCGCCTACTATATATTCTGTACGGTCAGCAACAAACCATGCCAATAATGAATGAAAATAACATGGAACTAAGTAATAATAAAACGAATAGACACTATATAGTTTTTTTTATCTTCCATAACCAATACAAATTCAAATATTCTTTACTGAGCATCACAAATCTGTACAAGTAGTGCCACGAGAGTTGAATCAAAGTGTATGTTACACACACAGCCACAAAAAGAACTCATTGCCCTAAAGGAGAATGAATGAAATGAATGAGTAAATGTCAAAATACTGCTGTCATTACACGACATGTTGTAGCTATACAACAAATTAACACACAAAGACAAAATGCAGAGTAGACAATAGGTACCCTGCATAGTCAATGCGGCTTTCTCACCTCTTTGCTGTTTACTAAACCAAATGCTAGCATGTGAAATGATATTCTTCGTTAACTATACAGAGTTCCCTATCTTTTGCCCGAATTTCATTCATGTGCTCCAGTCTAATTACCGTGCCGCTTTTTTCGCATCTGTGACACGGTAATTAAACTTGAGTGCACAGATCAATGAAAAAGCCTGCCATTCCTTTTTTAGATCTGTGTACATAGTCTAATCACCATGTCGCTTTTACAGGAAAATAAGTGACAGAGTAATTAGACGGGTGAACAGATGACTGAGAAGGACAGTTTGAAAAAATTATTCAAGCAGCGTTTTACCACCATCTTGCTCGCTAATCCTGCCGTGAAACAGCAGTGCTTGCACTGTTGTGTTTCGGCGTGGAGAGTAAGACAGCCGGTGAAATTACTGGCACTTGAGGTATCCATCTTAGGCCTCTAGGTTGGCAAAGCATCTGCAATACCCCTGGTGTTGTAGATGTTTATGGGCGGTGGTGATCTCTAACCATCAGGAGACCCACTTGCTCGTTTGCCATCCAGTCGAATAAAAAAAAAGATAGGCGCCGTTTTCAGCTCGGAACACAGTTGTACAGTCACCTGCATTAATATCTGCCACGTCCTACGGGCCCTAGGTCCTAGAAATAGAGTCGTATCAGATATTTATGCATCTTTGTTGTGTAAGATATTGATGCGGGCGATTGTATGTACTCCTTATTAGATCTATGGAATAAACCAATATTAGAGCTTACGAAAACAATCACTCCCCAAATACGGTAGAGTCCGCAAAAATATGCCCACGCGGTACGGCCAGCGAAAAAACCAACACGTGTAAGCTTGTTTGCTATCTGCACTAGTATTTTCGTGCTCGGATTTCCTGCAACCCCGTAATTTATATGCTTGTCTATGAGGATGAAGATTTTTTTATGAGAAAAACAATCCTAACAAATTGTTGTTACTTGGTTAGTGTGCCGTTCACCAGGACGATAAGCATCCATTCGAGGATATGTGACACGGGAATGATAATGAAATTTGTGCGTTCGTGTAACAGGCTTTGATGAGTGCAGAGGGGCTACTACGAAATTCGAAAATCGAAGTTCGTGACTTACCGTCCCTCTCACTCTCGTATTAAATAATATATTAGCGTCAGCGGGACGGCAAGATACGAAGCTCGAATTTTGCACTTCGTAGTAAAAGGCCTGTCACTCCCTCTCGTAACTAAGACGGCTCAGGCCTGAAATATCCGTTTTCCTTAAATGTATTTTTCGCAAAATATCTGCTTTTCAGAATGTCAACTCAACACGTCTTTTGCATAATGTCAGCTTCTCAAAATGTCACCTATTTAAAATTGCCTGTCTCCAAGAATGACAGTTTTTGTATAATGTTCGCTTTTCAGAAAGTGCTTATTCTCAAAATGTCTGCAACCTCAAAATATCCGCCTTCTTATAACGTTGGCATTCAAAAAACTCTTATTCCCAAAATGTCTCCAATCATGGTCTTCAAATTTCATCTTAATCAGTTCAGCGGTTTAGCCGTGAAAGAGTAACAGACAGACTGAGTTACTTTCGCATTTATTAGCATTGATTTTGGTAAAAAAACTAAACTACGACAATCCCTTCGTTCGGGTACGAAACCGGTTAAGAACGAAAAATATTTTATTCTAAAGCAGCGTTGCCACCAGAGATGTGCGAGGAATATGTTTTTCATCAACCAATAGAAACGCTTCATTTACCCATCCTCGCATAGCACATCTCTGGTGGAAGCGAGGTTTTTGTAGATACAAAACAATAGATTAAACAAGAACATTAGAGCATTGATTTGAAAATAAAGCAGACATTATGGAAAAACAAACATAACAAGACTATAGCCTATTTAAAAAAGTGTACATAACGGGAAAGCAGAAATTATGGTAATGCTAATATTATAGGAATGTAAACATTATGAATAGACGACTTCCCGAGATTGTACACATTTTAAATAGCAGACATTTTGAGAAAGCTGACAAAATAGAAGTGCTAACATTGAGAATTGAGAAGCCGTGGTGGCCTAGTGGTTTGACCTATCGCCTCTCAAACAGAGGGTCGTGGGTTCGAACCCCGGCTCGCACCTCTGAGTTTTTCGAAATTCATGTGCGGAATTACATTTGAAATTTACCACGAGCTTTGCGGTGAAGGAAAACATCGTGAGGAAACCTGCACAAACCTGCGAAGCAATTCAATGGTGCGTGTGAAGTTCCCAATCCGCGCTGGGCCCGCGTGGGAACTATGGCCCAAGCCCTCTTGTTCTGAGAGGAGGCTTGTGCCCAGCAGTGGGACGTATATAGGCTGGGATGATGATGATGAACATTGAGAATACATTTTAGGAAAACAGACATTTCAGGCCTGAGCCACTTAGACTCGTGCGGCTAAGCAAATGATACCCTATAGGTACTTAGTCTACTCGTGACCACGGCCACTGCAATATGGCCGAAACGTCTAGGTAGTTATTACTCGTTTTTACTAAAAAAAAATATTTTTTTCATGCATATAATAGCTTCAGAATCATTGTTAATAGTTGAATTGTAAAATAAACAAAATTGACAAGTGACATTAACGTGACACATAAGAGAGATATCAAAACAATCCATATTGTTTAACTTTCTTTTGCTAAAAACTCAGAGTGCGAGCCGGGGTTTGAACCCACGACCCTCTGCTTGAGAGGCGATAGGTCAAACCACTAGGCCACCACGGCTTACTAGGCCACCACGACAACAATATTACATTGAGACAATTAAACATACTTTAATAGATATATATATATATATACTTAAAACATATTAAACACCCAAGACTTAAAACAAACATTCGTATTTTTCATAAAAATATCTGCCCCGAACGACAATCAAACCTGGGGCCTCAAGCTTCGTACTCAGTATAAAGTCGTCTACATACATATATACTTAGAAACATTCGAAGTTAAGTAGGATTATGGATTAGTTTGCTTAAGCGTAATGTAACATCGGTTATACGATAGTGTAATCTAATTAATGGATTAAATCTATAGTTAAGGTATTATTGGTAATAACTAGAGCGTCACGGCTACATATATATATATGTGTCGCAGCGTCGTTACACTGGCCACACCTGTGACTGTTGGAATAGCTGTTTATTATAATTTAAGATCGAACTATCATTAGTCAACTTTGATGATTGTTTAATCACGTTCTTTTAAATGCTCCTTTAAGAGGGCTAAAGATGGAGACCATAACTCGGCTATGATGAACACATATCCTGACACATCTGCTTACCTGTCTATCTATCTCTCTGTGCGATTATACTTCGACAGGTAAATAATGCTACCCACTTAAGAAAGAAAATAAAGAAATTGGTGTCGCTCTCTATTACCCTCCTCTGCATACATATATACATATATGTTTTTTTTATTTTTATTCGACTGGATGGCAAACAAGCAAGTGGGTCTCCTGATGGTAAGAGATCACTATCGCCCATAAACATCTGCAACACTAGGGGTATTGCAGACGCGTTGCCAACCTGGAGGCCTCAGATGGGATACCTCACGTGCCAGTAATTTCACCGGCTGTCTTGCTCTCCACGCCGAAACACAACAGTGCAAGCTTTATTGTCCATAAAACCTACAAAATTAACACATAACACGAGAAACAGGATGTACAGTCACCTGCATTAATATCTGGAGCGTACAAAAATATCTGACACGTCCTACCGCCCCTAGAAATAGTCGTGTCAGATAATTATGAACGCTTTGTTGTGTCAGATATTGGTACCTAGTGGTTGTGGTGGCTGTATGTACTCCTTATTTGTTTTTTTTTATTAGACTCGATGGCCAACGGGCAAGTGCGTCTCCTGATGGTAAGAGATCACCACCGCCCATAAACATCTGCAACACCAGGGGTTGCAGATGCGTTGCCAACCTAGAGGCCTAAGATGGGATACCTCAAGTGCCAGTAATTTTCTATGGTATAAACTAATAAAAGAGTTTTACGAAAACAATCACTCGCCAAATACGGTAGTCCTCAAAAACAAGGGTCGGCCTTCAAATTTTTCGCTTACTTCCTACTTTTAGGGTTCCGTACCCGAAGGGTCAAAACGGAGGGGGAGGGTCTATCAAACAAGTATCGGTTGGAGCTACATTCTCAAAGTATAAGCATCTTGTTGACCACAAAAAGGCAATTAAAAATTGACAAACAGTATTTTCAAATAAGAAAAGTGGGAGGCTTTTGCCCGGCAATAATAAAAAATAAATGAAATGTTTTAATGGGAGCTCCACACAGGCTTTTGTTTAGTCTGAGAACTGTGAAATCCTTTTCTTTAACCCCCGACGCAAAAAGAGGGGTGTTATAAGTTGGCACCGTAGCTCTTAAACGGGTGGACCGATTTGAATGCAAGGTTTTCTAGCGATGGTTCTTAGATATGTTTTATCAAAAGACAGTGACAAAGTCGGGGGTTTCCAACTTATTGTTGGTTAGGTTATTTTTCATGAAAACATGTGTCGCATAGACGTTGTTTACTTGCACATAATAATCACGGAGTAGAAACTAAGACTAATTTAGGACTTTGGTATAGTCAAACTTGGTTCAACTAAATCAATGTTCATTGTAACAATGGTAAAATACATTCACTGTATGTTTAAAAATCTGATAAAATTGTTTAAAATATATGTCAATGCATTAATTGGCATCACTTGAAGCAATGAATTGCAAGGACGAAGCCACAGATGCACTACAGAGATAGACTCAGCAATCGCAACGGACGGCATAAATCTAGCGAAGATAACGAAAAAAATAGCGTATGCTATATTTTTTTATATACGAGTAAGTATTTAAAAGATTGTCATGCATACGAATTTAAACAAAATATTTAATAGTACTTATACGATTGTTATTTAGTACCTACCTACCGACGAAAAGTCTGCTGTGTTGGCATGAGTAGCGCGCTTAACAGAGTCTGAGGTGCGGGACGCGGCGAAACGACTGTCATTTCTTTTAAATTAAAACTCGTACGAGTCTTTTAGTGTTTTTATCCATGATAGCCATATCTGCTCTGTAAAAGCGAAATCTTACAGTTTGTTTTTAGGTACATAAAAAAAACGGAACCCTTATAGGATCACTGTGTTGTCCGTCTGTCTGTCTGTCAAGACCCTTTTTCTCAGGAACGCATGGAGGTATCAAGCTGAAATTCATTATCAAATACTCAGGTCTACTGTCCCTTGGAGCTTTGAAAAAATTACACATCTACGCCAACGCAACCAAAAGATACAGCCGTTTATGCTGCAAATTTTCGACACTCGCAAGGGATTCAAAACCTATAGGGTATTTTCCGTGATCTCAGAATCTTGAAATTTGGTACGAAGCAACGTCTTATAGCACAGATAAAGGAAAAATCGCGAAAAGCATACATTTTTAGTTATATTTGCGATACAGGCCCGACCTAGTGTTAGAACCGCTGTTAAACTCTAGTTCCTACCTTTAGGTTAAGTAGCTATGTAAATTCTTACGTAATGTACTTTAAAATTGGCAAATAAATTATTTTTCATTTTCATTTTTCATAGTAAAAGAAGTGTGGCCCGAGACAACAGTCTCAGGAGCTGTTAAACTTTTCTATATTATTAACTAGGTTTTTTTTTTAAAGTTTATTTGAATCTTTGTAATAATGGCATTACCTACATAGGTTTCGGGCATGCATGCCGTACCATTTAGGTTTTTAGCTAGCAATAGTGTTTTATTAGGTTCATTCGATGGTCGAATACCATTTATCATATCTTAGTCTTATCCTGCTGGGCTACTACGAAATTCGAAACTCGAAGTTCGTATCGTAACGTCCCTCTCGCTCTCGTATTAAATAGTATAAGTGTCAGAGAGACCGCAAGATACAAACTTCGAGTTTCGTAGTAGCCCTGCTGTCCTTTAAACTAAATTTTGTCTTTGGATTTGGACATGTATAATTGTGTATGTACATGCTGATTGGGCCTAAAACGAAGCACGCGTTTTAAACCAAGCTATAACCACAGAAACAATTCAAACTGAAATATAGATAAAATGAAAAACCAGAAAAAGAGACCAGCAGGGCTACTACGAAACTCGAAACTCGAAGTTCGTATTGTACCGTCCCTCTCGCTCTCGTATTAAATAGTATAAGTGTCAGAGGGACCGCACGACACGAACTTCGAGTTTCGAGTTTCGTAGTAGCTCTGCTGCGATGGGAATCGAACCCAGGTCCTCAGCATTCTGTGCCGCGTGCCATACCCCTACACCACCACTGGACTAAAAGTAACAAAATTTGGAGTTGAAATAAAAAATACAAAAATACTCCAAACACCAATCTGAATTATAACCATAGAGTTTGACCCCCTTACTTTGTCTATCTAATCTAGATAATATCTTTGGATAAATTTTACCGCGCCACATCGGTTATCGTGACGGCTCCAATCGAAACAATTGAAACAATTGCTCTGTCCACATTCACTCGATTCCTATCAAATTATGGCTTTATTAGCCTGTACTGATAAATTATAAATAAGGCAATATGGATGCCACAAATACACCAGATATTGGTGATTGTTGTACGAAACCAGCACACAACTACTTTCAAGTTATATCATCATCATCATCATCAGGGGGCGGGGGGGGTGCCATAATCCCCACGTTTGGCAGGCGGCTTGGGGATCGCAGTGTTATGCTGATGGTTTACGCAGAAGACGCTGCTGCCCGTCTTCTGGATTTTTCCCTTAGTCGCCTTCTACGACACCCAACGGAATGAGATAGGGGGGAGCTATTCTAGTCCGGCCACCCCACGGATAAAGAACAAGTTAAATAACAGTCATAATTTCACAAGAACGTACGTTAGGTTATTGTAGTAGTAGTATGTTGAAAAAAACTGCGATTAATTAATGAAAGTAATTTTTAATAGAAAGAGAGTGAAATTTTTTTTTATGAAAATCTCCCGACTAAAAGTGATTTCACGAAATTGTTGTGGACAAAAATATGTACCTACATTCTACTCGCATCGGCCGCCTGGATTTGAATTAATCCAATTTCCACAATTCACCATTTGGGTAATTCTACGATGATGATGAATTGAATGAACAAGCGTCTCCATCGCTATCAGTATCCTGTCGCATATATTGAAGAAATGAGCCACACCGAGCAGACACGACAGCAGGGCTACTACGAAACTCGAAGTTCGTGTCGTGCGGTCCCTCTGACACTTATACTGTTTAATACGAGAGCGAAAGGGACGGTACGATATGAACTTCGAGTTTCGTAGTAGCCCTGCTGCAGTTAAATTAAAACTACTTAAACACTCGCAGAACTACCCATTGACGTTCTTGAAATTAAATGAAATAAACTGTATTACTTGCTTTATTCTTATCAAACGTAACTGTTTCTGGCAACATGCGAGAGTAAGGCATACAAAACCGAAGTTTATACGGTAACATTGGTCGACTATTGTCATCTGCTTAAAATCTGGGATCTTAACATCACATTAGTAACGCAAAGGTTCCAACTTGGTATTATAGTCACCTGCCTGCATTAAATATCTGCCATAGCGGAGCGTGCAAAAATAAATAAATAAATATCATGGGACACTTGACACCAATTGACCTAGTCCCAAACTAAGCAAAGCTTGTACTATGGACACTAGGCAACGGAAAAACATGCTTATATAGATAAATACATACTTAAATACATATTAAACATCCAAGACCCGAGAACAAACATTCGTATTATTCATACAAATATCTGCCCCGGCCGGGATTCGAACCCGGGACCTTAAGCTTCGTAGTCAGGTTCTCTAACCACTTGGCCATCCGGTCGCAAAAAATATCTAACACGTCCTACCGGCCCTAGAAAAAGAGTCTTGCACGCTTTCTTGTGTCAGATATTGGTGCTGGTGACTGTGCAGTCGCTGAATCACGTACCAGAGTGGAACCTTTTCTTAATCAATTTCGGTATGGTTTCCTTGGCAAATGTATGGGATCTCAACATGACATTAGCACTACAAACCTACCTTTACCTTTGTACGTGATTCAGATTCCTTGACTCATATATACTCGTAGATGAGCGAGGATGTATTGCGACGAATGTGTTTTTCATGGACCAAAAGAATCGCTTTATCTATCCCCGCACAGCACATCTCTAGTGGAAACGGAGCCTTAAATTAATCCCTATGTTAAGCCTACAAACATTTAAATTATGTAGCTTAGTTCCAGGTACCCTGAATTGTTGAAATTGAACGCAAAAAGGCTTTCGGCCCCAAAAAGTTATACCACAAAGAGCGTGCGTAGTTGCGTTTGAACTCACAACTTTTTCAATTATTTCCCTTCATGCAAAAGAAAAGTAATTTGCGAACAAGAATAATTTAACGCTAGCATGCTACCTACAAGTGTGCCACGCGAGATTGTTTCGCTAATCTCTGTATTGTAGCGGTTCGCTTCATGTTTCCTAAGACGAACTGCCAAAGAATGGAATTCGCTTGAATGAATGAAAAAAGTTTATTCGACACACACATGATATGACACACACACAAAAAAAAAAAGTAGAATTACATAATGACATAAAATATTAAAAAGTAAATCGACGGGGAAGAAGTAAATCCTCCTATCTTACATTTTTGGGCAAATTGACTTTTTAATGTAGTTAGATGTAAAATTTTATTTTACGTATCCTGTAAAGATCTCCTATCTACATGTTCAAGTTTTAGGCGATTTTTTGTCAAATAGAAATAGCTCTTAAAATACAGCTTTTATATTTTGTAAACATTTTTATGAAAAAACCTCCTTTCTGCTAGAAGAAATTACTCCTATCTGTTTCGCGCGTGTTTTTGCTGACAATATCTCCTATCTGCATAAAGAAACGTGTTTACTCGACCGCTGCGCTCGCGCGACTGACTGGTGTGTTGAGTTGACAACCGCGTAACGTATTGACGGCTGATCGCGCGATGTCTAGGAGGTTCTAGTCCGTCTATACAGATGGTGTTAGCTTCGCTCAGTTTGCACAACCGCGCCGCTGCTTACTAATATCACAGCAACAAGTGCCAGTTTTAACGTGAATCTCGTGAAATACATTGTGAAAAATAGAAAATAATGTTTAGTTTGTGTTGGATTGTTAATGATTAAGGTAAGTTTTACAATATAGATTACAAGGTAGTAAGTTTACAAGGTAGATTTTTTTGTTTTAAAAATACCTCCTATCTCCGTATATAACGTAGAAAAGAGATGTTGACATTGTTAATACTTTGAAGTTAGAAGATCTTACTAACGGCGAACCTGGACGACAGGCATTCATTTTACGTGTGCAATAGATACCTATGATGGTTTATCTTATACCTAATTACAATGTTCAGGCACTGCGTAATATTGGACGAGAAGATATTACAAAGTTTCCCGAACGCTGCCCATCCGAGTTGGATTCTTCGGGCGACCTCTTTGTCGAAGTTGGACCTACCCAATTGGTCAACTTGTCCAAGGTAAACATAGTGGTCAACAACTTCGAGTGCATCGTTTCCAACGATAACCGGCACGGGTGTGACATGGACATTTGACATGATTTTTAGTCTTGACCATATTCATCTTAAGACCCACCTGAGGTCACTGAGCATAGTATTTAGCTCCTCCAGCGACTTTGCCATTATGACTATATCATCGGCAAAACGAAGATGGGTGATGTACTCGCCGTTGATATTGATGCCGAACCTGTTCCAGTCCAAGAGCTTGAAAACGTCCTCCAACGCATTTGTGAACAGCTTCGGAGAAATAACGTCTCCCTGTCTCACACCTCGCTGTAGTTGGATTGGTTGTGTACTCTCGTTCTGCAACCGGATCGACATAGTGGCGCTGCTGTACAAACTCTTTAACACCTCGATATATCTATAGTCAATATGGCATCGCTGAAGGGACTGCAATACAGCCCAGGTCTCGATTGAATCGAAGGCTTTTTCATAGTCCACAAACGCTAAACATAGTGGCCGATTATTCTCCTCGGTCTTCTGTATAATCTGGCGGAGCGTGTGAATGTGGTCTATGGTGCTAAAGCCTTTACAGAATCCAGCTTATTCGGGAGGCTGGAAATCATCAAACCTTTGCTCGAGACGATTCGTAATGACCCTCGAAAATAACTTGTATACATGACTCAGGAGTGAGATGGTTCTATAGTTCTTCAATAAGGTATTGTCGCCTTTTTTGCAGAAGAGCACCACCACACTCCTGTGCCATGCATCCGGCGTGGTACCCTCGAGTATGACGGAATTAAATAACCTCTGGAGGACTACAAGTACCGGTTTACCACCCGCTCTCAGAAGTTCTGTCGTGATTCCGTCATCCCCCGGAGCCTTGTTGTTTTTAAGTTGTTTGAGAGCCACTCTAATCTCGTACTGGCTGATGGGATGTCTTCAGTGTAAGGACGGATTAGTTTAGCTCTGGTATCTTGAGCTGCACCTACAACGGGCTTCTGTGTCGAGGCATATAGCTGTTCGTAAAACCTTTCGAGCTCTCTCAACAACTCCGGTTTCGATGAGATGATACTGCCATCGTCGATCTTCAACTTAGTCATTTGCTCTTCCCAATAGACGAATTCTTTGCGAACACTAGAGCCCTGGTTCCGCTCAATTGATTCCTTAATACGTGCAGTATTAAAGGCACGCATATTTGTTATTTGTTAATTTACCTACTAATAACTATAACTCTGGGTTTACTTAATTTTTGCTAGGAAAACCATCGGAAGCAGTGAAGAGAAGATTTTTTAATGATGATGACACAGGACCCAAGTTTCCTAAACGCTAGTCTATCGACTATTAACAGAATAATAAAATCGTAATTTTGTTTAAAGTTTATATCTTCAATAAAGATATTATTACGGTGTTGGCGTCTTATTGATATATTTTTTATGTACAAAACGATATTTAATTATTATGTTGTATGCTCTGTAAATTTTCAGCTAAGATATTCACTTTCTAATTCTTCCCCTATTCCATTGAAATATCTTCTAACTTGAACTCAATTTGGGATTCGTAATAAGCAATACCTCCTATCTTACAAAACCATGCTTAATTTATGTTATAAAGTACTTATTGATATTATTCTAAATAAAGATAAGGTTTTTGATGCTGTAGAACATTGTTTACATAGAGAAATTATACTAATATTAGGAATTTGAAGGAATCTTTACTTGTGGAAAAATCGTCTAACTTCAAAATACTCGACACAACACAAGGAACAATACCTTCTAACTTGCACTTACTTTAAATCCTGTAGCACTACTAAATAATAATTAGTTTAAAAAACAACTACTTAGATAACAAACAAACCCTCAGAACATCACATCAAGGTAAAATTATAAACAAAAAGATATTCAGTTTTTTCCTTCTCCTGTAAAGTTAGGCCTGTGTGAGATAGGAGAATTTACTTCTTCCCCGTCGAAATATAAAAAATATACAGTTATACCATAAAAAAATTTCAAGAATCACAAAAAAAGGAGAAAAAAAAAAAGAAAAAAGTAAAACAAAAACTACTCCATACCCGTCCGCATCGTACTTGGCCCAAACGTAGGTACCCATTACGTGCCATTACCTCAGCGGCATTGCCCCGCTGTATGGCCAACGAGACCCGCTGGACCCGAACGGGGGAAATAAATTAAAAATAAATAACATAAAATTTTGTATGTGTGAGCTACAAGGTCTCACCTCAGCATAAATGCGAACTCCTGGGATGGTGTCAGCGCTGGTCTGCCGTCTCGGCGAGATCGGCGCTTCCATCGTCTATATTTCCAGCCAGACAGATACCTACCTCTCTCTTAGACTCTTATTTAGAAACTAAACGCCTTCCTTAATGGAAACAGACGGACTATATAAGATGATCCTATAAGAGTTCCGTACTTTCCTTTTGTGACACGTAGGTATCCCCAAAAACTTATCACAATCACAATCAAGGTTTCTCTGATAGGCTGGTGTCGTGAAGTTCATTTAACAGCTTTGATATTAGCGATAGCCATCTGGCGATTTTCGCCTGTCAAGATACCCTCTTATTTAAAATATATTTAAATTCATTCAAAGTAACTCATTTCATAAGTACATAACGAACAACGCAAATTTCCTTCTAGATAAAAGCGATTCGTCTAGTGACGCCGCCCGGCGTCGCTGGCAATTTGCATGCGCCCCCCGTCTGCGTCGTGTCGTGAAGTTAAACGGTCGCGTGCCAGCCAACCGCCAGCTCAGGCCTTACGAACCCCCAGAACCCCAGTTGGGGGTTCTAGTTTTCACTGTTTGCCAGAAAAGTTGACAGCTTCATTTTTATTAAGCCCTGACGCAAAAAGTTGTTACAAGTTTGACGTCGATGTCTGTCTATAGCATCATGCCTCTTAAACGGATGGACCATTTTTGATGTTTTTGTTACGTGATAGTCACTAGTAAGTTTTCTTGCGGTGGTACTTATGTTTCATGAAAATGGGTTCAACCGTTTTTAAGATATTGAACTTTGAAATAAGAATGTCGATTGTTTCAATTCGACATTCCAAACATACGAAAGCGTTGTTGCCTAATTAACGCGCACGTTTCGCTCGCGCTTCCCGCTCGCTCAATCAACGACGAACGACGAATTTTTTGATCGCAATTTGCAACGTCCGATATCAAGTTGCTGATCATTCGCAAGGTTTCCCCAATTAAGTGGCATTCTCACAAATTAAGCGTTAGTTAACAGGTTCGCGGAACTTCATAATCCCGTAGTAAGGCTTCGGTTTAACAAATTCGGGGATTCCGCAGGGCTGGCACTGCTAAAAATATTACTATAGGTAGTTCCACCAGAGTTGAAGTGAATGATTGCACACAGCTACAAAAAAAAAAAATATTGCACGAAAGGAGAACGAATAAAATCAACGAGTAAATGTCAAAATCCTGCTGTCATTACAAGACATGTTCTTGTGTGCGTGACCTCAAGTCTGATGGCACTACCTATAACTAGTTTTTACCCGCGGCTTCGCATACGTAAACTATTAGATCCGGCATTTGCCGGGATTTCACAAAATTCCCATGCGAATTCCCACAAATTACATCATGGATTTCGTCAACGCTGTAGGTATATAAAACATCGGCGCCAAAATGCATTTGTCTAATCGTAGCGGTTAAATTTAATTTTTAATACAAGCTTTTTTTGCTGCCTGTACTTGTATTGTCACCCAAACTACATTTGCATACCAAATTTCAATGTGGAGACGATCCTAACCGGACTACCAGGATGTCACTACCAGATTATTGTATTGTCACGCAATTTACAATAAGTATACCAAAATTTCAAGTCAATCCAAAAGTCAATCGAAAGTTGGTCGTATTTAACTTGCAAGATTTGATTACAGACAGACAGACAACGGGACAGGTGAAACAGAAAACAGATGAAAAAAAAATAAAAGCTTGTAAAAACACTTGTGGTATTTAATACTATTCTGAATAAAAAATCAAGTGTTTTTTTTAAATAGCGCCTTTTGGCTTCGGAGGGTAGAATATTAGTAGGACTAGCTTTATTCCACGGCTTCGCTCACGTGAGAGAGGGCAAATGAGCATGCCGATCACCTATAGAGAAGCAATCACCATACATGGACACTAGAAACACGAAGGGTATATCTTAATGCATGTCTAAGATCCTTACGGAACATGTTTGCTAAGTTTCAAGTATATATCTATAATAATTCAGTCTGTTTTGTGTCAACCAGTCTAGTCTGACATTGTGTAATATATCTAAAAAATATTGAGATGCAATTGAAGCTCAATATTTGCGTATTTTTTTCACACTAACTTGTCAATTAAAAAACATTTTATTTCGAAATTTCCTGTCAATTTTTCGGCAACCCTAGATTCGAAGAACACGCCTCCACCAATTATAAGTCTTCATCAAACATCTGTCAGACACACGGCGCAACTAAATTCAAACCTTATACGAAAGACGCAAAAGTTAACTTTGTTCAAAGTCGACTAACGTCTATGTTATGAGGGTGGGAAAAGTGAGTTTTCCCTAGAAATACCCTTATTGATTTTTAAATTTGTCAACAATAATATTTCACTTTGTTGCTGAAGCTACGACGGGGAAGCGGAATTTACAACTTTGTCATCCGTCTCGCAAATTACTCTGTAAACATCAAATATGTAGAGAATCAACATGTCATGCATTCAAGTGATATATTATACAATTATCAGCACATGGGCTAATTATATCGTTTTAAACTTTCGTGATTTTCACTCATAGCCAAAATACCACCAATGGGACTTATCAGGGCCAATCAACTATTTTACCGACACTTTGGGCGTCTCCTGCGTTAACAACTACTTCCAACAAGATATTTCACGGTTTAATAGCTTAAACTTACGTAGGGTGGCATGTATTCATGTACACCATCTATTAAATTACAGAAAAAACATGTTTACTTACAAAAATCTGCAAGTGTTTGAAAAATGTCGCGGACAGATTAGTGTCGGTAAAAAAGTTGATTAGCCCATCACGCTAAAACACACGAGTAATATTTACCTCGAAGTTTCAACCACATTATAGTGGTCGTGGTCACAAATATTACTCGTTTAGTTTTAGCGTGATAAGTCCCGTTTGTGGTATTTTGACCATGGGCTAATTATTAGCTTTCTTTTGATATTATTATCCGCTCTCTACTGATGTGATGACACCTCAAATGTTGATAACCTAACCAACCAAAAGTTGGGAAAACGGCTGAACCGATTTTGATACAGCATGTCTAAGAAACATCGCTAGAAAACCTGCTTTCAAGTAAAAAAAATCAAATCGGCCCATCCGTTTAAGAGCTACGATGCCACAGACAAACACACAGACATACAGTCACACATAGCGGTCAAACTTATAACACCCCTCTTTTTGCGTCGGGGGTTAAAAACCGTCCCGCCGTTAAGCTACAGACAGATACCAAAGAAATATACATACACTCAGCATCAAAAGTAGCGGATCATTTTTTTACTATGTCGTATTAGCAAATTTGTAAAATTTGTATGGTATTATGATTGGTTTTTTGGAGTATTTTTGTATTTTTTATTTCAACTCCAACTTGTTACTTTTACGGGTATCCCGTGAAACAATATCGAAAATACAAACTAAGACATGGATGCACAGAAAAAACCATTAAAAGAGACCAGCGCTTGGAATCGAACCCAGGTCCTCAGCTATCCGTGCTGCGTGCTTATAACCCCAACGCCACCGCTGGTCAGGCTGCTTAAGTAGCGTAGTAGAAAAAAAAACAACCTGAGATATGTGTGCATAGGAAAAATTCGTGTCTCGATTCCTGTCCATCGGTGGTGTAAGGGTTATAGCACGCAACACAGATTGCTGAGGATCTGGATTCGATTCCCAGCGCTGGTCTCTTTTTCTAATTTTGAAGCGATTCTAAATTCGCCCCACTAAATCTAACGGCGAACTAATAAATAGCATTGTCTGGCTGACTCCGTAAACACCCCTGCGTGATGTTATGCGGTCTACGGACAGTCGCGAACAAAAGCACATAACATTATATTGTTACCAAAATTGCTATATGACAACAGCTTTGTTTTAATAAGTTAGTTGATTGCATTGAAAAGGCATTCCCGCCGTGTATAAGCGCTTTTACTAATTAAATAAAGAATGACACCTACTTTTGATCGTTAAGAGGGATAAGCAACGATTAAGTACTTTAATCTAGCTAACGAGGTGACAGTAACGCACTTAGCCGCGTGGTTTTATTGTGCCGTCCCCATTCAAAGTATCGCTTGAGAACGGTGCGCTCTAGCTACTGGAACACATAATTGGACAAGGTTTGACTTACGACGGTTTTTTCTCGGCTGACATGACCAACACTGACGCGTTTTACCTGAAACACAATTAAAATAAATTATTAAATGCACTGGCCGAGCTCTAAAATAACCAAAACCATGTTGTCTATCGCAGTTAGGTAGTATTGGCTATTTCAGTCTGCTATTAATACCCTAATGAACCATACAAACGAGTACATTTTATTATTATGATATACAGATAGCAAACATTACCTATTAGAAGTTAAATACTTTAATTGACAACTCCTCATCCTAAGGTTATCATCAACATAAAGGCCCATGCGTCTGTTTCAGACAAATTTTGGCGTATTACTTGTGCACGTCTTTGGTGGCTGAATAGACCGATTTGAGAGCGACATGATCTACAGGCGTGACAAGCGAAGTTTGTGGAGGTTGATACAGAATCCCTTCTGTAAATTATTGAATCAGGCCTTACTTTGCGGAGGTCAATATCAATGAACTAAAAGAATTTCTTTGCTCACAAATAATTAGGTGGCTGGTGGTAGATGGTAACTAGATTAATGACCAACAACTGCCCCGACAACTGGTACCTGCTATCCTAAGGTACCATCATATGAAAAATATACCTACATATAAAAATTGACAACGTCTTTAACACGTTTGTACGTGAATGTACTATTTATCTACGTATCTACCCTTGAGCTATCCCGGTCTAGCGTGCGTCGAATGAGTAATGGCGAACCCCACGAGGGAAATATTAAAACACTAGCCGCTAGAATTTAGGGCCCTCGCTAATAATCTAGCCATCTCGATGAGTTCCTTGACCTTATATGCTCGAAATGCTGCGAAAATTTGGTTAATCGCTCCCACGCCGGAACTATAATTTGTCCACAGTAAAAAATATCCTGTGTTCTTTCTTCAGCATCTTAAAATACCTCTATTAGTTACCAAATATTATCTCAATCGGTTCCGCGGTTTAAGCGTGAAGGGGTTAGACAGGCAGTTATTTTCGCATATAAGCACATATATGAAATGAGTCACAGTCAAAGTAAGTTTTCAATTTAGGCTATAACAAGTACTTGTAAATGTCAACATAAATCTACCGCCATTACGGAAACTATCTTCTGAATAACCTAACAACAAAAAGATCTCTTTTAAAAAAATTTTTTTTTAAATTATTAAATGGCTTCTGTCCGTTTGGACAAATCAGCCAGCGTCAAGGTTGATGGCTACAAATGATCTGAGTCGAGATTAAGCATTGTTATTGATATATTGTGCTGTCAATAACCGGTTAGGGTATAACAACATATCTAAGAACCATCGCTAGAAAATCAGAATTCAAATAAAAAAACCGCATCCAAATCGGTCCACCCGTTTGAGCTACGGTGCCACAGACAGACACACCATACGCGGTCAAACTTATAACTTCCCTCTTTTTGAGTCGGGGGCTAGAAAAAGAGCGGCAGGAGCGTGCTCTGCTCTTGACAGGAACTAGTGGCAGAACGATGAGGAGGTTTTGGTCTGGGATACTCAATAGGCTATAAAGAAACTACTTTAAAATGGTGATAAAAAGTCAAGAAAATAAGAAAATCTTACGAAATTTCCCAATTTAATATGCAAAAGAAAACTGTGCCAAACATTCGATTGAAGCCGTCGCGCCGTTTAGACTTGTCAAATATGGCCGTGGGCTGGGCAAAAAATAACTGATTGACATTTACAAATGATCAGCTTTATTCACTGCAAGATATTGATTGGGATTGATCAAAGGAAGTAGCTAATACAGTAGCGGTTCGGGGCTTGATCGTTATATTCACGTTATAATCACACTTTATCAAGTTTCCGAAACAGACTGTAAAGCAAGCGGTTAAAGTTTATTTTTGAATACAAGTTTAGTCGACATCGTCTGATATTATTATACGCAAACTATGTTGCCTAGACGAAAAACTAGACCATTCTAATAACTTAGGATTTGTGATTACGCTCCCAAGGATGAGGGCGAAAACTTGAGATGAAGTTTACAAATGGCTGATCAAGATGATTACGGCACATCATATTTTCTTTACAGAATTTCAGTTATTTTCACAGCATAATGTCCTATGGTATGCTGATTTGGGGCAAGGCAGCCGACATAGAAACTATCTTCATTCTACAGAAGAGGGCAGTCCGGTCTATCTACAACCTTGGCTCCCGAGATTCACTAAGAGAACGCTTCAAGGAGATAAACATCCTCACAGTAGCTTCACAGTATATACATGATGTGATATTGTATACACACAAGAATATCGAGTCCTTTAAAAAAGTGTCAGACGTACATGATATCAATACTCGTAATAAGCACAAGCTTGCCGTTCCAAAATTCCGTTTACGGAAAGTAAGCAAATCTTTTGTGGGAAACTGTGTGAGATTTTACAATAAAGTTCCTGTAGAAGCATGGAAATTGCCACACAACTCTTTTAAAGAATACATAAAGAGTGCACTTCTGAAGAAAGCTTACTATAAAGTTGAGGAGTACTTATGTGATGATGCGACATGGCCTAAACTGAAAGCCGATGAAAATTAGGATGTTGATGTGTGATGTGATGTATTCGTGTTTGTGTATGTGTGTGTTTTTATGTCGGTGTATAAATAAGTGTTGTGAAGTGTGACTTGGCAGTGTCCCGGCGCATTTCGTGTCTAGTTTCTGGTTCTGTTGCCGTTGTCCACGTTGCAGAATTTAATTTAAAAATATTTATTGGTTTGACATTTGGAGACCTTATACATCTCCATTTCTTTATTTTAATAATTATTTTAAGTTTTTGACATTGGAGGCTTTTTACACCTCTGAAGATTGTATAATTTGGTTAATTAAATTAGTTTACTTTGACATTCAGAGACTATATACATCTCTGAATTATTTAGATTAGGAATTTTATTTATTGTTAACTCAGGGACTTTCTACATCCCCTTGCTATATAGTAATTTTATTATTAACTCAGGGACTTTATACATCCCCTTGCTATATTTAAGGCTGTATATTGTTAAGCTTATGGATTTTAAACGTGTATATTTTTAGTTTAATTTCTAGTCACAGGCCCGCGACGTCGAAGCTCCCAAGACGATCCCATAGAGCTTATGGGAACGGAAGCAATACCATGCACTCGGTACCGCTCTGCTTTCAGAGCATGACATGAGTTCGTGTGAGCTAACTTTGGGGGCGGCAGACGTGAGCTTGCCTTCGGAATCCAAAAGTTTAATGGTTACTTGACCTGAAATGTAAATTTCAGAATTAAATTATTATTATTATAATTTTTTTTTTTTTTAATTTATGACGGTGGAAGCAGTCTACACTTCCACTGAACGTAGATTATAGTTAGAGTTTAGTTTTGTAACTAAGGGACCCCATACATCCCTGTATTATTATTATTATTATTTTGTATTTTCTTTTATTTCATTGTATACTGTAGTTTTTAAGTATTTTATTTGTAATTATTTTATGTTGAAAAAATGACTTTCTGCCAAGTTTCTTGCGGCGCATTCTTCTTGGCAATGATGGTCTTTCCGAAAGCGCTGGTAGTTTTAAAAAAATGACGTGTAAAAGTGCCCATTGCGGCCTATTTACTGAATAAATGATTTTGATTTTTTTTTTTTTTTTTGAAGAAAATACTTTATTAAGAAAGTACGTCAGACTGGTATGAAAATAAAGCCCGGTTCACATTTATTTTTCGTGTTGTGTCGTGACGCATCAGAACGGTATCGGTTTCATACAAATTTTATATGGTTGTGTTCACATTTATCTGATGCAGTGTCACAGAATAACTAATAGTACTACCGTAGTGGCAGTGTGCTGTGACGGCTTGTGTTGTGTCGCATCACAAGCATAGAGAGAGACAGAGAGCAGAAATTTAGAACGATAAAAAATAATAAAGCAAAACATTCCACGTCGAGAAATGGAATGAAAAAATATATTCTTAGAAGTTTTACCATGATAAAGACTATACAGAAGGCGTTTTGTTACATAACGTGCGACGTGCGGCTTAACTCAAATGTAGAAACAATGCAGATACTACAGGCTTGGGCTAGCGTGATAACTGGAATTAAAAAAGAATAACTTTCTAGGGAAGAAAATTAAAGCGTTTACCTATTTGTTACGAATCATTTCTGCGCTCATTATATGACTTTTTAATGTATAAATGCAAAAATATGTATACACGACTTTATGCACTTAACATTAAGGCCGTGTATAAATATTTTTGCAACTTTGGCCGTGTCGATATCTTTGCCCTTGACTGTATCCTCTGACAGAGATGTCTATCTCTAACTTCGCTGCTGATTGCCTACAAAGTCTACATCCTAACACCAAGCAGAGCACACAAATTTCCGTCCAAAATCTTCCTGGATCCCTACAAGAATGTATTCCGGATAATCGTACTCAATCTACCCAATAAACATTCCATTTTCCCCCGTATACAGATGACTTCATCTCCAAAGGAATCCTTAGGAGTGTCCAGGAGATGGCGGATTGAGTCCGCAATGAAAGATGCCTGGACAGTACAAATAATATATTAAAAAAATTAAGTAACGTCAGTGAGACGATCGAATGCAAACTGAAAACAGCTCCGGTGACGGCGCTGGCGATGGTCTTCCTCGTCCCCCGCTGCACCTCTCAGCCGCCGCAGTCGCCTGTGGTATATCACGCGCTGTGTGCGTGAACAAGGAGTATACCCACATCGTTCCCGCAATTTACGGGAAGCGGGAGAAAAACAAAAGCTTTCTAATTTAAAAAGATTATGCCTTGGTTGGTAGGGAGCATGCATGACAGGGTTCATCTGAATGTTGTTACGCCATCACCGGCTCTTACCGCCTCCCGGCTTTGCATAATTTAACTCGGTAAACGACGCCAATGACATTGCTGTCGCGCGATTGCTGTGCGATTTTTTGCTAGAAAACGCAGTGGCTTTTACTACATTACTTTACTAGTTTGCTACGGTTGAGATAAGGTTCTCACCGTTATCATTAGGAGATAATCCACAAATTACACAGGTTAGAATGAAGTAGAATTGAACAAAATCTTTTTGCTTAAGACACAATGTTTCACAATGTGTACCTATGTGATTCCTTATCAAACCTGTAAGTCAAATTGTCTGCTCTATTTTACAGACATTGTACAGATTTGTGCTGTTCATAAAGATTATATATGTCTCAATTCTTTCTCAAAGGTTGATTGAATAGAAACGTTCACTTTAGATTTAAGCCATGATCATATAAACTTATGATCAATTGTCGGCACGGTTGCAATTTTCGCTTGTTCAAAAAGTTCTATTGTCATTGTGATGTGGATCACATGTGTCACAGTATCCAATCCACGATCCAATGCAGATTCCCGAGAACATTTTAACACAACGCCGCCCCAATTATTAAGAGTGCGCTGTCCAAAATATGGCAAAATTTCAGCGTTTTAGCAAGTTAAGGTGGTAATCCGCATTATTTAATACTACACTAACTAACCCAACGACCATTGTAGTGATAAATCTAAAGATTTTCCAGTCGCAAGATTGCAACGGCCAGTAAACTCATCAGCTGCCATCTTAGTTATGCTCGCAGCTGCATCTTGCAAGTCACTCCGGGTGGAATTTCAATTTTGCCTTTTGCTCCCTTCAGTAGAGTTTTAAGCTGTATTCAGCGGTAGCTCTGAATTTTTCATGAATTTCAAAGTCTATTACGGAAGAGATATCACAAAGGAGAGTCGAGAAAATTCGACACGTCTAAACCTGAACACAGTGAAATATGTCTTCATGAGCTAGAAATTATGTTAATAAAATTAAATATTCTTGTTATTCTTGTTTTGCGTGTTTGCCCTTCCCGTATTACTGACTGTGTAAAACGTGCCGCGAGACGGGCGGAGGCTGAAAATCAGCGCCGCCGGTTGTCGACCGGCAGCATGTGAATGCTGAGCTTGAGCCTATTGCCACATTGTAACGTGTCTGTTGTTTTTATTTTTGTCTTTTGTTATGTTCATTGTTTTTTTTAATGTGCCAATAAATATCTTTTTTTTATATATTTTCCTAAGTTATACCGAAATTAAGAATGCCGTGGTGGACTAATGGTTTGACCTACCTATTGTGAATTTTCTCAATGTGTTTCGAAACAATAAATTGAAATTACTTTGCGTATTTTCGTTGGTACTTGGTAATGATACCTAACGGAGAAACGTCATAAATAAAAAAACAAAAGCATTTCCAAGTTTGATAGTAATTTAGAAAGATGTGCGTCAGTTTTTGTCTACTTGAGTCAATTGATCGAATTGGTAGGAAACTCTCATTGTTTACCAGAAAACGCGGAGTTCAGACGCAGTTGTAACGCAACCGTCTGATCGACTGCCAACTTCTCGATAGATTTGTGTTGTTTCCTTACAGCACTCTATCAACGTCAAGACAACGTATATTAACAAAATATACGTTGTTTCCTCAATTTTTTACATTAATACAGCGAATGATCACTAATATACACGATGATATCTGTGAGTTTTAATTAAAATTAAACTATTTATATAGTCTATGAGGTTCCGAGTTCTTTAAAAAGACATAAACATCACAAAACATAACATTAGCAAGTAATGTGACAAAGAATTTATGTTAAAAGTTATTTCCGAAATAAAAATGGCAAAGAAAAATCGTCACTACTTTAAAAAAAGCTCGTATCTCAAAATCGATACTTTTCTAAGTGAACTTTATGAGCATTATTTCAAAGGTCAATTTTGCTTTCGTATTGATTTGAGATACGAGATTTTTTCAAAGTAGTGACGAAATTCTGCGGTTCCATGTCAGTGTGACTTCGTTCGTTGTAACCGCTATCAAGTTATCAACTACTGAATCGGAAAAATTGGTCACTGATCACCGATTAAAAATCATCGCGTAAAACCAAAACCTTGGCTATTATTATTTTAACCGACGACCATCCAGCCAAGCGAAAACGAAAACTCTACCCCCTTATTTTTGCTACAAACAAACGGCCATTATCATTCACGAATCCTATTATCTTCTGTAAATCAACAGCTGAAAGCCCTTTCAGACAACACTACTTAACTGATTTTACCATCCCATCTTTCTTCCAATAAAGCCATGCGTCTTGGTTTCGTTGCGTCATGTAACATACCCTTTTACGACTCAGCTTTCCCTGATCGAGGACTGTCTCAGCAGGAATCAGGGTAGGAATTCGCTTGTTTGATAACGAGACGGGGTTTGTCGTCTATTTGGTTGTATTACTTCATTATGTAACGGAAGCTCGCAAAATCTTGTATGGAATTCAAACGCGTTATGTTACTTTAGTCGTGCATGGTAGGCTACGTCTGAATTGTTTTCGTAGAGATTTAACAAGCTGAGTTTCGGCTCGGGCGTTTCAGATAGAAATATAAGTGAAATGGTTATTGTTATTTGGGACGTAGAATCTTGTTTATGGGTTAAGATAGCTATGCGTAAATTGCTGTAAGAATAGCGGAATTGTTATATTGTTGCGAAGTCATGATAAACCAGACTATGTATTTCATCAGACGACTATCAGGCCAGGAAGCTTAAGCTTATCTTTTAAATAAATAAGTTACATACTGGTACAGGTAAAAAACTAAGTAAATGATCTGTTGTATATAGTAGTGCACAGAATTGATATGGAGCTTAAGTCATTTTGCGAATTTGGAACGTCAATTTGTTTATACGGACACGTTACTACTACATATCACAACAGGTCATTTACTTAAGTTTTTTACTTAGGCTATAGTATTCAATGGTCCACCCACGGTTAATAGTATATAATTTAACTCGCATCAACGTGTAGCACATAGTTCGCCAGCTCTTTTGAAATTATAGTAAGGTTTCTCAAAAACTTTTTTGATTAAGTGAAGATTTCCGGTAAAAATTGTGTGCTAATCCCCCTATCTTGTAAACAGTTTGTCCAATATGCAAAAAATATGGAAAGGTAACGCTTTATGAATACTTTCAAAGGAAATTGGTTTCAACATGATCGGATAAACCGTTTTAGAGTTATTGCTGAAAAAGTGCGCTTCTCAACAAAAGGACGTAAGTGCCGTGAAGATACGCTCTTTTTCTGGTAATAGATTTTAAGACAGTAGTAAGTGTTTTAATTGTGTTATAACGCACATAATATTACTTGTTTTTTTCGTAATGGCTACGGAATCCTATCTTGGGCGTGTCCGACACGCTCTTGGCCGGTTTTTTTTTATCAATCAATATTTTTATTCGTCGAAAATAGTTATGTCATTGAAAGTAATTATGATCCATATCGTATCCCGTAGAAAATACCTGTATTTTCTGTACTGTTCAGGAGTTATGTGGTGTTCATCAAAAAGTAGGTAATTGTATTAA
Organism: Choristoneura fumiferana; assembly: GCF_025370935.1. Taxonomy (NCBI): domain Eukaryota; kingdom Metazoa; phylum Arthropoda; class Insecta; order Lepidoptera; family Tortricidae; genus Choristoneura; species Choristoneura fumiferana. The sequence continues at coordinate 409,268 of NC_133486.1, forward strand.
GTATGTATACAGTTACAATTTTATCAGAATTCATTAAGGTCACTATTTCTTTATCATACAGTTCTCTATCAGAAAGCACATAAGTGCTGTTAACTAAAATAATTAAGACAACTGTTACTTTTTAAAAATAAACTAGTCGATTGCATTTTAACGATCTAAAATCACTAGACCGTTTGACGTCTAGCAATTCAATTACTTACTTTAACATTTCATTAGGAAAAGCGTTAGCACATTTGCTGCGACACATTTGAGGTAAACCGTTGGGTCGGCGGGTTCAGCAGCAGCAAATGCCGCCAAATTAAAACACGCCAAGTATTCCGCCTTGATGTCCGCGTATGATTTCGTACAAGTCGCTGTGGAAACGGCTGGACCCTGAGGCGATGAGGCCCTTGAGCTTTTTAAGGAGCTGGGGCGACGATTGAGGGAGGGCCCCGTTTGGGGTCCTGGTTAGTTCAGCAGATCTCCATTGCTACAATGCTGCTGGTGTAATGGGGACCTTTGGGTCGGGCAGGACTCTTGGCGGGGATGGTATAATTATGTAAAAATTTGTTATGTTGTTTGTTTGTGAATTTAATAAAGTTTGACGAGGCTTGTTGCGGATGTATCAATGCGTTATTCTTTTTTTTTTGTTGGCTGAATATTTTTGTTTTTAATTATTCTTCCTTTATGATTGGTTATTTGGAGTCTTTTTGTATTTTTATTTCAACTCCAAATTTGTTACTTTTACGGGTATCCCGTGAAACCATATCGAAAATACAAACTGAGACATGGATGCACAGAAAAACCAGAAAAAGAGACCAGCGCTGGGAATCGAACCCAGGTCCTCAGCAATCCGTGCTGCGTGCTATAGCACTACCCACCACGCTGGACAGGAATTTAGACACGAATTTTTCCTATGCATACATATCTCAGGTGCTTATTTCTACTACGCTACTTATGCAGCAGCACTAGCGACATCTATGTTTCCGCTCTCATCGAGAGACGTCACACTCTATCGGAACAACCGCTCACCCAGACAAGAGATGTCGCTACTAAGCAATCAAATTATGATTGGTTATTTGGAGTCTTTTGTATTTTTTATTTCAACTCCAAATTTGTTACTTTTACGGGTATCCCGTGAAACCATATCGAAAATACAAACTGAGACATGGATGCACAGAAAAACCAGAAAAAGAGACCAGCGCTGGGAATCGAACCCAGGTCCTCAGCAATCCGTGCTGCGTGCTATAACCCCTACACCACCGCTGGACAGGAATTTAGACACGAATTTTTCCTATGCATACATATCTCAGGTTGCTTATTTTCTACTACGCTACTTATGCAGCAGCACTAGCGACATCTATGTTTTCGCTCTCACCGAGAGACGTCACACTCTATCGGAACCAACCGCTCACCCAGACAAAGAGATGTCGCTACTAAGCAATCAAATTATGATTGGTTATTGGAGTCTTTTTGTATTTTTTATTTCAACTCCAATTGGATTGCTGAGGACCTGGGTTCGATTCCCAGCGCTGGTCTCTTTTTCTGGTTTTTCTGTGCATCCATGTCTCAGTTTGTATTTTCGATATGGTTTCACGGGATACCCGTAAAAGTAACAAATTTGAGTTGAATATAAAAAATACAAAAAGACTCCAAATAACCAATCATAATTTGATTGCTTAGTAGCGACATCTCTTGTCTGGGTGAGCGGTTGGTTCCGATAGAGTGTGACGTCTCTCGATGAGAGCGAAAACATAGATGTCGCTAGTGCTGCTGCATAAGTAGCGTAGTAGAAATAAGCAACCTGAGATATGTATGCATAGGAAAATTCGTGTCTAAATTCCTGTCCAGCGGTGGTGTAGGGGTTATAGCACGCAGCACGGATTGCTGAGGACCTGGTTCAATTCCCAGCGCTGGTCCTTTTTCTGGTTTTCTGTGCATCCATGTCTCAGTTTGTATTTTTGATTGATTTCACGGGATACCCGTAAAAGTAACAAATTTGGAGTTGAAATAAAAAATACAAAAAGACTCCAAATAACCAATCATAATTTGATTGCTTAGTAGCGACATATCTTGTCTGGGTGAGCGGTTGGTTCCGATAGAGTGTGACGTCTGTCGATGAGAGCGAAAACATAGATGTCGCTAGTGCTGCTGCATAAGTAGCGTAGTAGAAATAAGCAACCTGAGATATGTATGCATAGGAAAAATTCGTGTCTAAATTCCTGTCCAGCGGTGGTGTAGGGGTTATAGCACGCAGCACGGATGCTGAGGACCTGGGTTCGATTCCCAGCGCTGGTCTCTTTTTCTGGTTTTTCTGTGCATCCATGTCTCAGTTTGTATTTTCGATATTCTTCCTTTTTTATGTAAACGGAAAAGTACTATTACCTAGTGTTATTTTTTTCTAGGGAGGTGGAGCATGCCCGACTCATCTGAGAATTGCTCACAGACGCATACGGACTAAACTCACCCCCTGTGGAGTGTTTGACCTACATAGGTCCCACGATCCACGATCCACGGATAGGTCCACGATCTGAACTGATCCACTGTTTGAGAGTACATACTCTCAAACAGTGGATCAGTTCAGATCGTGGGCTTTATTTAGAAAGAAAATAGATTTTGTTCATAACAACATACGACACGACACAACACGAAGGACAAGATAGATAGTGTCATTGCGGCTGCGAATCGGACACTGGCTCAGCATAATAATCTTTAGACAGTCTCTCGCAGAGGACCATGAGTACACTGCGTGTTCAATACAACATGCTTCTACGGCCACACTATGCTGAGCTGAGACTGCTTCGCGATTTCGCAAATACCTACTACTTATGTTTTTTTTTTGTTTTGTGTCCAAACCATGCCTCGGTACCGCTCTGCTTTCAGAGCATGACATGAGTGCGTGTGAGCTAACTTTGGGGGCGGCAGACGTGAACTTGCCTTCGAAATCCAAAAGCTTAATGGTTATTTTGACCTGAAATGTATATTTCAGAACTAAATTATTGTTATTATTATTTTTAAAATTTATGACGGTGGAAGCATTCTACACTTCCACTGAACGTAGATATAGTTTAGATATAGTTAGTGTTTAGTATTGTAACTAAGGACCCATACATCCCTGTAATTTCCTGTATTATTTTTTTTGTATTTTTTTTCTTAATTGTATAATATAGTTTTTAAGTATTTATTTGTAATTATATTTGATGAAAAAATGACTTTCTGCCAAGTTTCTTGCGCGCATTCTTCTTGGCAATGATGGTCTTTCCGAAAGCGCTGGTAGTTTAAAAAAAATGACGTGTAAAGTGCCATTGCGGCCTATTTACTGAATAAATCATTTGAAATTTTGAATTTTGAATTTGTGTGATTTGCGAAGTGCGAAATAAATATTTTCTATTCTATTCTATTCAAGATGCTGTTGAGGTGCCTCGATTCGGCAGTATTCGTCGTACGAACGACTTTTATGCCACAATGCGGAGAATCGCCACGCTGCTTTGCAGAGTGCGGGCCAGCTCCAACCCCATCCTGACCACATGTATAGCTCCCCTATCATGCGCCACTTCAAGCATGTAATGACCGCAGTGAGATTTTAACTTTAGTACTTAACTTTTATTTCTTAGTAGCTGTAAAAACTAAACTGACCTTAGTTAAGTATTAAGTTTTGCGTGTAAATTAACAATTATGGACCTCGTAGTTGTCCGAAACAAAAATCTTTATTATTATTATTATAATGCTGAAGCGTTAAAGCACCCCGCACTGACTTACAGCCAGCACCGTCGGTACAACTCGGGCAGCTACTACCCAATAATAACTAAGTACTTACATAAGACGATATGAATAGATAATTTTGTACCAAAAGATTACGAAACTCTTTCACTCGCAAAACAGGAAATTATAATTAAGTTTCGCGAGTGTACTCATGTATAGGGAATTGAAAACTGTAAAATAAGTACAAAATAGTTCAGACACATGAACAACCGTATTAAATTTGTTACATTTGAAAACTTTTCCAATTTATCCACCCAACTATTGTCAACCCATCTATTCGTCGAGCAGGTTAACCTGATACCTGTCAAAAGGATTATACGCCTATACGGGGTATTTTAACACCGTAAAACCCGTGTTAAATTATGATACCTGTATCCGAATTTTAAAGTTAGTCAGGAAAAGTTGTGGATTTGTGGATTTAACCGGATAAAATAAAAATCACTTTTCATGAATTGTTCGCGAATAATTGATTCGTGAATAAAAAAATATTAGGGGCTAATTCGTAGCCCTTCTTCCCCGAGCAACGCGACTCTGTGGCTGCTGCAACACGCACACAGCGTAAAGATACCGGTTGGTACCCGACTGCACGCGACAGCAACAGACGACATGTCGTCGCGACACTACTGGTTTCTATGTATTTCTATGAAATTCCCTCCATAGCTAGTGATAGCGACGCGTCGTCGAGCGGCAGACGACACTGTCGCCCGACCGCAGATCAGTAGTGCCGCTGACGCCGGGAGCAACGACACGCCGAGCGAAGTCGATTTTCAAAATGGATTTTTCCGTTTCCTTGGATTTAAACTAATTCTGATTTCTTCTCGGATTAAACTTAATACGACAAATCTCTCTGAATTCTTTCATATCGCTTTTCAAATGTTTATTGACCAGTATGTTGCTTATCGTCTTCTTCTGTATGATAAAAACCAACTGGATGCCGTCTGCTGTTGCCGTCTGCAGTCGGGTTCGAAATCATGACTGCAGTGACAGCAGAGCTACTACGAAACTCGAAGTTCGTATCGTACCGCCCTCTCGCTCTCGTATTAAATAGTATAAGTGTCAGAGGGACCGCACGACACTGCTGGATGCAATAACGCGTCACGGCGACATGACGCGACGACACTTCGTCTGCTGCTCCCACGTGTAGTCGGCTACCGGTACCTTAAGTTATTGTTTATTCGGACAATTATATAGTTCTCCTCATAGGTTTCGATGACGGCGACCCCACAAAACTATCCTCTATGAATTAAGACGCCTATTGTGGGCTCTAATATGGCTGGCTAGGCCGAATTTACTTTTAAATACTCTCCTACACGCGTGACAGTACAGTTGCCCAACTGAATGCCTGCGCTATCGATCCTGAGTGTTGGGAAGAACTTGCTGCAAGGCGGTCGTCTTGGCGATCTACCATCTCGAAGGGCATCGAATTATTTGAGGAGGGGCGTCTTACGGCGTTAGATGTAAAACGGCAATTACGTAAAGAAAGACCCAAGTCCTCTTACACGTATACATTCGAACAATTATACGGATAAAAACTGTCACTTCATTGCACGGGATAATCATCTTGATAATATTATAATTATCAGCGATAATTATGCGTAAGGTCTTAAGTGTATATCCGAACGCGCGGGTAACATTGCACGACGTATTTGACGAACTCTCATAGCATATTAAACATAGAGTACATTGTACAACACCATAGTGATAAATGGTAAAGTATGTGTGACAATAATGTTTATTTATGCGGATGTGGTGATCCAGTATGTTTTTATTTGAAAATATAATACTCAAAAGAATATAAGGGCCACTTGAATTTTACCGGTAAAATTAAATCAAAAATATGTTTACGTTTTTAATTGAATACATTTAATTCCATGAAAAGTATTTGTACTGTGTTACGTTGTATCAATAAAACCAATTTTAGACAAGCAATTTTATAAAGAATTATATTTATTATTAGGGTACCATACGGTAATTGGCCACGTTACAGTAATTGCCCACTTGAATTTTTATATGAAAGAACAATAATACAAATAATTTAATGATAAAAGCGACTAGATTATTATAGCACGATATTTGTTATGATTTATCACCACTTTTCTTTGTAAATTTTTGATTTAATTCAAGTGGGAAGTGGGCAATTACTGTACCGTGGCCAATTATTGTATGGTTTACCCTATTTACCCTATTTTCGTTTCACCCATAAAATTCTAGTGGCCCTTATTTTCTTTTGAGCAGTACGAGTATATACTCGTGTCACGTAGCCTGTCTGGCATGTATGGTCGATGAAAATATATTTGGTTTTGATACATAGACACTCTGAGTCGTTACGCACATAAACTGTGAGAAAACACATGTTTTATTTATGTCGATACATATTTGCTATTCATCAAAAAATTTCCCATTCATCTGGAAAACGAATTCCCATCAACGGTGTATTTTTATCAATAATCGGTCTTTAGAAAAAAGCTCTCAAATCTTCAGGTTATTTCTTATTCATCTTAGTAATGAAAAGGGACTATAGCCAGACTTTGTGGAAACCCTAATCGCCTTGATTCGTCGATTTGGACTAGATTTGGATGCACCTAATTATCATCATCATCATACCAGCTGCAGGACGTAATTTACATAATATGCAATTTACATAATACCTAACTGCACGACTCACACTTTGGTCTTGTACTATTAATAGATAATATAGTTTTATTATGTCGATCCGTCTGCCCTTACGCGGTTTAGATTAGAGACTGTTAGTGGATTTTATTGAATCAGGCGTTACTTTGCGGAAGTCCATATCAATCTATTAAAACCGGCCAAGCGCAAGTCGGACTGGCGCACGAGGGGTTCCGTACCATTATCTATTATACACCATTTTAGACATCAGCAAAAAAACGGCAAAAAAATCTAGTTTGTATGGGAGCCCCTTAAAAATTTATTTTATTTTAATTTAATTATTTACTTTTAAAAGTTTTTATACCACTAAAGTTTTTGTGAATACCTCAAGGGTCTACCTGTTGCCGTTATTAATATCAAGCAAAAAAAAAGGCAAAACAATCACCTTTGGTGTATACGAGCCCCCCTTAAATATTTATTTTATTCTGTTTTTGGGATTTGTTGTTATAGCGGCCACAGTAATACATAAGCTATGAAAATTTCAAGTGTCTAACTGTTACGGCTCAAGAGATAGGGATAGCGCCCTGTGACAGACGGAGGGACAGACAGACAGACAGACAGTGGAGTCTCAATAATAGGGTTCCGTTGGCACCCTTTGGGTATGGAACCCTAAAAATTACTTTGCTCACTCGCGACCAAAGCAAGGCGAAGCAAAGTAACTCTTAGTGGACAAAGAAAAATGAAATTTTGGAAAAATTAAGTTTTAGGGTAACACACGTAAAGTGAGAGTGGTATTGTTTGGAGCATTTACACCACTTCGATGCTCTAATGGTGTCAGTGACAGCAAACTAAACTTAATTGTCATCATTGTGAAACAAATCGTTATTGTTGTTTTATCAAATAATCGAACGGTGACGACATTAGACGGATACATTTCCTATAATTATAGTCCTCATATTCGATGACACGCGACGACGATGATTATCAACTGGAAAAACATTACGGGCTATGGAAAATAGGCTATGATTTTTTTTTATGTCCACCGAAAACGATTTCAACTGGCAAATTTTAGCCAGAGATGGGCATTATTCGAATAATTTGTTATCCGAATAATTATTCAAAGAACAATAACTCGCCATTTTTTTATTCGTGAATAATTAGTTCAGTTTAATTTATTTATTCCGTGAAGCCGTGGAGCCGTGAAGCCGTGGTGGCCTAGTGGTTTGACCTATCGCCTCTCAAGCAGAGGGTCGTGGGTTCAAACCCCGGCTCGCACCTCTGAGTTTTTCGAAATTCTTGTGCGGAATAAAGACTCTGGACAACAAGTCGCTCTATGGAATTATCGTTTCGCTTCGAGACATAGTCTTTCGAAGCCTGCACTATAGGATACAGACGCTGCTTGATACAGAGTTCTTTGAGGATGGACACCTTCGTCCTGAATTCTGTCTATGATATGCCTAGTATTCTTCTTCAACACTACATTTCCAAAGCTTCCGTTTTAATATTAAATATATTGACCCGGATAACTCACGTCTTAAATCGAGTTTAGCTCGACATGTTTCAGGCTAAGTTGCTCCGATATATTTTATTGTACAGAGTACCGAGGCACACACCTGACATATTTAGTTAATCCAAAGAATAAAAGGCAAGATATGAGCTCCTATAAAAACTAGGCTGGTTTCTCTGTTTGATAAGTACAGACATTAAGTAAGTACCAAAAAATTAGTTGGCAAAAAAAACAATTTTCCTCCTGCGCCAAGAAATATTTCAAACATCACGAATTCACGAATCCTGTACGGATTCCCTGCGAAACTTGAGATAGCGAATTTAAATCATGAATTTTATATGGCACGCCTCGATTTGTTCTGAATCCCCCGACAGAGACAAAAACTCGCGTGTATACAATGTATACAAAACGCTTTGAATCATCGCTTTGCTGTTCCTCTGGTATTCATTTATCACCCCCTTTTCAATGCAGAAATGTAACGAAATATGTTACCTTCCTCACTCGCGCTTTGTTGAAGGAACGTCTCTATACACCTATTAAGCTTTCGAAATAAAATAATTCAAAGGAGAAAACAAAACTAATCAATCTGGATAAATGATGATTCATCATCATATTCAACTATAGAACGTCCACTGTTGGACATCGGTGTCCCCCATAGGTGATCTAGTTCTTTACATTTCCTTTATTTAATTATTTCTTTACTTTAATTAGTTCCGTAGTCAAAATGACAAAAACGGAAACCTTAAGTTTGTTTCTGTCCGTCCCTCCTTATGTCACAGGCATTTTACTCAAAAACCATGCACAAGACGTATATTGATGAAATTTGGAGTATTTTATTATGATGGCCGCTACTTAGTTTAGGTGTAAAACATAAAAAACAAAAAAATATATATAAGAAAAAGGTCCTAGATACAAAAGTTTTGATTAAATGTAGTACAATGCAATGTATACACCAACTGCAATTCTCTGCGACGTTAACTCAAGTCTAAGGACCAAATTACAAATGTTAAAATCTAAAGAGAACAGTCTTCTAATATTTTTACGCGCCTTTTCCGGACTATTACGCTATTTATCAAAGATGAGCGCTTCTGCAAAGAAAAATTCATTCTCATCACATTTAAACGTCCTTGGGTCCTGAAACCTTTTTGATTTGTGTAGGGGCAAGTCAGATTGCCCCTATGAGGATCCATCCATCCTTTATGCACTGAATATTTCATCCTACGAAATTCTGAGGGCATCTATCTACCCTGCCTGTTCTATCAATAAAACACTCCCCTATAAGCATTCGCACAAAGGAACCATAAAATCCGGCTGTACATAGAAATGTACAGGGCGATTTCTAATTCCGTTGAAGGGGGAGCGGGGTCGATCGGAGCCGAATATTTTGTGCTGTCAAAATCGAATTGAGTGGTTGGAATCTTTGGCAAAGTTTGCGGGTAGGTTCTGAACGCGGTTTCTCTTGCTAGAAGCTTATTTTGATGGTTATTATTATTACCTCATTCATTCCTTAAGAAAAAGATATTAAGGATGGTGGCGTTACTGCATTTAAAAACCATAATATATGCGTGGCTTTATTGAATTCAACTTTGAAATAATTCTCAACAAAATAATAATAATTCTGGCGCATTACACGCCCAACGCATTGGCATCACAATCCGACACGGAAATGAAGCCAGCCTTATGGGCATGCTTCGGTAGGGCCAAAACTAGGTCATTTTTAGCATATTTTTTACTTCAATTGTACCTTCAGAATAATGCGTAATTAAACATTTACATTAGTAAGATCCTAGGCGTAATTATTTCACATTGGTTCAAACAGAAAGAGATGAGATAAACAGAGGGAAGTCGATTAATGCTGAGTCAGTGGGTGAATCAATATGATACTTATTGATACACAAGAGCCTATTGGAGATCCGAATTAACCTAGTTTTTATTCAGAAGGCGATAATAGTGGGGGTCTGATACCAAAGAAACGAATACACATTCACCGGTGATCATATTATTTAGGAACGCTAGGATTTATTGACGGGTTGACGTTGCGGAAAATTAATATGAAATGAATTCTGGAACGCCATCAGAAATTTTGTCTGAATACGATTGGAAATAGGTGTTCGAGTGATTCAGGGTGGAGAGGAGGATAGAAACATTCTATTCATGAGAAGTTGTGTCAGATGAAGCTACAACTGACATCCAAATAGTAGCAGTCAGAATTACACTGCCAGAGCAGTATTCTTTCGCGTCTTTTCAAAATGATAGCAAATTTAAGAGAGTGGCAATGACGTACGAACGAATTGAACGAGTGTAAGAGACACCATGAGGTGTGAGTGTGGAGGTGAAAGAAAAAGAATGATTAACGAGCATGTTGTCTCTCGAAGTCAGTTATCGGTCGGTTCTCAACCGCAGCATGGCATGTGCCGGAATGAATCCCATATCATTGCAGAGTATTTATTTTTAGGTTATGTATGTACCTATATCATAAGGTATCCTGGCTTTTCGCCGTAAATATATATTTTTTTTTTATACAGTATAGGCTTGCGTTTGGCCACAATCACGCCTGATGGAAAGCGAGGATGAGGCCTACGATGGAGCACGCTTGCCTAGTAAATGCTCATTCACCCTAGACTTGAAAGCGGCCAAATTGTAGTGTTCAGGAAACACAGTCGCAGGCAGGGAATTCCACTCTTGCTGTGCGGTTGATGAAGGAAGAGCAAAAACGCTTTGTGCGGTTTTATTTTTCCTAAATGTATCAATTTTCCAACTGTTTCATATGGACGAACGATTTTTTTCTGAAACGGTAAACTATTCAGTATATATGTTTCAGGACTATCCTGTTAAAGCCTATACATAGATTAGGTGAGGTTAGTTTCATAAAATTCCTGATGTACTCACAGTAAAAAAAAAAACGTCCATATGAAACAGTTGGAACACGAATCATTTGAGAAAAAAAATTTCGGAGAAAACTTAGAGAACCATAACATACAGGCGTGCGTGACACAGCCACACGGCTTTTCCAACCTAATTCTTATATTCTGTACATTCATACCTTTCTGCAACATATTAACTCTATGAACTCATTGTTGAAACAAAAATAGCAAAGGGTTTCCTTAAACTTGTGCTAGGACGCTATGGGACCGAATGGGGCATAATTCCTAGACCCCTTTATATTTATGAGCTTTCGCTTTTAGTTAAATCAATTTCAAATGAATCACCTTCCTACCTTACTAGCCAGTAACTTACCCACATTCTATCTCTCGACGAGTTTACTTAGATAGGTATATGAGTGCTAGGGTCGGCCCCTCAGGCTTGACTTATTGTGAGGGACCCTTAAGTGGGCGATGTTCTACAAAGCGGGGTAGATTCAAATTTATCGGCAACGCGCGCGTATTTATGCGGCACTTACGCGAGTGTGTGACGCCGGCTGCCCTACAATTTAATAAAAAAATATTGGTGTGATTTTTGATGTTTCTCTTAGAAGTTTATTTTTTTCGCAGAAAATGTTTGGCTGAATAACACAGTTGCACTGAGTTTCGCAGAGCTCTACGTTACGCATCTGATGCAGTTGGCATACGAGTTAATTAACCGAAATACTCTTATCAGTAATTCGTTCGACATAGTGCCTCAGTTCAAATTAATTTGTTACGATTAAGGTCAGCTCAAATTCTTCAACGAGTACAGTACTCAGCTGTTAGTCCAGTCAATGATAAAAGCGTCGCGTCGTATCACAGTGAACTGACTCTTACGTCAAAAATTATTATGATTACATCTAATATTATTTACCACAGCCGCTGCAATGTGGTTGTAATTTCGACGTAATTTAAGCAATAAATAGTAGGCGTCATTAAGTCTCGAGATTATATTAGTTACAAACGAGCAAGTTCTTTTTCATCTCTCCTGTTCGGAAAGTTTAATTTTTATGGGTAGATAGCCGGGTGGAAAATTGCGTTTTCATCTCTAGGGTGGAAAGTAATTTATTTTTTATTTTTCGATTAGCCACGGAATCGAAGTGAGTTACGTCAATGACATTGTTTTATTTTTACGTTTCGGCATAGCCATCTAGATTGCACGTCGTGACCAAGGAGCTTATATACAACACTGGAGGTTGAACGCCGAACATCCGTTTGAAACAAGAAATTTGATCTTTATTACGTCACGAACATATTCTATCTCTTTCTTTAGTTAGGTTAAGAAAGAGATGGGAGTCATTCGTGAAATGTGAGAGAAAGAGATGGAATATATATAAATAAGTAATAAATGTCAAACTTCTTCGTTCGGCGTTCAACCTCCAGTTTGTTGTGTCGTGAGCAACTCGATTTTTTTTTATAGTCGGCCGTGGCAAGACTCCAATCGAAAAGGTACCGTTGGAGGTTGGATATAAGCAAATTCAATTTATTATTATTCTCATTTTTTGTAGTATTTTATTTTCCTCACGGTCGAAATGAAAAGTAGACTGTCTAACTCGGGTGAAATTATCCATTTCCCTTCGAACTATTGGCGCTCTCACTTTGTTCGAGCGCCAGAAATATCTCGGGTGATATGGGTCACTTTCCACCCTTGGTTATCAATCTACTATTACGAGCAAGTAAAGGGCCCTAGGGCAAAAAATCACCACCACTGATAGATATTGCACCAGAAGGTACCGTTATCAGCCTTGAAGGCTAAGCTAGAACATGCCAGTACTTTCACTGGCTCTCTTACCCTCCAAGCCCCCTCGTAGAGTTTCTTGCCGGATTCTTCACGACAGATTTTTTTCTGAACCAGTGGTAGCTTTTTGACGTTATAACCTAAATTGAATAAAGATATTTTGTCTTTGACTTTGAATACGGCACACAGCAGCGCAGCTGGTAAAAGAATTTTTTTTTTAAATCAATTGTGTATTTGTAAGGAACAGCTGTCTTGAACCTAATCGGGATGCTGTGGGGAATGTTGTGTGGATGTTTGTCACGGATCGTAATTATTCATTTTTCTGCAGACTATAGGTACGAGGGAGGGTCTCGTTAGGTTGTTAGCAAACTTGGTATTGTTGGCGAAAATAATTATTGGGGCGAAATATATAGGTACGTACTATAAAATATGGGAGTAATAACTGGATGTCTGGAATAAAGCTTAATTAATATCGTGCTGTATCGTGTCGCAGGGCGTAGGCCTCTTCTCAGAATGAGAGGGCTCGGGTATATCTGCAATACCTTTTACGAAGTAGTTCTTGTATGCCCATTTATTTATTTCTGGGGTCTCGAAAACGGTTCTAACAATTCTGATGTGCTTTGAGGGTTTTTGTAGGCGAACAATCGCGCCTAGAAAAACACGTGTTTTCGAGATTTAGCCCGAGTGAAGCTCGGTTACCCAGGTATTAACACAGTTAATAATTGTAATTTCGATTTATGTATATCAGAGGAAAATTGTGTGTGAGAGGGAGCGAGAGAGAGATTTATTTACACATATTCGATACACAGCGACAGAAAACATTCAAAGTCAAAGTCAAAATATCTTTATTCAATTTAGGCTATAACAAGCACTTATGAATGTCAAAAAAAATCTACCACCGGTTCGGAAAAACCTTTGTTGAGAAGAATCCGGCAAGAAACTCAACGAGGTATATTTTTTTAAACACATTTACAATATTATTATTATTCAAAGCTAAAATAAGTTTTTGTTAAAAAATAACATTTTTAATAATAGCTTTTTCTTATGGACTGTACTTGCATTGTCATCTAAACCGCATTTGCGAACCAAATTTCAAGTGGATGCCATTAACCGTTAAAGAGTTCCGTCCTGCGGAGATGATCCTGGCCGGACCACCAGGTTCACAACCAGATTAAAATGTATGTCACCGGACTTACACAAGTATACCAAGTTTTAGGTCTATCTGACCACCTGGAAGTGAGTCAAAATTCGGTTGCAAGATTTGACCCGCATATGTATACATACATATACATTGCAAGTATGCATTGCATTGCGTGTGTCGTGCAGTGCCTCATACCCAACTATATTATCAAGTGACATACATACTATATTGTACATGGTAGGTCATGTGCAGTGGGTCGTACAGTCAGCTACGGATGAATTACTCACCGTAATGTGATCCTCGGGATTGTGCTAACTATTTAAACAAAGGGATTATAAACTATGTGAACCAACGAAACTCATGTAGTACCTACGTTTTACATTAAAGAATAAACCGCGTGAGATATTAGGCTATGTATTGGGGACGTATCTGTATATCGAAAATTAATATATATAATGTTAAAAAGTCGACGGTCAAAATATCGAAAGTAGGTTATGTTAGGTTAGGTTCGATATTTTGACCGTCGATATTTTAATTATCAATATTTCAATTTTCGATTTTCAGATACGCGCCCGAAGTATTGCCGGTTGGCGATTATTTACCAAGTTTCTCGAAGTACAATCAGCTGCAGAGAAAATTTACCCCCCCCCCCCCCTGTAACGGCGGTATCTGCACCGGGGAGTTACCCCTGATAGCTGACCGTACCTCGTCCGTTATTTTTTACCACAGCTTCCACTCTTCATCTTGAGATAATTTTTTGAAAATAACTTGTATTGTAGTTTATGAGTCACAACTTATTACAGCCGCCCGCAGCTTGACTTTGCAGGTGGTAGGACCTTGTGCAAGGCCCGCCCGGATTTCTACCACCATCTTGCTCGCTAATCCTGCCGTGAAGCAGCAGTGCTTGCACTGTTGTTTCAGCGTGGAGAGTAAGACAGCCGGTGAAATTACTGGCACTTGAGATATCCCATCTTAGGCCTCTAAGGTTGGCAACGCATCTGCAATACCCCTGGTGTTGCAGATGTTTATGGGCGGTGGTGATCACGCGAGGTCCACTCGTTGTCAACGCAGCGTACACTCGTGAACCACCTGCCGACAACGAATGGACGGCGGAAGTCGAGGCGCTGCTGGTCGGGTGCCGGGTGGTTCTAATGAGCTGTGACCATAAAGTTTAATTGGATAAGCAATGTATTGCGAAATCCGTCATTTTGTTAATCAAACTGCCAGACTTTACAGTTCACGCGAGGAAACTCGCGGGTAAAGGGTACGATTATGAATTTATAATTATAATTGTACATGACAGGATGTCACAATAAACTAAGCAAAATACATTTAAAAGGTAAATTTAGAAACAATCATACACGAAAACATTATGAGGCATCCGTCACGACTGACCACGATACACGTTGTGAATAACTAAACACCATGGCACATCGTATTTGTAAAGGCAGAGTAACAAGTAAAGAGATAATGCGTTTGACTAAAATACGTAAAAGTTTTAAGGTGTGGAATGAAGGAGGGGAGCGAGGTAGTCGGAACGTGCAAGGTCATGTATAATGAAGTTTAGGTTTGATGTGTGTATTGCTGGGTGCAGCGCTGCCCGCGAGCTGCGCCAGCGGTATCGGTAATTTTGGTAAAAATAATATTTTTTGCCTTACAAATATATATAATTTTATTCACAAATGTGCCACTAATCCACTCAAAGGTTGACTGGTAGAGATCCCTTAAAGGGATAAGTCCGCCTTTGTACAAGTATCTTAAAGTTTGTCAGTTGTATTTTGTTAATTTTCTTTTGTACAATAAAGAGTTTACATACATACATACATACTAATTTATACAAGATTTTATTTAGTTTCACCTGCCCCGTTGTCTGTCTATCTGTCTTCCTGTCTTTCTGTAATCAAATCTTTCAAGTTAAATTCGATCAACTTCCAGTAGTTGGATTGACCTGAAATTTGGTATACTTATATATAATAGTGACTTCCTAGTAGTAAGGCCAGGATCATCTCCACAGGACGAAACTCTTCAACGGTTAATGTCATCGACTTGAAATTTGGTATGCAAATGTAGTTTTTGGGTGACTGACAATACAAGTACAGTCAGCAAAAAAAGCTTGTATTAAAAAAAAATTTTATTTACCAAAAACTTATTATTTGTAACCTCTTTAAAACAAACAAACAACACATGTTTAAAAAAAACACTTCAACAAAGAAATACATATTATTTATTTACTGAGTATAAAATCACGAGAAAGAAACGAGAGAGAGAGTGTATTTTCAAGGCCACTTATTTAATCCTGCACCCACAGTCTTCAATTAAAACTCCATGACACATACTTCACATTAATATCTACCTTCAAACAGATATTAAAGCCACTTCCACGTCCCACTAACCTCAGAACCAGTATAACGTGACCCTTCTTCGCCGACACCCTTGAGTTATTGCTTCGACACCACGCCTAAAGAGAGGTCTCATAAAATGGATGAAGTCCCAGTCACGAGTGAACATGGCGTTTTCGTGTCCTGATGCTATCACAGAGGATTTATATTACTTTCTGAGAGGAAGTGGTTTAGCAATAACATATGGGATAAGATGCAATCCTAATCACTCTCAAAGAAACTCCCATTTTCTTGAGCCATTTGTTTTTTTGTGTATTTAATCAGTAAAAAAAACAGGTAAGAATGAGTCGGACTCGCGCAACGAGGGTTCCATACAAATTGACGTAAAACACCAATTTGACGTAAGTTTCGAATCAAATGGTTTATTGAGTAATATAGTCATAAAATAAAGAAGAAATGAAAAAAAAACGAATAATATTTCAGAAGCAAAAGTGTACAGTCAATTAAACAGAATCGGGTGCAACCTTTGTGCTACTGATGTCATATTGACTTTCCATCATCTGCCAAAGAAATAATTAGCGAAATTGATTGTGAAAAGGTTCTACTCTGATACGCGATTCATTTGCCGTTTTTGCGTTAATGAGTAACAAACATCTTCGCAAATTATTTATAATATTATATTCTTATAACAATAGTCAAAATACCACATCATCATCATCATCAGCCCACTGCTGGACATGGCCTCCTCCATGGCGCGCCACAACACTGTCTTCAGCCCCTCGCATCCATCCGCCGCCAGCGATCCTCTTAAGGTCATCCGTCCACCGTGCCTCAGGACGCCCTACACTACGTTTTCCCACCACACTTCACACACAAAATACCACGCACAGGACTTATCACGCTAACATACACGAGTAATATTATTATTATTATTGTTTTTCTTATAACAATGACTGCAATAGAGACGACGACGATTTCATTAGGAAACCTTTGGCTCATGTATTTATTCGTGATTTTTATTTTTTTAAAGCGGCTATCGAAGGTTTAATCCAACAAAGGCTTTACCCTTACCCCCTACCCTTACCCTATACCCTTTTCCCCTTTACCCTTCCCCTTTTCCTTTTTTTTCCCTTTTTCCCTTATACCCTTTTCGTGAGTTAAAAAGGGTTAACTCAATTTGCATCAAAACCTGACCGGTGAACGATTAGACGTGACGTTTTTCAAATAATGGACCACTTTGTCATTGTCCGTTCTTGTTCAATTTCGCGGCGCCTGTGAATAAAGAGACAAGTCCGTTTTTTTTTTTTCATTTTAATTTTACACATAGATTTTGAAGTTGAAAACGCTGGTCTAGAAACAAGAACATTACGGGTACTCGTCAGACGCAAATTAGTACTACAATGTACTCGTAATATTTGGGGCTTCCCATTAGGATTGTGTATACACGAACATACTAAGTACTAAAAAGAATTTGTTATTATATATGTAGTACAATATTCGGAGAGCGAAATCGAGCTTAATCGCTTCTAATTACACCGAATTTTATTAATTCCTTCTTCCTTTTATTTAATTTGACTTTATTGTTATTTTAATGTAATTGAATTGAATTTATTAATGTTTTTCTATCTTTGACATTGTATTTGAAAGTTATTTTCTAATTTCATTCGTAATATAAAATAATGTTCTGTGCCTCATCTAAAACTGTATTTGCATGCATTTAAGTATGTTTTTATCGCAAATAAATGATTGATTGATTGATTGATTGAATAGCTCCGACTAACCGACTTGCCGAACGCCAACCGAATCAAACTGAACGGTGTGGACTCAGTCAACGATTCCTTGAATAAATAAATATCTTGGGACAAATAACACCAATTGAGCTAGCCCCAAACTAAGCAAAGCTTGTACTATGGGTGCTAGACAACTGATAGACACACATATTCAGATAAATATATACATTTTGGAGTATAGCCATAGACCATGGTGGTACATAACGCAAGTAACACAAGAGTGTTGCTTTGGCAGAGTCTCGGTGTCAGTGAAGCACGGGAGCGGGCTTGAGACAGACGCTTCCCCGAGGAACTGTCTTACGTTTTGTAGTGTCCATTAATTAAGATAATTACTTTATAGTAATTAAATTAATGAAGACATTAAAAGGTAGCTAATAGTGTAATTAATCAGAAGCCCATGTGAAAGACATTAAAACTGTTATTTTAAAGTTATTGTGTTTCCTCTATAAGAGCGACCTCCTTCTCCGTCATACTATATAATATTAGTTATTAGTTAAAACTTAATATAGTTAACTTCCACGAATGTAATTAGTTTAAGATTTGCATGCTGAGTTTACCTTTAAGTAATGGTAACAATATTCGACATAAATTACCTTTGTATACAATTGCAATGTATTGTTGTAAACTATTGTTGGTGAACCTTAATAAAGAGAAAAAAAACATACTAACATCTAAGACTCAAGTACTTACATTCGTATTCAAAATACAAATATTTGCCCATGAGTTTATGGGAACTTCAATTCAACTGCTAGACCTTATGGTTCTCGCGTGCGAAGCTTAGTAAATTGTTATACACGTGCGCGGCCTATTTCCAAAGCAAATATTATCCTTTCCAAATGCAACTATCTAAACTTAGATCATTATGTAAGGTTTAAGCGCCAGTGATGTTCTAATTTAACATTAACATAAGTTTATGCATATGCGAAGCGACTTACTTGCTTTGATGACTGACAGCTACGGTGTTTTTTAGCACGTTTAAATATAGTTGTTCTTGTAGATCGCCAACTATGATACTAGAACAAAAATTGAATGACAGCTACCTACGGTATTTACTTGGCGTTTTTTTATTATTATTATTTATTGAAGCATTGGCAACACGGCCATCAGCTTAAACTAATTTTACAATAATTATGAACTATCGAGTAGGTACAATTAATACAATAAAAAAATATGTTAAGTATGTACAATGAAAAGTAATAGCAAAGATTTACAATAAGGAAATTAATAAGTATGAAAAACTACACTACAACAAGTAGGGTTGCCAACTACAACTTCTATAAAAACTAGGATTTGGAGCTTTTAAAAACAAGAAATCTTGGGCTAAGAAAGACTAGACGTAGATAAGAGTACGATAAATATTGTGGTGTACAGATATTTATCAGAATGCGAATTTTTTTATACTCTTAAATTCAACAATAAAGCTTTTCGCACATCCCAGAAGAGGCGCAAATACTTATCCGTAGCTAATTTGTAGGTAACAAATATCGTAGTTATGAAGCCAAATAAAACCATTTAACGACTGACTTTAGACATTTGTGCGCTGAAGAATACAAATTGCAGCGACAGTGACAGTTGTCTGGAGTAATTTGACACTTTGACAGCGGCGGGGGTCGACCGAATGCGAAGGCCACGTTATTCGGCTAAAAAATCGAACGAACACTTGAACATATTGGAATCAACTAGCTTTGGGTGCCTTTTGCATTTTTTTTTTCTTATAGAACTTCGATAGTTTTTGATTCAATGATAGTTTGCTATTATATAATCTTTCTCCAAGATTTTATAAACGAAAAAAAAATATTCAAGCTCCCGTTTATTTATTTATTATCTAGCCTGAATTGATGTCCTACTGCTGGGCAAAGGCCTCCCCCCATATCCTCCATTTTGCGAAATCCCGGTATACGGAACTGATCTATTTTTTAATCATCTTCAGGGACGAAACTGTGGGCACAAGCTAGTATAGCATAAGCTAATATAAGCTAGTATAGTATAGTATAGTATAGTGAATTTGATTAAAACGCAAATATAAAAATTCCCACTCGTATCGAGACCAGAACAAAACCAATATCGTCCAATTTCCAGGAATTTGTAAAAACACGCCCGCGGTGATCACATTTCATCTTCAGCCAGTAATTGAATGAGTCCAAGTTGTTTTAAAACTCGATCACGTTCGAATATTTATTAACTAACTTGGGGAGCATCGGTGAAAATACTATAGAGTATAAATACTTGTCAATTATTTGATTAAAGGAATGAAGTTTTCTTGACAGACAAAATACCACTAGATGGCATTAGTATCTTGGTCGGTCCATCATTCTTGGTTGTCATTGGCTTATTTAGTTGTTTAACCAATTACAGACGTGACAAGGTGTCAAAGGGATCTCATGACACTAGCGCCAGCCAGCATGTCATTGCATTCGAATCATAAAATAGCGCAAACAAAATGAAAAAACTGAATTTTTAAAAAACTTATTTGCGAGCTGACATGTGACAATGTTCTTTTACAGAACGTTAATTAAAAATACGTTAACTGTTTTCATAATAAAAAATAACTGCGTCCTGTCTGCATCAGTCTTCTGAGCAATCTAGGCCAGAAAAGAATACATGATTACAATGTATGGAAGTAAACATTCCGTTGATTATTTTATGCAGACGCAATCTCAGGAAAAACCGCTTCGTATTCCCAGTTATTAAAAAGTCTTTAAAGAACAAAAGGAAGTTAAAAGTACTAAGTCTTCTCTTGGCGCACGGAAGAGTTAAAAATAAAACAACAATTAAGAATCCTTGTTCCCTCGCCTCGCTAAAGTCACTCAGCCTCGCGCACTGTCGGTTAAGTACTAAGTAAACATACCGAGTATTTATACTTGGTATTTATACTCGGCCCTATTAACTATTTAGTTTCTAGGTCTCTGTATAATTAGTGTAGAGACGGTAAATTAAGTTCAATTAGTAACATCTGCTGGACGGACTTTGCATTCAGAGCGATAAGAGCGCGCTGGTTTATTCATTTTATTCAGTTAGGTGCATTTGGCTTGGTGCACTTCGCGCTTTAACATTGGAACGTGAATTAACGGATGTTTACAATTTCAAATAAAGCACAGCTCGACTAAACTAGTAAAGTCGGATTTAAGTAGGTACGTGAAGTGATTATATTTAATGAACTAAATCCTGATGACTCGACATGTTTCGGGCTACTTCGTAGCCCTTCTTCTTGGAGCAACGCGACTCTGCAGCCGCTGCAACATGCGCACTGCGCGCCACCGCTCTGCTAACGCGACTACCCGACGAAACTAATACGCAGAATAAAATTATAGTCAAAATACCACAAACGGGACTTATCACTTATTATTATAATGTGGCCGAAACGTCGAGGTAAATATTACTCGTGTGTTTTAGCGTGATAAGTCTCGTTTGTGGTATTTTGACTATAATACGCCGAATTTCATAATTTCGCACCTAAATTTGACACCACTCACAGATGCGAGCCTGGTTCGATCCTACAACCCTCTGCTTCAGAGGCCATAGCTCGAACTACTGGGCTACCACAGCACGGAATATTATTTGATTATATTATATACGACGTTAGAATTTTTTGGTGCAAAAGTTAGTGAACTTGTATATATATACGAGTAATTATTTGTAAAGTTGTTTCATCTTCAACAAATAATTAATTATGTTTGTCCTATGAGACATTAAAGCAGCAGATAAGACGTATGGTTAATTAAATATGAACTAGAGCGAGGTATGTTATTTATTATACTAGTCAAATACTAGTAGCATTCAACTCGCCCAGACGTTTAAGTAATTGACTATATCATAACTATTTATAACATAGCTATATCAATTTCAAATAACAGGTGTGGAAGCAAGATATAATAATAATAAGATATAAATTTGTTATATAACTTATATTTGTAAGTTGTAATTTATTGTCTAGTTTAAAATTAATAACGAATGACTTGATAATGATAATTTTAGTATTGTTTGGGAACCGTTGTATATGCTCATTGTAGTTTTGAGAATGAACTCGTATAGAGTTTAAAACGCACCCCTTGTGTGGTAATTGTGATAGTTGTAGAAAATAAGAGCCTAAGGGGCTGTTTCACCATCCATTGATTAGCGTTAACCGATGCCAAGTTTCTTGCGGCGCATTCTTCTTGGCAATGATGGTCTTTCCGAAAGCGCTGGTAGTTTAAAAAAATGACGTGTAAAAGTGCCCATTGCGGCCTATTTACTGAATAAATCATTTGAATTTTGAATTTTTGAATTTGATGGTTAAATGTGATGCCGTCTCCGTCTATTCGAACAAAACAAATAGAGACGGCATCACACCTAACCGCCAGTTAACACTAAACAATGGATGGTGAAACAGCCCCTAAGTGGACTAAATTTTATTTGGAAAAATTAATTGATAAACAATTTTTTTGGTGAAACTACTAGCTTTGCTTTCCTTTGAGTACTAGATATAGTACCGCATCCAGTAACTGTAAGTCTACATTGTCACCTATGTACCTACTCGTAGGTATTGTCTATAAATTGAACAATAAACCACAACACATGTTATCAATGACCATAATGTGTAGGTACAATGTGTAGTTGATACAGTAGATTTACAAATAGACCGAAACGATAACAAAATTGGACAATGTCGTGAATAGTTAATTAGCTCATCATTATGCATGTATTCACAAAGCTACGAAATTATATACTACACAAAATAATATAGGGGTCATGTCTTTTATTAATAAAACGAATCCCACTTAGATATATTATAAATGCGAAAGTTTGTAAGTCTGTTTGTTACCTTTTCACTTCAAAACCGCTGAACCGGGTTAGATGCAATTAAAAAAAATAGTTTCCGCGGGATAGCGATAAATGAATTCTACGTGGACGGAGTCATGGGCAACAACTAGGAGATTATAAATGACTTACATTTGAAATATGGCCATATAGCATGTTGGCCATAAGTTGGACAGACCGAGTGACTGTATTGAGGTTTTGCGTTGGGAGGTAGCGCAAACTGACTGATGTCTGACCTTCAAGAGGAGAAAGGTTATCGAGGTCACGTCCTTAAGCGCGTTCCAGACGGTTGTAAACCGGCGTCCCAACAGGGGTGACCTTGCTTGTTGCCATCCATGTAGACAGCAGTAAACCAAATTATAAAATGACCTACGTCCTTGGCAGACGAGCGCGTGTTCGCTACTGACTGATTCGCGTGTGTTGGCGCGAGGTTGTGAACCGTGTAGCCGAAACAATCCGTGGTTGTAATCCAAGTAATCCAACACAACCGTCTGGAACGCTTTTTAGGTACTCCAGATATGAACTTCTGCAATTGATAACCATGGGCAATGTGGCTGGGAAAAAAGCTGTCAGGCAGAAGGAGAAATCTTAGCTGCGAAACATTCGCGAATGGACTGGAGTCACAAGAGTAACAAAGTTTTTCAACCTCGCCAAAGATCGACAGATATATACGGAGCTGACTGTCAACCTACACTAGATGGAGAGGTACTATAAGAAAAAAAAAATCCTTTTGGTTCATGATACAAGTGTAACAAACGCATAAATTAGTAATCAGAAATCTTAGAATTAAACCATCCTTCGAATAATGAAATCAAATATGGAATCCATTAAAACTTAGGTATTAAATTCGGCAGTATTGTTCGATATAAAGTTCTTTAGTTTAGTTTAAAATGTTTTGGATTTCAGCTTTGTCTGTTGTTTTAAACAAGTTTGAACCAACTCAGTGTTATTGCATTAATTATGAAATGGTTGGAAAGTTTAGAAAACTATACATAAACGGGACATTTAATTTTTAGAGTTAAATAAATTTCTGTTTAACATGGCAACACATACCTACGTAGTTACAACGTCGAAGTTTCCAACTATACAGTTATTTCAAACGATAGACAGCAAAAAATAAGTTTTTGCTTCATAGAATTTCTACGAAAATCTAAATATTCGAAATATTTTTTAATTGCTTAGGAGACTTAAAAGTAAATAAAATTCTGATCAACTCTGCACGTAGTACTTAACGCAGAAAAAAAGTTTGCGCATCATAACAATTTCTCCGAAAAACAAAGTTATTTCCAAAGTTCTTGTTAATTATCTCAAAGAAATTTCACTACCCATCCGCGCTACGTACATTTTGTACTTCGTTTAATTTCAATACATGTGCACAAATCTTTTAAACTAACAAAGACAACGTGTATAAAATTAATTAATTAATTAATAAAAAAAACTTAAAAGATTAATTCATCACGCGTACGATCACTGACTCATTTAGCACGTGTGATCGTCGTCATGCGCGCGCGCATTCCTTCAACGTCCTTATTGCCTCGACTTTAAGGTTGGAAATTGGAACGCGTGTAATGAATTTATAAGAACGCCAGGTGTAAACAACCATCTGGCGAAAGTGATACGGGGGGCCTACTACGAAATTCGTATCGTACCGTCCCTCTCACTCCCGTATTAAATAACATAAGCGGCAGCGGGACGGCAAGATACGAAGTTTGAATTTTGCACCTCGTAGTATAGGGCCAGTATCTACGGCTGTGATTGGTGAATGGAGGGGTACAGTTAGATTAAGGCAGGGTTTCTCAAACTTATTACTCCACTTACCCTGTTAAAGTTTCTAGACGACAGCGACCCCTACCTCCCCCCCCCCACCCCAAGAAAGTAATAAAATTGACTGTTGGAGAAACTAAGTTTATTTTCATTTCAAACATCATCATAATAAATGGTGTATATTATTTATTTCAATGAAGGGTTACAAATATAGGTAAGAGTAATCTTGTCAACGAAAATACAAACTGAAACAAACAACAACAAATAACAAACAAATAAGTAACAAATTTGGAGTCAAAAAAATACAAAAAAACTGCAAAAACCAATCTTAATCATCTTGCCATTCTTGCAGCCACCATCACGTAAACCTTGTCGCGAACCCCCTACCGTCGAATAGCAAACCCCTAGGGGTTCGCGTACCCCACTTTGAGAAACCCTGGATTAAGGGAATAACAATGATAGGGGATTAAGTTTATATTGTATAGTTGGGAACTCATACAATAAGCTTTTATATAAAAAAAATAGTAAGTCATCATATGACTATGCTGTTTCAGACGAGTTTTGGCATGTTACCTGTCCACGTGTTTGGTGGCTGACTAGACCGATAATACCGGTATGCGAGAACGACATGTTCGTTCACAGGCCTGACTTCGTGGGCCTGACAAGAAAAGTTTCCTTGTCGTTGCTGTCTCTTTTCAGCAAGTGTATTGAACCGGGCTTCGAAAACGATTTTTTTGCTGACTAGCTTTTGCTGCCTGCACTATATATCCGAACCAAATTTCGAGTCGATTTTATCAAGAAGAAGCGTGGTCTACGAGGTCTGCAACGTGATCTTTTTACAAGCTTTTATTTAGTTTCACCTGTCCCTTTGTCTGTCTGTAATCAAATCTGGCAAGTTAAATTTGACCAACTTTCCAGTAAGTAGTCAGATTGACTTGAAATTTGGAATATTTTTTTTTATTCGACTGGATGGCAAACGAGCAAGTGGGTCTCCCGATGGTAAGAGATCACCACCGCCCATAGACAACTGCAACACCAGGGTATTGCAGATGCGTTGCCAACCTAGAGGCCTAAGATGGAATACCTCAAGTGCCAGTTATTTCACCGGCTGTCTTACTCTCCACGCCGAAACACAACAGTGCAAGCACTGCTGCTTCACGGCAGGATTAGCGAGCAAGATGGTGGTAGCAATCCGGACGGACCTTGCACAAGGTCCTACCACCTGCACTTATGTAAATCGCGTGACAATACAACAATCTAGTAGTGACATCCTGGTAGTCTAGCCAGGATCGTCTGCGCAGGACGGAACTCTTCAACGGTTAATAGCATCGACTTGAAATTTGGTGACAATGCAAGTATAGTCAATGTAAGGCAATGCAACACACAATGCAATGGCAATGGCAATGTGGCAATGGTACAGGCAATGTAAGGTTAACTGGAAGAGATCCCTTTAAGGGATAAGTTCGCCTTTGTACATCTTACTATCCTGTGTTATGTTATTTTCATGTGTTTTATGAACAATAAAGAGTTTTAAAATACAATACAATACAATACAGTCTTCAAAAAGTACAGTCAGCAAAAAAAGCTTGCATCAAAAACGAAATTTTTATGGTTAGGTTAGGTTATTTTTTTTTAACGAACCGTGAAAGTTTGATCAGCTACCTAATCTGCGCAGATACATAAGTAGAAGTACGCCCACTATTAGCCATAACTACGCGATGAATATAGCATCTACACTACACACTAAAGTTTAGAAAACTCTTAAGTCTACTTGAGCTGCAGGTCGTAAGCATTTTATAATTTCCAATACTGTAATAGCGCAGCGCAAACTTAGAACTATTAAGTTTTTAATGAAAACGCAAGCCCTGAGTAAAAAGTTAGTTATTGCTACGTATTTTAAGAAAGTTGGAGAGTATGAGCAATTTTTAACTTTTGCAATAAAAAACATTTTCACTTCTCATGCTCGTAAAGTTCGTGTTTATGCTGGATCTAGGCGACATAAAATGACTTTTAATGCTTTAGCGCATAAAGTAAAATCTTCATTTAAGACCAAGGTAATCAGGTGTCAACAGCCACAAACAAAAAAGTTTCTACATATTTTCTTTAATATTTTTATTTTTATATAAAACTAACTGTTACGGTCTGGTGCCTTAAGGGCTAAAACTGGGCCTTAAGGGTCTGCGAGCCTACTAAATGCAAAACACGTGTTAACTTAAATTATTCAAAATTGGTAAAAAAGTATAAAAACATAAATTCACATAAAAAAGGTTGTGCCTTCGGCACACTAACAATCAATCAAATCAATCAAAATAAATTAACAAAACTAAAAAAATATAATTACATAATATTGCATAAAAAATAAAAGGTACATACTCGTAGAAAGTGAACAACTGTTTCCACTGTTGCTATTTCATTTCCTCGCAATCGAAGTGAAAAGCAGTGTAAAACTCGAGCATTAAACCCATTTTCCCCTCGACGTGTCTATCCACCCTCGCCGTACCGGCTCGGGTAGCTATATGAACGTCTTGGGTAAAATGACTCGTTTTATGCTCTCGTTGTACAATCTACTACTTACTACAATATTTATGTTGGAATAATTTTTAATGGTCAACTATCGTGAGACAAACGTGATTATCTGACGTGTTGTGTCGTAATGCTCTCTGTCTCTCTCTTTCTCTTTGCTTGTGATGGGACACAACACAAGCCGTCACAACACACTACATCAGATGAATGTGAACGACGTTCTGATGCGTCACGACAGATAAATTTGAACCGGGCTCTATTACCAACTGAGACCTCTGGACTCCAGCTCTGCGGTGTGGAAGGCTAAAGGAAACCAACACACTGTTTTCCCAAGAAAGTTGTCATGATGGTTCACTGCTGATCCTTGACTGACAACCACGGCCACTCTGTCAAGAGTGTAGGGACTTAGAAGAATCCGCTACTAATGAGCAGAGCACAGTGCAAATAAAGGTTTGGAAAACTAAAGCACATTTTGTACTCGGCAAACCAACGGTAAAACCAGTTATAGTTGTTAGTATTTTATTTTTAGAATTGCAGATTGTGAATTGTGATTGTGACCCACGATTATTACTAAGAAACTATTCCAAGAAAACCGGTCAATTGCAAATTGGACTCGCTGACAAAAGGTTCTGTATATTCGATAAGAAATTCCTTAAAATATTCTATGGTTTTATACAAAATGCAGTAACAGACACACACACACTCACATACTGCATTCCCACAAACTTTCATCGTCATCATATCAGCCGTAGGACGTCCAATATTGGACAAGCCGCCCCTAGTTTCTTCTACTCATCCCTGTTACTAGGGTTGCCACCCGTACTTTAAAATAAAGTGTTGTACGTTATTTCAGGTAATTGCAGTCTATACTTTATGAGAACAATAAAGTACTCGAAAATACTTTATCTCGTATGGATTCTTTGGGATTTTGAAAAGTCGTAAGTATTTATTCGTTAAACGAAAGTTATCGATTGTTGCTGAATCGATGACGCCACTCGCCAGCGCCATGTAATTTATGCATTCGTTTTTAACAAGTTTTGAACGTAGCCTAACCCCAAATGTCAACAATGTCAGTGTCATTGTCACAATTTCTTTTTTATTTTGTGCATAGCGATTTGATTGCAATAATAATAGGTACGATTTAAAGTTTAAACTGCAAAAAGCAATAAAATATGTTTTTAAACATATTTTTTTATGTAGCCCGTATTATGTCCCACTGCTGGGCAAAGGCCTCCCCTTTCCTCCGCCACTCTTCCCTGCCCTGGGCATGCACCTGCCAATCGAGCTGAAAAGCGCTCAGGTCGTCCAGCCATCTCCTCTTGGACATAATAATAAAGAAAATAAATTGTAATTATTTTTGATACTACGTACTTCTTTTCTATAACCAATATACTTTAACAGCACAAAAAAGGTTTCAGCCTTACTTACGAGTTACGACCCACTCTTTGGCTACTTAGAAAAACCCTAGAAAAATAGCACAAGCAAAAGAAAGCAACAACTGGCCCTGACAATCAAAACAATAGGTATTTGCTTTAAAAACAGCCGCTTCCTCCCACAAAATACTTCAAGCGTTGTTTTCAAAACTCAATACTTGCGTATCACGAACAATCGGTACAAGTTTTAACCCGGTTTGAGGAACAAAATCGCCTCTGGCCACTCAGTCCTAACCAACACCCCGAATCAGACCATAACTCAACAGTGTAAAATGCCAGTTCGATCGACTCCGAGCTCCAAACTACCCTTTCCAGACAACTTTCAACTGGACGTAGTTGTCCGTAAGACTGAATTTGGATTATGGTGCGGGAGATTTAGGCTGTTTCGCCGTTAGTGTATGCAAACCGGTGAGACGGGTGTCTGCCTGAGGTAGTTGCTCCGTATAGCAAAAAATAACCACGCTGTAATAGTACAACATGGTTGTTTGACGTGGTTTGATGTACCACAGAACTTATTAAGCTTAACTTAATACAAGCTTTTTTGCAGACTGTACTTTTTGTTGACTATACGTGCATTGTCATCCAAACCGTTGAGGAGTTCCCTCCAGCCGAGACGATCCTGCCTGGACCACCAGGATGTCACTGCCAGATTATTGCATTGTCACCAGATTCACATAAGTATGCCAAATTTCAAGTCAATCCGACCACTGGAAGTGGGTCAAATT
Organism: Choristoneura fumiferana; assembly: GCF_025370935.1. Taxonomy (NCBI): domain Eukaryota; kingdom Metazoa; phylum Arthropoda; class Insecta; order Lepidoptera; family Tortricidae; genus Choristoneura; species Choristoneura fumiferana. The sequence continues at coordinate 438,279 of NC_133486.1, forward strand.
CAACTTGCAAGATTTGACCCTTGACATACATTGCAAGTTAAAAATAAAAAAAAGCTTGTAATAAGTAAGGACCACTGGCTGAAAAAAGGAAAAAAAAAATCAAGTGCTAGCGTTTATTAAATAGATAATGTATGAAAGAGTAAGTGCAGACCGATGCCGCTTTTAAGCAAATCTAGCTTCTGCTATTTATTATATGCGCATGTTTTTTTTTATGTTTTTAGATCACTACATTAAATAACCTATGCCAGTGAAATGTATCCCATTTTCAACTTTCATTTAATCCATGTTCGTTATGGCCAAATCTTGCAAGTATAATTTGACCCATATCCAGGGCTTGGAATGACTTGAAACTTGTAAACCTACGTTTGATAATTAGATTACAATGCATCCTGGGGGGCTACTACGAAATTCGAAAATCGAAGTTCGTATCGTACCGTCCCTCTCACTCTCGTATTTAATAATATTAGCGTCAGCGGGACGGCGAGATACGAAGTTCGAACTTTGCTTTGCCTGGTGGCGATTGCTCCATGTATTTTTTTATTTAATATTGCAACTCTCGTGAGACACACTGAAAAAAAAATACAAATGAAATTAAACGGTTCAACTCACGATTATAAGGGCCTTTTGGCTTATAAGCCAGGAATGGTCCGACAAGTTTCGATCTTTTCGAAAGGTAATTTTCATAGGTGAGTGCGTTCACGACGGTGACCTTGGCGGTGGTGGTGGTTGGTGGACGGTGGTGGTGGTTTTTTTATTTAATTAAAACTATTGCATTATGTGGGAGTTCATTCATTATTTATACGGAAACATCACAATTTCCTTGTTCAAAAGTACACTCCAAGGTAAACCCTTAACAATAACTCCTGCCCAATAATATTACCCCTTTTTCTTGTTCGATTTGTTCCCGAACTTTATAAAGGGACGATCAAATTTAGGGGAAAAACTCGGCAACTCGGGGATTTGCGTAACATCATAAAGTTTTACCCTTTTATTTTTTAGGTACATACAGATGTTATTTTAATGAGCAACTTCGATACGAAGAGACCCGAAGCTCGCAACGATGGGTTTCCAACAATCATGCGTAAGAAAAGTTTTTGTTAAAAAAAAAACTTTTTATACCAGCTTTTTCCGCTGACTGTATTCTTTGTTGACTGTGTCATCCGAACTACATTTGCGTACCAAATTTCATATCGATGCCATTAACAGTTGAAGAGTTCCGTCTTGCGCCAGATTTATGCATTATCTCCGGACTTACATATAAGTATGGCAAAGTCAATCTAACCACTCGAAGTGGGTCAAAATTTGGTTGCCAGATTTGACCCGCACATACATATATATACATACATTGCAAGTCAAATAAAGGCTTGTATAACAGTTTGTATTCTAGGCCGAATCATACAGTGCTCCAACAACATTCTGAGAGTCATTGCTGAAACATATGATGACTGCCCAATATTTACATACTGGATGGGGCAGTTAAAGGGTTTGCGCACTCTCACTCAAGATTAAGAAGTTTACTTGAAGTCTATATCTTCTATATATAATATAACATCATTATTACACACACACACAACCATCAAACACACAAACATCACGCCTGTTTTACCAAATGGGGTAGGCAGAGCAGACGAAACGTTACCGCTTCGGAGCCAGTTTTAGCAATTTAGGTTATAAGTTTGACAAATAAAAAGGTATCATTATTACTACTCTATATCTATAGATTACAGAAAAACCTTTAATTATGTGATTTAGATAAAGAGGCCACAATAAAAAAAAAATATTAGAATATTATTCCATAGTAGGTATTAGCATAGGTAGTGCCACAAGAGTTAAACTGAATGATTACTGATTACACACACAGCTGCAAAAAGAACTGATTGCACAAAAGGAGAATGAAAGAGATAAAATCCTGCTGCCATAACACGACATGTAGCTCTGTGTATGTAATCATTCACTTCAACTCTCGTGGCACTACCTATATATGTACACTCTACACGATTCAGATCGTACTTGGCAGGTTAAATTAAACTCGGGTTTTGTGCCGCGTACCTACCTTGATTTTAACGAAGCTCGATATTTCGGCACAGTTGTATGCGCCATGATCACGAGACGGCTAAGTCGACTCAATCGTCTCGTGATCAAGGTACGTGGAACAAAACCCGAATTTAATGCATAAAATTAGTAATATTGTGTTGTTCATATGTATATTGTACTGCAGTATGACGTATTCTCAAACGGTATCTAATTTCCACTCGAATTTTTGAACTAGCTCATCCCAACTTTACAAGTAATTAGTACAACAAAGCTCTAATAAATCCCCTTTCAGCGTTTCCCTATACACCAACACATATAGATTGTGCACTTAACTTATTTATCTCCTTTGTGGGTTAAACAATGGAGGTTTGTTTGGTGTAAAGATTTGTTCAGCCAACGGAGCCAACAAACCTTGCCATCTTCTTGCCAGATATTTCAAGGAATTAAGAGATTAATTACCTTTTCATTGATCTTTATAATCACTTCTGGTTACCAATACGGTGGATAACTACCTTTTACAAGCTTTTATTTAGCTTGCAGTGTCTGTCTGTGTTGAACTGGAGCGTCTTGTAGATGACGTACGGTGGAGGTTTGCAGGAATTTACAAGTCCTTTTTTGAATTTACATGCATTTAATACTTTAAACAGTAATACAAAAATATTTCGTGCGTCCGATGCAGTTGACGGTATAAGATGATTGATTGGTGGGGGTCACTGCTGTCATTTAAAAGTCATTCGCGTGGTGAGCGTGTGTGAGTGCTGCACACATACGCTAGGCGTCAACAGTCTGTCCCCTAATCAAACTTGTAAGTTCAAATTGACACTCTCATATACAGGTTGGATGACAATACACGTCCACAAAAGGTGTCGTTAGCAAAACAGCTTGTATTAAAAATATCAAAGTAGAAAAAAAGAAAAACTTTAATGAATAACCCCGTAACTGTCATTATGAAGTTCAATGATCTCAGAAAAGGTTGAACCGATTTTATTGAAACTTAGCCAAGAACCATCTTGATTAAACTAGCTTTTGATTAAAAAACCAGCATCGAAATCGGTTCATTCGTTTAGGAGCTATGATGCCACAGACAGACACATGCACATAGCTGTCAAACTTTTTTTTAGTTCCCCGTCCCTCTTTCTGCGTTGGGGGTTTAAAAACAGGTCATGTACGTATTAGACCTTTCTATTATTTTCTTGTAACGTCATTTTATGTGGCGAATGATGTCGTACGAACCATATTTCGGCCAATCATTAAGCAGCGGGATTTCATACCTGAAACAAAATGAAACCAGTCATTTTCTCTCATTAGCGTCAACTCACATTACTCACATTAGCGCCACTATGATGTACATATATTTATACTTTTACAACTATATTCATAAATTAGAGACTTCGTGAGTTCACAGTTCTGTAAAGTGGCAAGGTTCCAACTATGCTAAACGTTCATGAATAGATTCAGCGTGTTCAGATGTTCTAAGGAAACGGAATGTTACCTCTCATAATAAATTCAAAGGAGATCGCCGAACAAATGGGCTGTGCTTAAATCGCCCCTGATTTAAAAGCAGGTTCAGTAAAATATCGAGTATATCATTATATCAGCTCCACCCATTGACTATAAATTTATTCATCCATCTAAAAGCTAGAATTTTTTGTATCCCGTGGAAAATGTGTAATTTTCCGGGATAACATGTGTATCCAAGCTATCAACTATTTTTATGACAAGTTTCATCCAATTCTGTTCAGCGTGAAAGAGTAACTAACATAAACTGACATTTGATTTTATTAAACACCGTGTTCAAAACTGTCCTAGTCTTTGAGTATCACAGAGTTTATGTTAAAAAATCTTTCGAGGACAATATAAAATGTCAAATAAGGTTCAAAGAAAAAAAATTTTTTTCATTATTTTTATTAACAAAACATGACGTGCCGGTGATCCTGAGCGATATTAAAAATAAAAAAACAATATTAATGTAAATCACAATGTTCAACTGAATAATACGATAACTATAAAAGTACCTATGAGTATAAATACATTGTTCAATCATTAAGCATATAGCCAGGGGAATGTTCCATAAATATAACAGATATCAGAAAAGTTTAAACTGATATCGAAAATACGTTAGCCATTGAGTAAAAGCAAACCTATAACTTTATTTTACTTATCTTATTAATATTAACACGGCTTTAATTTGTTCCAGCTGATGAATAAAAAAAGCAAATAATGTTTCTAGAAAAAGGTAAGCAAATATAAACAAGGAAAGATCACAAAGGGGCAGCTAACCGAATATAAATAAGGAAAACCGAAAACGAAGAAAAATGTTTTTCTTAATCCGTTTCGCGGCGAAACAAAACGTTGAATTATAACAAAGTCAAAATGAAGTTTGAAGTAGAATTAAGGTGAACCCGAATTCGATGTTCCGCAAAACAAAAGAATCCTCAAATAATGAAATGATACAACGAATTTATTCAAACAGGTTGATAAATATTGGGAAGCGAGTAACTTTGGGAAACATTTTTCAGGGTTCATTCCTTTGAATAAAATGAAGGGAGCAAGGAAAGAACGTGTTTAGTCACCTAAGCAACTTTTTGAGTTATAGCGGTTTGAAAGTTAGTCATCACGAACAATTACTATGGTTACCATTTAAGTAAAAAAAATATATATATATTGTTTTCAGATTAATTAATTCAAAGTCAAAAGTCAAAGTCATAGTACTTTTCGAGTTCTACATATTGAGATTGAGGCATGTTTTTTCCGTGGACCCTTGAAATACTTTTGATTTCAATTATGGGTCAAAATTCATGATTATTTTAGAACAATCAATGACTTAGGGCATGTCTAACCACTCGTTGATTATGTGATAGATAAATGTGATGACGTCTCTGTTTGTCACGTCATGATTCTGGGAAAGTTGGAAGTAGGTACTTTTGGTTTTGATTCCCGGGCAATTTATATGGCAACACCTTCATTAATGACTGTATCTTTTGATTACGTTGTCTTAGATGTTTATTATTTATTGTTCCAAGACGTAGCTCACTTGAGTATTTGATATTAATTTCAACTTGATACTTCCACGCGTTTAAGAAAAGGGGTCTTGCCAGACGGACGCAGACAACAAATAGATTTAATTAAGATTTCATTTTTACCGGCTAAAATACGAACCCTAAAGATGGAGTCGCCAGCCAAATCAGCCTTCCGCGCGAGCGCCACGGAAATCAGACGCAAAAAAAATATATACAAAATATAAAAAAAAAAGTGTAAAATTAAAAAAAAAAACTAAAATAGTAAAAAAGTAAATAAATGTAATGACCTAGTGTCTTCGGCCACTTGGCCGTTAAGGCGACTCAACTCAACCTAAAAATCAATGTTTTTTTTTCCAACCCTGCGGTAACAGTCAAAGTGACATCGTTAAGCCGAAAATGTGTAAGCTGATAACGGGTGAATCTGCCCTAAAAATGTTAGGACGGAGTAATTAGTACAGTAATTAAAGTAATTAACCGACACAGAATATGTATTCATGACTGCAGTCCCTGATAAGACCACGAGCAGAGACATAGCTCATTTTAATGTACTACATTAAGGAAATTGTTTATTGTTTGAAAAAATGTACGCAGAATCAAATCAAATGCCGTTGAGGTGATTTTATATGCAGCAAGGATGACAAACGGGCATGTAAAAATCTAAATATTCAGATACTGTCATTTAACCCTGGGTATTTATATTTTCATTTATATCTCTAATTCGTGGATGGTGTCTTCACTACAAAAGGTACCTACTAAATTTGTTGAAACAGACACATTTGTCTGTGGTTATTTTTCCATGTCTTTTAAGTGACGTCCACCTACCTCTTACCTTATAGCCTTGTGACTTACGGAACATCCTATATACAGTGATAAGTACTAGATGACAGAACCATCAGCGTAAAGTTTTCCGACAAAGAGATGGGTTCGCAGATACCAGTGAAAGGTTCGATAGGCCTCATCGAATTTTGGGGCCAAACACAAAAAATGTAGAGTACGAACTATGTTCACACTGAATATCTTTGAAGCTTTGCCAGTTCTCGTTCATTGTGACGTTCTAAGAGCGAGGTCTTTGTTGAACAGTGGCCGTCTTCCGGCTGATGAGTTCATACTCGTACAGTCACCTGCATAATATCAGCCTCAGTGGAGCCCTACCGGCCCTAGAAATAGAGTCGTGTCACATTTAGGCCCGCTTATTTCTAACCTCTGAAATAAAGTTTAATTTATTTTTTATTTTTTATCAGACATTGGTATACCATGGTCACTGTACTGAGCCCGCACAGTATCTTAAGCATAAATCACAACAAGGACGAGATTCGAAATTAATATGATATTTATATGCTATTAATCAGTTACGTTTTATTATAAAAATAATCCTGCGTACATAAAGTTGCGAATAACTGCTATTTTAACCACACGAAAAGAGAAGTTTTAACCGGCTCACTGACTCATCAACCACCCAAACCCTTGAAAATGTAAACAATTACTTTGCTCACCCGCGCCCTTACGATACAACTACGTCTATGCAATAAATGTGTATTCGTGTAGCTCCTCCGCCTCCACGCTGTAAGAACAAACACACACCATCTCACAATCCCATCTATTAAACTACGCTGACGCGTTTCGAACTCAACCAGAGTTCATTATCAGAGAAACACAACCATTCACCATACCATCGAAATTTAGTTAATTGATATGGACCACCGCAAAAAACGCCTTATTCAATAAATTATTGGAAACCCTTAGATTCAGAAAGCAGAATTTCCACAGATTTGGCAAAAAGAAAAGCAGTCTGCGAAAAACAAACGAAATTCGTTGGAACATTAATAAAATCGCAAAGTCCCCAACAAAACAGAATTAAAAATGTTTGTAAAAGTGTCGTTCAAACTGCTAATAGGATTATGACATCCTACGAAATAGCTGGCACGGCAAAATATAGGGTTGACAATATCTCAAGGGCCCTACTGGAGGAGGAGGATTATGTACAAATGGAGACAGATACGCTCCGTGACCGCTGCAAAAAGTTGCTCACAAAGTTTCCCGGGCTCTTAGGACTCCTCCAAGACCTTTACTTAAGTTTTTTGGAAGCAAAATTATAATGAGAACTAGTTTATGTTGCATGTACCATTGCGAACACAAAATGTTGAGCCATTCGCCACTGTTCATAATTTTGCCGTGTTATACAAACTCATAGTAAATAATGTCATTGATAAACTAGAATTTGGTATTTAGGGGTTTTCGGGGATGAAAAATCGATCGATCTTATCTCTGGGCGAAAACGTTGGTTACCGAATTTAAGCCCGAGCAGAGCTCGGTCGCCCAGGTACTATTTATTAATCCCGTGTCAGTACTTAATCACGAAAAACTTTTTCACGAAAACTTTTTCACGAACGACTTTATCACGAAAAAACTTTATCACGAATGAACTTTATCACGAAAAGACCATATCACGAAAACTATTTCACGAAAACTTTTTCACTAACGACTTTATCACGAAAACTAAATCACGAATAGACTATATCACGAATAGACTTTATCACGAAAAAACTTTACCACGAAAACTATATCACGAATAGACTTTATCACGAACAGACTATATCACGAAAAGACTTTACCACGAATAGACTTTATCACGAAAAATGTTTGAAACTTCTTCACGCTGAAACGGCTTGAGGGATTTTGGATGAAATTTGGCAAAAAGTTAGTTTATAATCTGGTTTAAAACATAGAATACTTTTTATTCCGATATTCCACGGGATAGGGTTAAATTTCGAAATAACAACCGCTGGCTTAGAACCATGAATTGGTATGAAGGTAGCTGGATGTCTAGAATAACACATACGCTAGTATCTATCCGGACAATCCCACGGGATAGAATTTGTAACTAATGGACCCCATACATCTCTGTATTATTACTATTATTATTTTGTAATTTTTACTTTAATTGAATACTGTAGTTTTATGTATTATGCAGTTTTCACAAGTTTCTTGCGGCGCCTTCTTCTTGGCAATGATGGTCTTTCTGAAAGCGCTGCTTGATTGTACGAGCGAGCGAAGCGAGCGAGCAAGACGTTCGGAGCAGAAGCGACTCGGATAGGTTAGGTTCAGAAGGCTAAGGCGGGAGCGAAGCGGAGCGTAGCTCCCGCCTTAGCCTTCGATGTTAGGTTTTTTTTTATAGCAGCCCGGATAATAAAGGAAATAGATAGATTAGTAACAGAAAAAAGCAATTTTAATCAATAATCGCAATGTAGTTGTCAATAACACTATTTAGTATGGATTATGTATTTAGATATTACATGTAAGTATTACATAAAGAAAACGGATGAACTAAAACAATTACCTACTTTTGATCACCTGCAACCTTTATGATAGCTACGTTATGCAAGAAATGTGTGTTCATGCAGTTCCTCCAACTTCATACTGCAAGAACACACAAATCACACAAATCCATCTAACTCAAGCAGAGCTCATCTTCAAATTCAAATTAATTTATTGCGAAACAGCAATTCATAACTAAATATAGAACAAAATTGTCAAGGGCGATTCGATTTTTCTAGTGTTAAACAATAGGCAACATAGTGATGACAGTGCGGATTTGACGAGCGCTTTATTAAAGTTGGCTCATTGAGGTTGTGTTCATAAATTTGGCACAAAAACGAATAAATTAGACATTCACTATTTTGTACTATCGAAACTTTTATAAAAACATCATTAAAAATCGCAAACCTAAAAGTAGGTAAATATTCAAACGACATAGCTAGCCGTTGCTAGGCGACTCGCCGCCGACAGACAGACAGACAGCGGAGTCTCAGTAAGGGTCCCGTTGGCACCCTTTAGGTACGGACCCTAAAAAAGAAGAAGGCAATAGGAAAACTGCAATGATGTCTCAAAACCGTTGTTTTCACTTAAAAAAAATGCGTGTTTTTGCAGGCGGATGGAAAAGATCAGCAAAGTAGGTAGGCTTTACAAGTTAACGAGTTAACTTGTAAAGCCTACCTAACTTTGTAAACTTCTAATACGTTTTTTCTACTCGTGTAGGTACTTTAATCTGCACATTAATTTTCACAAACAAAATAACGAAGGCGCTTTTTAGGGCTGATTTAAAAGTCTATTGTCTCTGGTACTGGCTACTAATTATGCGCTAATTCACTGTTTTTTTTAACTAATTTCAAACTAATTTTAACTCACCTACCTATACAATACAATTACTCTTTATTGTACACCAGAAATAGTAAGCTATACAGAAAACAGGTACAATGAGAGAAAAAAGCAATAGGCAGTCTTATCGCTTAAGAGCGGTCTCTCTTCAAGGCAACCTTATTTCAAAATATTAAAACGCAACAAAAAACACCTAAACATACATATATCGTACAATATAATAATACACGTCTAAAATGAATATAGGCGTGAGATAAACAGCCACATATAAGTCCATACTAATATTATAAATGTGAAGTGTGTGTGTTTGTATGTTTGATGATTGAAGATTTTATCCCTATCCCGTGGGAATATCGGATAAAAAGTAACTTATTCCAGAGGTCCACCACCTACATACTAAATTCAGGGCTCTACGCCAGCGGTTGTTATTTGGGATTTTATCCCTGGGTATCCGTGGGAAAATCGGGTTCAAAAAGTTATCTATTTGTTATTCCAGACGTCCAACTATCTACATACAAATTTCATGTATCTAAGCTGGCGGTTGTTATTTGAATTTTTTATCCCTATCCGTGGGAATATCGGAGTGAAAAATAACTATGTGTTATTCCAGAGGTCCAGCTACCTACATACCAAATTTCATGGCTCTAAGCCCAGTGGTGGTTTTTTGAGATTTTATCCCTGGGTATCCCGTGGGAATATCGGTCAAAAAGTTATCTACGTGTTATTCCAGACGTCCAACTATCTACATACCAAGTTTGTATCTAAGCCTAGCGGTTGTTATTTCGAAATTTATCCTATCCCGTGGGAATATCGGAGTGAAAATAACCTATGTGTTATTCCAGAGGTCAGCTACCTACATACCAAATTTCATGGCTCTAAGCCCCAGTGTGGTGGTTTTTGAGATTTTATCCCTGGGTATCCGTGGAATATCGGTCAAAAAGTTATCTACGTGTTATTCCAGACGTCCAACTATCTACATACCAAGTTTCATGTATCTAAGCCTAGCGGTTGTTATTTCGAAATTTTATCCTATCCCGTGGGAATATCGGAGTGAAAAATAACCTATGTGTTATTCAGAGGTCCAGCTACTACATACCAAATTCCATGGCTCTAAGCCCAGTGGTTGTTATTTCGAGATTTTATCCCTGGAATATCCCGTGGGAATATCGGGTCAAAAAAGTTATCTTCGTGTTATTCCAGACGTCCAACTATCTACATACCAATTTCATGTATCTAAGCCTAGCGGTTGTTATTTCAAAATTTTATCCCTATCCCGTGGGAATATCGGATAAAAAGTATCCTATGTTTTAATCCAAATTATAAACAACTTTTGCCAAATTCATACTAATCCTCCAGCCGTTTCAGCGTGAAGAAGTTTCAAACATTTTTCGTGATAAAGTCTATTCGTGGTAAAGTCTTTTCGTGTTAGTCTGTTCGTGATTAAGTTTCGTGGTAAAGTTTTTTCGTGATATAGTCTGTTCGTGGTAAAGTCTTTTCGTGATATAGTCTGTTCGTGATTAAGTTTTCGTGATAAAGTCTTTAGTGGTAAAGTTTTCGTGAAAAAGTCTTAGTGGTAAAGTCTATTCGTGATAAAGTTT
>NC_133486.1:450099-504363 GCF_025370935.1 Choristoneura fumiferana
GACGAGTAGATAAGTCCTTGATAAAAAGTTGGTGTCTTCCGCCATGGTCCCATTGTCTAAAAAGCAAATCGCCGCAAACTTCATGATAGTTTGTTAAAGCTGAGTATTAGCGGGGCTTGTTTATTTGAGCCTGTTCAGCAGCAGCCCCAGCTCTGAGTGCGGTGCTCTGGATGTGAGACACGGCAAGAGTGTCGACACACGTGGCGTCCCACACCAGAGTTCGTCCAAGGCACTAAGGTGGCACCATCCGGCCTTTTTCCGTCGTCCCTCAACAAACCGCACGGCTCTAGTTGGCTCTAGTATATATGTATCTAATCCCACTAATATTATAAATTGGAAGGAATGAAAATGTGCGTGCGTGTATATGTTGCCACTTCACGCTAAAATGGCTGGCTCGATTTGAATGAAATTTGGAACGTAAATAGCTGGAAGTCTGGAATAACACAGGTTAATTCTATACCACATCTTTTTTTATTCGACTGGATGGCAAACGAGCAAGTGGGTCTCCTGATGGTAAGAGATCACCACCGCCCAAACATCTGTAACACCAGGGGTATTGCATATGCGTTGCAACCTAGAGGCCTAAGATGGGATACCTCAAGTGCCAGTAATTTCACCGGCTATCTTACTCTCCACACTGCTGCTTTCACGGCAGGATTAGCGAGCAAGATGTGGTAGCAATCCGAGCGGACCTTGCACAAGGTCCTACCACAGTAACCCACGTTAAAGTCGCGGGTAAAAGTTAGTATCCTATAAATATATTACCTTTCAAAGTACCTATTAAACCGAAGGCGGTTTATGATGTGGCACGTTTACCATATTTCATATCCATGATATTACTGTTAAATAATGAAGTGTTCATATCAAGATGAAGATCTTACGCCGACTGTTATGAGGTACCTAACGTTTGAGGGTTTCCCCTCGTGGCAAAAGTATGGCTCCATATCCCTTGGGAATTTCGAAAATTCCTTTCTTAATGCGCCTCTATGATCCTGAAGATGCCAACTCTTTAAGTGATTCTTAGTAAAACGCTCAGACTTTGTAAAGCCCCTTTTATAAGTTAAATCTAATTTTTAAAACTCTTTGGCCAAAGCTAAATGGAAAATACGTTGAAATTTGACGTTAATTTTCTCCAAACGACGGTTTTTCAAAAAATAAAATCGCAAGATCCCCTTTATCGCCTTTAGCTTTAGCTTTATCGCTTTGATCGCCTTTAGTGCTGACGTCAAATTAAAACAGCGAAAACTTTTACCAGCGATTTCGTTTTCGTGTTGATAAAATATATATTAAATCAGAGGTTCTTAATTTATTACAATTAGCCGTTACCCGGGACTTCGTCCGCGCAGAATTCGTTTATCGCTATCCCACGGGTACTATTCAATCTTCCGGGATAAAAACTATCCTATGTCCTTCTCCGGGACTCGAAACTATGTGTATACCGAATTTCATCTAAATCGGTTCAGTGGTTTAGACGTGATGAAGTTACAAACAAACAGACTTACAAACTTTCGCATTTATAATATTATAGTGAGATGCGGCCAGTAGAGCATCTAATATCGGACGTTTTTTGCAATACCGGTATTTTTTCGATACCGAAAATTCAAATACCGGTATTCCGGTATTTCGGTATTTTTTCGATATTCGTATTATTAAAGTAAAATTAATGAGTTTCCCACTTCCAAAACCTTTCCAGTTCCGACAATCTTAAGTACGAGTAGGTACCTAAGATTATTTGAAAGATGTCTAAAATTATTTCAAATTACAATGAACAAACACTAAGTAAAGTATTTTTATACAAATTTCGAAATACTCCGTATGATGATACACGTTTGTTATTGTCTAAATGAGACGAGGTCTATGTGTAACATAGGTATATTATTTTATTCCTGCGAATTTAATATTTCTTTATCCTAGAAAAACATTTAGCTTTTTTTAATGTAACTTATTTATTACTATATTTACTTTTTAAAAAATCAGGTGATCCATAACGAAGATTTATTTATTTTTATTTTATTTATTTATTTATTTATTTATTGCAACCATGGTATTTATAAGATATTCTTAATTATAGCCAGATAACGCAACTAAGCAATAATAAAAAAATGTGTAAACTAAAACGCGACGCCATGCTACGCTACCTGACGCGTGTTAGTACAATCAATCCCACACATTTACTATGGCCAGGTGCAGATATAAGACACGCCACGGAATGACACGCGGTTTTCTCATAGGCATCGTTCGTAATCTTTATAAAAAGTAGATTCTAATTTAATTTATTGTAAATAATAATATTAATTAAATAAGTATTCATGAATTTGTGACTTTTGAGAGTGTTGAGACTGTAATACTCTGTTTAAAAACAAAATAATTGGTATTTAGAGATCAATATCGAAATTATCGAAATACCGGTATTATACAATGTCAATACCGGTTTTGCCAATATCGGGATTTTGCTCCGATATTCCGGTTTTTCGGTATTATCGAATACCGGTATTCATGCTCTAGCGGCCAGTTAGGTGATAAACCCCTAAAAAAGAATTAATTTAACTTCTACTAGGTACACATAAGTGGACGTCTTTCGGCTGACATGATGACACACAAGTTAACAGAAAAAGAATCCGACAAACTACATATCGACACCTCCTACGTATACTGGTACAAGTGACAAATTTCTGATTTTTAGTTTTTTGCAATTTTGTGATTAATATTTCCTTATTTACCTACCACAAAAAATTTGCACGGATATTCCTATTAGTTTTGGAAATAAAGTGACGTATATGAATGCATCTAACACCGTTTTGCTAATCGGTACAACGTATACTGAGGCAACCGACATGCACCACTATACGCGGCACCGATATTGTCGCGGGGCTGGGAAGTCCAGTGTAACTGGCAGTTGCCTCAGTTACGCGCTAGCCGTCACTGCGTGCGGACCGTTTAAACTGTTCTACGAACACATAATTTGATAGTATATATAAAAAAAACATGTTTTGGTCTGACAATTGCGGAGGGAGAGACCACAATTGCCGTATTTCTCATAGACAGTCATGGAAACTAAATCCAATGTGAAACCTTTTCGTGATCTATTTCGCTATGATTTCTTTGGCAAATGTATGGGATGTCAACATAACATTGGTAGTACAACGGTTCCACCCCAGTACCAGTACGTGATTCAGTTTCTTCGGCTATACCTACATGTACGCGTGCTATAAATATAACATTGCAGTATTACATTGCATTCTGGTAGTTGAGCATCCCCAAAAAGAAGGCGAAGGCATGCATGCTCAATTTCAATATACCTACAGGTTGATAAAAAAAATCCTGTACTATACTGTAACCCATATTAGGGCTACTGATTACTAATACGATAAAAGTGGGAAAACATCGAAATTAGAAAGTCTTCTGCGACTCCACTTCCATGCAAAACTTTTTTTTTTCGAATCACAGTATTTTCTACTTGGATCATATTAGTAATTAGTAGCCCTAATGTGGTTTAAAGTATAGTACAGGTTTTTAATAACCCCCTATACACATTTTTTATACACACCTAAGAATGGTACCTGGCTATGTATATGGCGAAAACGGGTAAACCGTATGAAGTTATAGAAGTTTCCCAAAACTCAGAAACAGACACAAAATTTAAATCTATTGTCAAGAAGACATTAATATATAAGGCGTATTATTAAAATTAATGATTATATCATGTATAGGGAAATTTGGAAATAATTCCGATCCGTATTGGCGAGTGCTTACTCCAAATAGCGAATTGAGAACTGTTTTAAATATGTAGTTGTGCTAAATACTTGTGATGTATAGATATCACTAAAATATGATTGTAAATCTGTTTACAAAATATACCTAGGTTTATTGCCAGACTCTTCTCAACAGAGGTTTTTTCGAACCGTGGTAGATTTTTTTGACATTCATAAGTGCTTGTTACAATCCAAATTGAATAAAGATATTTTGACTTTGACTCAATATTTCATGTCAAAGCTTGGCTTAAGCAAAGTGCTAATCAGACTCGCGCACGAAGGGTTCATACCATCTATACAACTTCATTAGGATTAGCAAAAAAATGGCAAAAAAAATACATTTGTTGTATGGGGGCCCCCTTTAAATATTTATTCTGTTCTATTTTTGTTATATATATATTATATCGACTACAGTTATACATAATCTGTGAAAATTTCAACTGTCTAACTATCATGGTTCATGAGATACAGCCTGGTGACAGACGGACGGACAGCGAAGTAGTATATAGAAGTAGGGTTTCCGTTTATACCCTTTGGGTACGGAACCCTGAAGAGGCACAAAAAGCTAAACCGTTATGTACAAATGGGTGCGATGCGATATATGTATCACATGAGGAACCTTTAACAATAAAATACGAGTACACATTTGAACAGGAATACGAATCCATTGAATGTGCTTCCATTAATTTAAAGCACTTAATACAATTACTTTTCTTAATAAAACCATTTATATTTCAAGTGAGGTTTTTTATAAAGGTATATTCTGTATTTTGTATAGCACGTTTAAAACATTACTAGCGGTATATTGGTACAAGTGGCATGCTAATGTTAGCGTATATTGATGCAAGTGATAAAAACGTTTATAAATCAATAGATGAAGGTAAAAGAGCATCTGTTTTATTGTTCATTGCAAGCCATATAAGTATTTCATCTAAAAATTCATATACAATATAAAATATCGTTAGATCAGTAATCTACGCATTACGCCGTATACTGGAGCAAGTGGTAATTAGCTCAGTATACCGCACAACTACAATATGTAAAATACGCGTATAGTAGTGTATCTGCAATTTTCTCAAAAACTATAAGAAATTTCAAAATTCCATGAATACAGGTAGAAAGCAAATATTTTCTTTGGAACCAATGCAAAATTTTGAAAAGTTATATCATCAAATGAGAAAGTTACAAGTTTTGGAACCTTTGAACAGCTCTCCTGTAAATTTATGATTATGCACTTGTACCAGTATACGTAGGAGGTGTCGATATTCTGAAGTTACTTGAAAATAGGTTAGCTGTTGTTCCTTTAAAACCGCCACATCTAGAGTTACGGTTTTATTCCTAATTCTGCCATACTTCGGTATGTTTTGTCAAATAATCCACCACGGTTTGCCCGTAGTTTGACCTAACCGGCTTGTTTGAACAAAACCACACCTTAACGTCGCCTGTTGCTCTTATATTATTAATGCGGAGCTAACACTAACACAACCAAAGTACCAATACGGTTTAAAATCAGACTGCAATGTACGTAGACGATTTAATGTGCCATTATATGGCGATGGACAAGAATAATAAACTTATTTTATGTCCACACTGAAAGCATTGGACATATTTTCTAACAGACAATAGACGACTTATCTTTCGGTATCTCATCAAAGTCAATGTCTAAATATCTTATTCAATTTAGGCTACAACAAGCACACATATCGAAAAATCTAGCACCAGTTCGGAAAACCTCTGTTGAGAAAAATCCGGCAAGAAACTCAACTATGTATTTTTTTTAAACAGATCTAGGTACAATGTTATTTACGAGTAATGGCTTGCACACAAAAGTAATAATCACAACTAAATTTTTTTAACAAAGTAGATTCGTTATTTTGACGTAAAGGATCGCCAATGCGGATCAGAATTATTTCAAAACATCCCTGTTCGTGATATAATCATTAATTTTATTATACGTCTCATACATTAATGCCTTTTTGACATTAGATTTGAATTTTGTATGTGTTTCATCGGTAATAAATGTTTTGAAATTTTGTTATAAATCGCATTCAATTTTATGATACTGATGTAACGTTTAGTTTATAAAAACAAAAAAACAATATTTTGCTTACGCTTTTCTGTAATGAATTATTAATGCGACCAAATTGACATAAAAATATTAAAATGTACAGTTCACTCAGTAAATAAAACGTAATATTTTCTCGTAGCAAATAGCTACTTATTATTCTCCCCGCACAGCAAAATAAGTTCACTTGCACAATACTCAGTTACTACGATAAATTACATAGTAGGGATAACAAATGTTGCAAGGGCTTACTTCACTGAAAGGGGGGGTCAAAACGGCCCCTCAAGGCCCTCGAAGCTAAGCCCCTGTCCCTTTACACAGGGTGCATAACACTGATTGCATTACAAGCAACATTTAGCTTTTTACCAGCAAAATGATAATGTCCAACAAACTGCATCATGTAACAGGGTGGCCACCTTTTTACTACTCTTACTAATGTCATGTTGAAATCACACACTTTTGTCAAAGAAATTTATAGTGAAATTAATTATTAAAATTGATGGATTGTTCGACTGTAAATTTGTCATTTTGCTAACAAAATCTGTGCGTCATTTGTTTTGAAGATTGCAAACTTGATTGCCGTCACAGGGCGGCCACGCCATACAAAATACGCGTTCTTGCATCTACATAGGCACGACGACGTCTGTACACGCGTCAATGTGTGCGTAAGACACACAGGGCTGACTATCGCAAAACCCTAGTACTATAGTGGATGTAGGTATGGCTACCAAGTACCAACCCCCAACAGTGGGGGAGACATCCATAATGACCCCTAAGCCTCATCATATGATCAACATTGCGTCAGACCCCCATGTACAAGAATCACATGAGAATGATAAATTACTAGCATTAGTCGCGAAGGTATGCAGCGATAACGTTGGGTGTAAGCCCGGTTTGCCCATTTGTACCTTTCAAGCTTGTTTGTTTATTCTTAAATTTCTAACCCGAATTCTGTCTTAGACTGAAGCTGCCCTGAAGCATTTTGTACATACAAAGACATACTTAACCGAACATAGATGAGAATGCTTTCAGCAACATTGACAAGTCTATAATTCATGTTTGGTGTAGAGAACTCAATGAAGTTGATGTATTTATCCATCCCTGTAGACATTAGTCTTCGTTCTGTTATTAATAGCATAATAGTCAACTTACACAATACAAATATAGAAGAAAAAGAAAACGTTTCGGAAGTTCAATTTGGAACCGATAGAATTTTGTCAGGGACCAGCGCTTTGCGCTAGATAACGGCAAAACGGCGACGAAATTATTTTGAAAAATATCGACAAATATTTGGGAAGTTACAATAACTTTTTTGGGGTTCATTACCTGATACTGATACCAATCGTGAATTTACTTTTAAAGTTCATTATTTCAATATTTAAATAGCCGACAAAAGTTAAATACATATAAATTGATAACAATTCCAATTATAAATCGATTATATTATATTACAATATTACATTAGAATTTGGTAAGGATAATATTGTACTACATCGAGAACAAAATGGTGTCTGCAAAGGACTTTCATTCAATGTTATTGGGTAATGAGTAATGTCAGACGACACTACTGACATACCTACACTGTAGTGCAGATATCTTAAAATGATTTAGTGTAAAGTACTCAAAAAAGGCTCGGAAACAGATACCCTAAACGTTACGACCAATTTATGTCGATACCATAAAGTACGGCAGACATTGGACGAATATAAACAAGGAACATACATATAGTTCGCATAAGAAATAGCGGCTCCCATTTAGTTTATTGATATAACAGACCGGACTGTTTAATAAACATATTCCCGATGATATGTCTGAGAGCAGATTTTCATCAAGCGATAGATAGTTTATAGGAAGTAATAAAAGCTTATGGCAATCGGGGGCTATGGCAGTTAATGGTTCGAGGTATAAAGCTTGATGTTTAGTATAATGTTCTCTGGGATAATAGGTTAACAATGTGGAAGTGATGCTGGTACGGAGGATCAATGGCATAGAAATATTAATTGAAAAAAAAAACGTTGGTTCTCATTCAGTTCATGTTTAAACGAAATTGTTACGGACGAACTCACTAGTATTCTAAACCTATTTATCTTCTAAGCCAGTTAAATTCTTGATAGTGGTCGTGATCGTCAGTTGCGGATTAGTAGTGAAACTCATGAAGACATACATGGTAAAAAATGTGGTGGTATCCCTTTACCCTTCAAACCGCAATACTGGAGTCCAGAGTTCGTAGTTGGCAATAAGAGAGCGTTGCTTTGTTTATATATATGGGTACTCTCGCATCCTTTAATCGCCATTTACGACATCCGAGGGAAGAGATGGGTCCGTTCTACTCAAAAACGGATCACTGCACGGACTTTCTATCTTTATTAGTCAATACACCCAATAAACCGACTAATTGAGAATCCTGTCCTTTTAGCATGCCTAATAAAGAGACACCCGCAATATGCAAAGTGATTTTTCGGAGCACTGAAAGCAATCCGGTTTCGAAGCGTTGGACTTTATAAAAGACGGGAACCCAGTTCAATTTAAAAAACAAAGTTTGGAACACCGGCGGAAAGTCTGTCTATAGCTTTTCCACCGAATAAACTTAATAAAGTATGCTCGGGAACTTTAAGACCACTTCCCAACTGACATGCTGCCAAGTATAGAATCTGCCGAAACGTGTTATCGCTGACCAACATTCCATCTGTTATACATAGCAGTACACTGATGAGTTAGAGAAAAATACAATTTCTCTCTCCCAGGAAAAATAAATCAAAAACATAATGTTTAATATTAAATGATATTGTAACGGATGACTCACGTCTTAAATCGAGTTTAGCTCTTCGTAGTCGTAGCCCTTCTTCATAGGAGCACGCGGCTCAGCGGCTGCCGAAACACGCGCACTACGCGCCACCGCTCTGCTCGCGCGACTACCCGACGAAACTAACACCGGCGCACAACTACCCGCATTATTATCGTCATTTTTATTGTCACTGTCAAATGTAGGGCTACGAAATAGCCCGAAACTTGTCGAGCTAAACGTTACAATATCATTTAACATGAGTGAGTCTCACAGTAGTTTCATGTTCATAATGTTTAATGATTAAAATAATGTGCAAACACACATTGTCTCCAGGCTACTCTACGAGTAATACGTAATCGCCGCAACCGCAGTGTAAAGACGCTCGCAACATATCAGCATGTATGTTACGAACGCATAATATACGAAAAAATCAGTACGCTCGGCAGACCCTAATTTAGGCGCACAATTCAGCAGCGCAAAGCATAGATATTTAACTATACTGTTCTTTCTGATCGGGTGACACTCTTTCCCGGCCCGGATAATAACGGAAACTGACTGACAGTTTCTATGGGCGTGTACACGAAAAACAGGGCGGTATTTCCATTTCGGTATTATCCGGGCCGGGAAAGAGTGTCTCCCTTCTGATCTATCTCTAGACAGCATATACGGATCAATAACTATTATGACAGACAACATAAAATTCTTTACACTCTCAAAAGATCAACAACGCAACATAAAAACGAATAACATTACTAAATACACACAAAGGCTTTTATTTAACAACAGATAAAAAGAAACCTTAAACCGAAGCACGCTTTGTTATAATTTAATAACGGTGAACAAATTTTCTAAACCGATACAATTCCCAAAAAAAACCTGTTCTTTTTTATCGCGAATAAAACTCAATTTGAGGAATTCTTATTTTATAGGATACGCTAGGGCTATTTATTATCCATTGTGCGCGGAGAACATTACTCGGCGGTCATTGTGGCGTCTTTTGAGAGATATTGGCCCAATAACTTACGAGAGAGTACTCTTATTGTTGTTACTGCGGCGAGTAATTTTGCTGATTTAACGGACTGTAAGCCAGAACCCTGAAGCCTTGCTAAATATATTTAAGAAACTAAGTTCTTCATTTGAGCCTTGGTACAACTTCAGCATGTCAGTATGTGCCAGCCAATCTTCATCAACGATATCGCTTGCGGGAGATATGTGACCATAACGATTATAGGTAACGTTGTCTTTTTTTAAATAAACATGACATAGTTTATTTTAACTTTCGCTTTTCTATTCGTATTTGACTATTATCAAGCACTTGTTCTTCATTATCATCACAGGTAATAGGTCTATTAGAAAAAACACGAACGCCATCTGGAATTTTGTAATTACGCCATTATTATTGTCTCCTCAACGTCGCAGCAACAATGAAAACGAATTACAAAATAAAACGCGACATAAAACAAGAAAACCGATTAAGGTACCGCGCTTAAGTAATTGCTGGTAATATCCGAAGGGCGGTGGGAAAAAATTCAACAGTGTAACAGTTAGACCCCCGCTGAGATTTTGGTGGTGTTTGGGAGGTCGCTGTTCAAAGCACAAAGTTCAACTTATTAAATTCTGTGACCATTTTAACCTGCAGTGGCTTATACTACATGGAGGAATTTAGGTTACGGCTCAACTGTCTGCCACTTTCGTTCACACGAATTCTGCAAACGCTACACGTGTTATAGTCACATATGTCTACTGCCGTCTATAGGTATGAATCGTAAAATTTCACTTACTGCCCTCTTACTTGATCAGGTCTTGCGCTTCTTGCTGTTACTTAAATTACACGACAGTTTCAGTGCGAAGCATTGCGATCGGTAACTAAAGTTCACTACAGTAACAAAATAACGATATTGTTATTATAGCTTTAGCTGTAAACAAGGCGAACGTGTTGGTAGAAGATAAGTGTAGCCTCTAAACAAACTTGAGCCACCCATCATATCAGGGCCATGCACAATAATGAAAACCATTAGTTTGACGGAAGCTTAAAGTAATCCTGAGGCAAAACAGTGAGTTTCTGCATTACTGATATTAATAAACTTATGAGAAGCGAGTAAACGTTAATGGAGGGATGAAGTCGTCAAATTTAACATGACAAGAGCCAATCGAGTTTGCTAAGTGGGGAATGAAATTTTGGACTTATTGGGTAGAAACACTTCCTGTGTAGCAATAGCAATGAAGTAAGACGTCATCGAATTGGTAGATTCTATTGAATGGATGTAAAACAATAATCTGTCAAGAACGTGTCTTAAAAAAAAGCTTCAAATTATGATCCTTTCTGTGCTATTCGATTCAATAAGGTACCATTGAGATGATTTATCTTACAGTTGACCTAGTTAGTTAATTGAAGTTTAAAGTATGTATGTAACAAGAAAAACTTTTACAGTGTACAATTTTCTTTGAAACATTTATGATCTTAAGTAAATTCCTATTAAATACGGTATTTGACTATTTTGTATACGTTTTATAAATTAAAACTACGCAATGCCTATTATCAAATAGAAAACAATTTTTAAGCTACCTTTACAAATAAAAAAGTTATAAAGCTTTGAAATTCAAGATTAGACAGAGAAAGACATACTGGCATGTGACGTCACACGCCAGTACCGCCATACTTGCTGCATAGAGAAAAGCGTTTGAGAAAGAGACAGGTATATAGATTTTTCAAAAAATCACTATAAATCCAATTTTTAACCGATTTAAATTTTGTCTTCGCTGAACACTATCTGTATATCTATATTTTCATAATAATATTAAGATGTGGCAAAATCAGGAGTTGTCAAAGTCAAATACCGTATTCGAAAGGTTAGCGATCGTTTGGCCAAACACTTTATTTGTTCTTAATATCAAAGTTTTCATAAAATACCGCCCCAATATCCAACTGACACCAATACCTCGAGATTCTCTTAAATGATTTAATTAAATTTTGAACTTCGGGACGTAACTCATCCGTTCAAAAGTCTCGACTTACAAGGTTCTGAATTCATTATGGACGGTTAATTATGAAGTTGTTAGCAAAAGGGGGCTTGTTACATTCTCATTATTACAATATTAACGTTTCAGTGTTCTCATTTATGGAGAACAAGTCATCATGATACTGATGAAGGATATCCCAAATTAATGTTCCAATAAATGGTTAGAAGCAAGCCATGTTAAATTGTATCAGAATATTAAAAAATATATACAGCTATTACTATCTATAATATTGTTACCGTAATATTTGACCCTATCTTGTAAGGATCTACCTAACTTAGCCAAACAATGTTTTTAAATTGAACAGGCTTTTAATTTTGAGTTTGCAGGCCTTTTATGAAATCTATAGTAACATTGTTATAAGATAAAGTTCGCAGTTCGTTAGGTCCACCTTAATGTGCGTTGGCGTTGAATCGAAACCGTTACTAAGTAAATTAGTGAAGAAGGTAATGGCTTCTTTCCATTTTTGAAGTTTGCTACTGGTGGATTTTCTTTGTCTGCGCCTTGGTTAGTATCTAGTTTTCACTTTGTTACTAGATTAGATATAAAATTCATTCTCAATCGTTTTATTTTCCATCACCATCATCATATCAGTCGTGTCCACTGTTGAACATAGTCCTCCCCCGTAGACCTCCAGTTTCTTCGGTGAGAAGCTACCTGCGTCCACCGTGAACCTGCTGCTTTAAACAGGTCATCCGCCTTCTTTTTCTGGAGTCTGTGCTATGGCCTGCCCATTGCTATTTCAATAAGCTAATTCGCTTCGCTATGGTTTGCAGTCACAGTTAGTAGGTAAGGTATATACTTTCCAATTGATTACTAGATTAGCTTGATCTATCATTTACACTCAACCATTGTACGAGTATTTTCCAGCTGTAATGTTAGTAATAAATGTTATTCTTTACACTTTTAATTACATTCTGCATTCTAACAAGTAAATTGGATAGCAGCATATGGATTCTATTTTTTAGCTAGTCAAACCCTAACAGAATGTTTCCGTTGCGAAATTGCAGTTTTAATCTTGTATAAACAGTACCTAATCCGCGATAACCACACCCTCTCTGTTATCAGTTGTGTTATCAAAACACGGCCGTTTGATTTCGAAACCTTATCAGCACTGTCCGTTGGCTGTCTTTGGATTTTATAATATTGATCGCTGTATCAACTGCAAGTTCTCGTGAAACAAAATAGTCTGTTTGAAGTCGGTACACGCTTGACAGAGTTGTCTCGTGCTCATCAGATAAGGATCAATGAATGAACCTCCATGACGACTTTCTTGGGACAATAGTGTGGTGCCCCCTTACCTTCCACACTGCAGAGCTGGAGTCAAGAGTTCATAGATGGCGATAGCGAGCGCTGCCTACTCTCAATCGTTATTTTCTTCTGTCTAACGGTGTAAGATGGTGAGAGAAAGAGATGATGAAAGCGTTGGCAAGAGTCCGCGCGATAGACAACAAGGTCTCTGGTCTCCTAGTTGTATTTTACGACACTCACGGAAAAACCAGACGCCACTTCAAAAGAGTCTACACTCCCAAACCGGGGTGTGTATTTAGGTAATTCCAGAAATAGAAGTATTCGTCGGAAATCGCAAAATCATTTAATGGTAGAATCCTGTTCTCATTTTAAAAGCAAGCTTCACAAATGCATCGAAGTGCGGGAGGAAGAAAGCAGAAAGAAATGATATGAAGACGTTTCTGGTATTAAAAATATTTTGAACTCGAGTATTGTACTATATTCGTGCCTTAAATTAGGCTGAGTCCAGACGCAACGTCAAAACGTGCCAAGTTAACAGCACAAGTTCGTTGGAATGTATGATAAGACTTCTTGGGTTTGCCAAGTCGCGACCTCAAGATATAAATATATATTAAGTATGTATAGCTCTTGATAAGCGTGAAGGAGTTATTTATACTGACTTTGTTGAAGCCATCGTTATTTATTGGTGAAAAGGTGAAGAATTTTATCAGTAGGCGAATGTATTAACATCTGATGAGACTGTCAACAAGATTTGGTAGCGAGGTTTTTTTTAATGCGATACAAGATAATTATTCAAATTTATGTTTTCTGAGAACAGAAATCATTTATTAACGCAAAAAAAATCGTTTGTTTCCTTATCCGCACAAATATGAAAAGTAGATAAAGATGAAGGAAACTTGAAAATCTATGAATATTAGAAATCAATAAATTGACCACTGTTATTGATTGCAAGCAAGTGAATTTATTTATTATTTCTGGATTATATCAGAATACAAATTACCATATTGCTAATTTTGGAAAATATTGAGGATGATACATTTGTCATACTTTATTTTAGGTACATTTAAAACTGGCAGCACTGGGCTATTATTAAGTTCCACCGTTCAAGTCAATTTTCAGAGTGTACTATTCCAGTGAATAAATATATAAATTTGCACACGAAAATCATTTAATAATGAACACTATTCCACAGGTACCAGAGGGGCTACTACGAAACTCGCAAATCGAAGTTCGTATCGCACCATCCCTTTCACTCGCGTATTATATCACATAAGCGTGAGCGGGACGGCAACATTAGCAGTTCGAGTTTTGCACTTCGTGGTATAGCGCCAGGTGTGGGCGCCATCCCTGCCATTTTTCAGATAAAAGTTGCACAAGTAATAAAAAAGTTCGACGCGCCCGAGCTTTATGTAAAAAACTAGCTTAAGCCCGCGACTTCGTCTGCGCGGATCTAGGTTATCGCGCGGTGGCGCCCTCTACCGGAATAAAAGGTATCCTATGTTGATCCTTGGGGTTCAAAATACCTATATACCAAATTTCATCAAAATCGGTTCAGTGGTTTCGACGTGAAAGCGTAACAGACAGACAGACAGACAGACAGACAGACAGAGTTACTTTCGCATTTATAATATTAGTAGGGATTAATCGCATTTTAATTGGATATCAACTGAACTTAAATAGCTGTATTAATATAAAAAATATTGCCGGTTAAACAGCGATTTAAAAGTTTATAAATCTAATTTAGAACCGCTCGGCAATTTAGCGAACGTTTTTTCAACATTGTGGTCATAGGATCGCTGCTTTCAGTCTGAAAATTTAATTAACAGATTCTTTTTTTCTACAAACATTGCTACGGATTGAGGTTTTTATTGCGGTGAGAATTTTAAGGCTAGTACGGCAGCCGTGCGAGCTAAAATTTAAAGGCATATAAAGAAAACTATAACCGTCACAGTCAGTCATTTATTGAAACTGAGCTTTATGCCTACAAACAAGAATCACTAACTCGAAAATGCAGGTAGAAAACTTATGATATGCATGTAGATTTAATTATGTATGCCACTGTACCTAATTAGGCATTATGTATCAGTCACATAAATAACTATTTCACTCTCGTAACTGAAAGTGGAAACAACCCACTATTACGTATCTGTGCAATGCCCTAAGCGCAACATCGACACCGTAAAAACTTTGTCTTTCTGTTCCTACACGAGCGAAGGCACTACATCGGTTCACAAATATTATTATGGACCTTAAGTTCTATACCTACACTGCCAGCTAGCCTTGTACTGTCGGAGGTTAAATGGAGAAAATGCGCAGAAATATACTCCACGGGGCATAAACCCCTAGCGGTAATTTTAATATTTTCAGCGCTTATTTTTCTCCGCGCGGCTGTTTACATTGCGTTCCAGCGGCTGCCGTTAGAAAAAAAAACTTTTCTAATTAAACTGAGCTTAATATTTAGTTACCCACACGCTTAATCTTTTTTGTGCGACAAAACTCTTTTTGGAGGCGTAACTGCGTCGGATTGTAGGTTCTCAGAAACAGGGTGAAATTCTTGCTTCGGGCAATAGAAATTTGCTTTCACATAAAAACATTTTATAATTCTGCTGTTGTTTACCTTTAATAGTAATAAGGTAATCCCAAAATTAATAGGGAGTATGGTTCGTTGGAATTAGTGGTGTTGGGCCGCGGCCACGTCTGTCGCAGGACCGTTGAACGAAGCAGACGAGTCCTCGAATGGAGACCACGGACGGGAAAACGTAGTGTAGGGCGTCCTGACTCCTGAGGCACGGTGGACGGACGACCTCATCTTACCAGGGTCGCTGGCAGCGGATGGATGCGAGGAAGACAGTGTTGTGGCTGTAGGCTGATGATGATGATGATGATCATGAAGTGAGATATCTATCAGTGGTAACCAGAGCTGGATTAAGCCGACGCCGGCCTGTAGCAAATTGTATCACGGGGCCCTTCCTCCACATTACAGTTTTACAGTCGATCATTTTGATGTCATATCTCTTTTTTTGGTGGCGGTTTCATGTTGCTTTTGTGGTGATTCACGTTGATTTGCGAAATATTTTCACAGAAATCGCTTGTGCGCGGGGCCCCTATGCAACCTTATCCCTAATTTGCCACTGGTAGCTCAATCGCTGGTCAATTCAGTCAGACTTTCACACAGAATTTTAGTATCTCCACATTTCCTCATCAGGCGTTACCTACAAGAAGCCAGTACAGTAATGGTTTTTAACAAAAGCGCCGCTAACGAGGTTGCGGTCGCGTGGCTATTGGACTGCTACAGCATTAAAGATTTAAAAGCACGTATTAAGCAGCTTTGGAATATTAATGGTGTGTAGTTTTTGAAATTTCCTCATTTGACACTTAAAAGGCGCGGATTTCAAAGCGATAACGTGAGTGAAGAGCACTACAGATAGTTATAGAATATTTGAAAATTGAACTTATATTGTTTTTCTTCCACGCGTTTGGAGCTTTTTAATAAGACTGTAGGCTCCGTTTCCACCAGAGATGTGTGAAACGCTTCATTTACCTCGCCTCACTCCGCTCAGCTGTTTCCACCAGAGATGTGCTGTGCGAGGATATTATGAATTGATTCTATTGGTTCATGAAAAACACATTCCTCGCAACATCTTTAGTGGAAACGCCACCTAACATTGATTTGATCAGTTCGACAAACACATGGATAAAACTTTAAACCAAAATGGAACACAACACAATTTTATGGTATCTGGGGGCACGGCGGTGCCCCCGCCAAGTCGAGCAAAACAAAAAGAAAGGCACGGCCATTTTCAACATCAATGTACCATACTTTTCTCGAAGCCATTCAGGCTATTTTCAACATCAATGTTTCTAGTTACAATACCAGTGACAATAGCTTTTTATTGAACACTACACAGAAAGCAGTATAGAAAACTTTTTTTTTTTATATTGCAATTGAAAATTGTTTACATACACAACCATGTCTCAGTTAGGTATCCGTTGTTAGGTAGAACAAATTGATACATGTATCAAGATGAAACCTTTTAATAATCAATTTAACTATGATTTCCTTGACAGAAGTATGGAATGTCACCCTGGTTGTGCTACTAATGTCATGTTGACATGTGTGCAAGTATTTTGGATGGCGAACAATTTTTTGATTTGCATGCTCTTTGCTGTCGGTGGCTGATTGGCGCAAGATGGCTCAAGTCCTTTCCCGCGCGCCTTCGATCGTAAAAAAGGCGGCAGTCGGCGGACATATATTGGTGCGGATGTGCTCGGTTTTGTAAAATAAATATTAATTGTGATTATAGACATTGTAAATAGTTTTGTGTGTAAATAGTAACAAACTTTATACGCCTTAACTAGCTAGTGAAGTGGCGGTGCGGACTATTGCGTGCGGCTTTACGGACTTTAGCGTGCGTCATACATCGAAGTCGGCTTCATTGAGGTATGTTTTTCATGATTTTGTTCTCTAGACATAATGCTGCACAGAAGAGCAAATAAGCCACGGCCTTGGTAACAGTTACTATTCGAAGGTTTAATTAACAACATGATTCAGTTTGTTCGACTGTACAGTTGAATCATTTGATTCCTGACCAAACGTAAAACGTTCTCACAGTACGTGATATAATGAATTCCCCTGTCAAGCAAGGCGGTGTCACTATGACTATTTCTACGTAAAGGTTCCAGTTGGTTCGATAGTACATCATACTCATCAAAAAAAATCACTGGATCTTTTATTAATTATTATGAAAAGATTTTAGTAGTACGATCTGTAATACTTGAGCCGTAGAGCTTGAGTAAGACAGAGACAGGCAAATGAGGACCTCTGACACGTAGCACCCCCTTTTTCAACACACTTTTTAGGCACTTGAAACGACGCCTCACTTAAAAGTTCATTCACTCCGCAATTTCGCGTTCACTCGTGAAAAGACACGACCGAAAGAAAGATAAGGGAGAATCAATACTTCAAGAGTGACATGAAATTGCACACTTCATTATTTAAGGTAGGACGTTGTCACTTGAAACGTTCGAGATACTTCTGGAAAATGCTTATCTTGCCAATCTTCCATTAGAAGAGAGATGTAACCACAGTACTAATAAACACAGTAAAGAACTATATATCTACAAAATAACGCATATAATGCGCACTACTGTATCTTAAGGCCATTATAGACGGATTGTATTCCAGATGCTAATTCTGCTAATTTTAATGCAGTCACGTTGCAGTTAGAATGCAGTCACTCTGTAATTATCCGTATCAGACTCCTTATACTTAGTGTGTACTCCATATGCAGAAACTGCTCTGTAGAATATTTTCTAGACTCTAGGCTCTAAAATATACTTCTCGATTAGTGTTCTTATGGTTGTATTGTATGTACAATGGTTGACCGATCTAAATGAACACCCCTGCAAACATTTTTCCATCAGAAATTTGTCATAGTCATAAATACACTGAATGTTGACGACATTTGTCATCCCAATGAAAAAACCCCACAAATTTTAGAAGTATTCAGTAGAACCCAACAGGGTCTGAAATACTCTGGATTCATTTTATGATTTATTTATCATCAAAAACAATAACAGGCCTACACTAGAGACACTACAGTATTAGACAATCAAAACGCCTCGTATGTTAATTAAGGTAAGGAGAACAAGTAACTATTTCATGGACAAGATATTACAAAAGAAAGGAAAACAATTGAAGCAAACAAAACAACCAAAATTTTAAGAACATACAGAATGTTTCTGACCATGGTGTTTTAAGTACAAGGTTCGATTCGATTTGCATAACCGAACTAGTTCTGTTCTGCATTTTTTCAACAAGTTATTTCAAAATTTTACAAAACAAAAATAGTTCAGTTGTGAGAGTAAAATTGAAACTTGCTTTTAAAGCCCCATGTTCAGAGAGCATTATGATCCTGTAACATGAAACATGGCGAACCTCTGTGTTGCGCTACTGGCCGCTTACAGAAAAACAAAATTCAAAATTCGAAACTATTGATTCCCTTTTGTTGTTTCCCTGTCATTCGCTTTACTATTTGACAAGGCGTTAGTCGAAATTTGGTTTCTGTTGGCAAATAAATACTCTGATAAATTAGTATTTCTTTTATAGTTGTGACTTCTTATTTCTACGATCGACTAGCCGGTAGCCGGTTACAGCCGGCTAATACTTTCATAATAGCACGAAATCATTTCTAAGAACACGTTGGCACTCAGCGTGATCGGTGGCAATATGAAGTACAGTCAAGTGACACAAAGCGGCCGTCCACCACCTAATTAGCGCGATGTTTTGCTGCAATTAACAGCAGCTCCGCGTGAAATACTTACGAGTTTTTGTACTTGCGTAAGTAGCCCGCAGGTCTGTGATGAAACCTTTCCGTTACATAATCTGCTTCAACCTTAACTCTTAGGCTGCCTCTCCACTGGAGTGGAGCAAGGCAGCGGAGCGGAGCGATGGGGTAATGTGAAGCTGAGTTACGGACTATGTGTGTCCATAGGCGCAGAACAAAACCCGGATTTTTAATCCCATGGAAAAAATGTAAACAAAGTTTCGTCATTGTCAAAGTGACATTTCAGGGGACTCAAGGTACGGGGCAGCTAGAAATTATATTAAGTTCTGTTATTACCATGTTTTTCTCTATTTCCGATAAAAAGCCAACTACGGGAGACAACGAAAATACGAAAAACAACGGAGAACGTAACAATGAACAACTTAACTACAATAAAACATAACAAAAACGTCAACAATAAAAAAATAACAGAACAAGAGTCAATGGTCGATTTCTGACAAATGTGGAAACAATAAATATCTAGAATTCTGCAAATATTTTTCGATAACGGCAACACCTTTGTTTACATTTTTTCCGTGGGATTAAAAGTCCGGGTTTAGATAGAAGAGCGGAGCTAGAAAGTAATGCAGAGCGGAGTTGCGGAGGCGTGGAGCTAGACTACGGAGACGCGGAGCTCGATAGCGCGGAGCAAGAAGGTTTCTAAAGCGGAGCAGATTTTAAGACTGTTCTTCCATTCGCGAGCTTCCCCGCTGCCTTTTTCTCCGCCCCGCTTCCCATTTTTGAATAAATTTTTAAGCTAGTTAACATCTCCTTGTCCACTGAAGAAGAGCGGAGATTTTATGCGATTCCATTGGTGGATTTTTATCTTGCTCACCGCTCCGCTGCCACGCCCCGCTCCAGTTGACAGGCAGCCTTAAACAGGGTCAAACTGAGAAATTTGGAAAACTCGGGGCTCCCATGCAAATTTCGATCCCATATTCGTGAATTAAGTCAAGTTTGGCTGCGGAAGCGGTTTTTGAAGCAGGGTGATACCCTATTGGTACTTGGGCACGTTTGAATAGCTCTTCACCGTAGTGAAATAAAACCGGCTTACGTCTTAAATCGGGTCTAGCTCGACGTGTTTCTGGCTAAATCTTTATTTATACACAAAAATAAGCTTGCGTTTAGCCTGATGGTACGTGAAGATGTTGATTAAGATGAAGCACGCTTGCCAAAGAAACGCCCATTCACCCTAGATTTGAAGACGGCCAGATCGTAGCGATCAGGGAACACAGCTATCCGAATACGAAAACGCTTTGTGCGAATTTTAGGGATGCTGACAACTGACAACATAAGGGTGAAGACCGCGCCTACTTTTGATCGACCTGTGAAAGAAAGTAGCCCAGGAATAAGACCTGCCTCCCGGATGACACAGGCAGAATGACAGAGGGATGTTAGTGCTGTGTTCTACATTTGACGGTATCAAACTATCAACGGTAATGAAAATTAAATGACGATGAAGACGTGGGTAGTTGTGTGCCAGTAGTAGTGGCGCGCAGTGCGCGTTTTGCAGCAGCCGCCCATGGCGTGTGCTCCAGGAGGAAGGGCTACCAATTAGCCTGAAACATGTCGAGCTTAACTCAATTTAAGACGTGAATTATCCGGTCTTAATTCACTATGAATGAGTCTCACGGTAGCTTCACGTTCAGAGCTCTTCACATTCGGCAAAACAAGTCTTTTCGGCACCGTACCAAATGGGAATGCATGATTAAACTGAATAAAACATTCCGAACTTCGAATTAGTTTCTAGATTAGCTTTCTGAATACTTAGAGAAGCGAATCGTTTATGCGGTTAGAAGTTACGTGTTAGAAATAAAGGTGCTTTCCACCGGCAAGGTGACACGAGGCGGGGCGAGACAGTGTCAATTTATATGGCAAAATTGCAATTCTCTCCTAGCACAATTTCGGTGGAACAGTATGGATTGACAAGGATGTGTGATAAGTGTTTTTTTTTTGTTATTGTAATAATAACCGTATTGCTTTCTCGCGTGTCATCGCGCCGGCCCGCGCGGCATCTAGTAGAAATTTTTGGTGGAAATGGTTCGCCGCGATTTCAATTCTCGTCTCGCCTTGTCTCGCCACGCCTCGCTGGTGGAAAAGCACCTTATGAGTTTGTTCAGGAAAAAGCTTATCGGATCAAAATAGAATCGGGACCACAACAGATTTGGGTATTACAATTCTTACCGAAAATTGCTTAAGGGCGATTGTAAATTATGGCAGGGCTGACGAATTTCAAACTAAAGCCGTGGAATTAGGAACCGGTTTTCCGAATAGGGGTTCTTCAGGTATGG
This sequence comes from Choristoneura fumiferana, assembly GCF_025370935.1. NCBI lineage: Eukaryota > Metazoa > Arthropoda > Insecta > Lepidoptera > Tortricidae > Choristoneura > Choristoneura fumiferana. The sequence continues at coordinate 471,588 of NC_133486.1, forward strand.
AAAATCCGCGTTGAACGGAGAAAGGAGGCTAACAATTAAGTTGAACAATATTGTAGTTAAGGATTACTTGGCCGGGTTGTTTTCATTGAAAATCAAGGCGTGGTGTTTATATTTTAAGTTCAGATTTTTCTTTTTTTCTAAAGGTTATCCGTCATTTAATTTTATTATTAAACAGCTCGTCCTACAGCAAAATAAACACCAAATTACTTCTAGAAATAATTAAATAACGACTCGTGTTTAGGGTTGCCGGATGAAGAAATTAAAAGTGCGGAGAAAAGCCTTAATTCGTTAAAAAAACACATTCAAAATGAATAGTCATATTTTATTAATAATTTTGCGATGATTGATCTCGATTCTCGATGACATGATCACGCGTTGGCGCTGGTAGCAGTGATTTTAAGATTTTTAAATAAAATATGTACTCGTATAAAGAACCAACCAGATGGAGCGACGACCTGGTTAAGATCGCGGGATCGCGGTGGATGCGGAAAGCACTAGACCGTTCTGAGTGAAGAGCCTTGGGGGAGGCCTATGTCCAGCAGTGGACGTCTTTCGGCTGACATGATGATGATGACCTTTTTATTGAAAATTATCAAAATCCTGACATTTATAAAACCCGTTCATAATCCTGAAAAGAGTATAAAAATCTTAAGATTTCAGGTCTAATCTTACCGTCGGCAGCATCAAAAGTAGTCGTGTGTTCCGATTTTTCAGAGCGTTTTCGGATTATCCGGGCAAGTAAAATGTATGAAATATGTACCTGTCTTTCAAATTATCCGATTCGACATCGGATCATATTTCATACATTCTACTTGCCCCGATATTGTGTCGGCGTCCGATACCGATATCGGATCGGATAATCTGAAAACGCTCTCACGTCGGGATCATTCACTGATCTGTACTATTTTAAATAACGAATCTGTCGTCTTTATTTTGTTTTGAGAGCCAGAGACTAAACTTTTATCCAAACAAAACGCAGTAACAAATCATTAACTGCATTGCGCTACTAATTAAATAGTCCCAATGCGACCATGTCCAACCAAACGTTAAATCAGTGGCCTAGTTTACTTAATCTGGTCGGACCACTGCTATAAACTTAGTAAATAATTGAAGCTCTGTATTCGTAAACAGTGTTTGCTTCTATTTGTCAATTGGATGGAATTAGTTAGCTATGGTATGCACAAGCGCGGGAGTTTATGATTAGTTGCCTACTGAAATAATTGAATCAACTGTAAACGCATTTAATAAAACTTCTCATCTATCTAAAGAACTATGATGATAATACCAGAACGTTCACACATTGAGAGGGCCGGATTTAAGCTAGAAACACACTGACGGCGGAGGTGTAGCGGTGCGGAGCGGCGCGGAGGCGGTACCGGTTGTAGTATTCGAGCTAACATGAAGGAGGGCACACAGAATACTGCGCGCGAAATAAGCGTGGCGCCGCTCCGCCTCCGTCGTCCGCTGTTTTTAGCTTTAGGAGATCCAAGACTGTCTTTAAAAATAGTCTCCAAATTTCGACAGCCCAACAAACTTTTCCGCTTTTTTCAGTCTTTTTTTTCGTCTTAAGGGCCTCCTCTTCTTCATTGTTCCAGGATCTTCAGACTTCTAAATCCGGCTGTGGGAATTTACTTGTCAAGCAATACGATATCACCAAGACTTTTTCTATGAAAAGTTTCCACAAGTATAGGGCTCTGCCAATGAGGGTTTCCGTGTCAAACTAGATGGCGCTAGTATCGAGGTCCGCTTGAAAACTCTTGATATTTGCGTCACGTTTGAATCGCAAGCAAGACTGTAACGTCAAATGGATCTCTCGATACTAACGCCATCTAGCGATAATTGACCTTATTGACCTGTCAAGAAACCCTTATTGTTGTAAATTGTCCCAAGGTATTTATTTATTTGAATTTATTTAGAGTAGCACTGATACAAGTGGTATTTATTAAAGAAACAAAACATGTGACAAATGAAATCTTATCTTTACGATTGTATTATATCGGATAACTCAAGGTCATTTGAGGAAAGCAAAACAATAAAGACGACCTTTTCAAGGTTAAAATAGCTTGTCATGTCATGACAATTATTTTTAATAGATACTAATTCTAAGCAATATCAGTGAATACCACAGAATAAATAATAGTACTACGCCCGCAATACACGCCCGTCTATTTAAATATTACAACTGTGAAAATTGAGAGGGTGTGTGTCTTTGTGCGTGAGTGTGTTTGTTACTCTTTTGCGCGCAAACTGCTAGACGGATTTGGATGAAGTTTGGTATGCAGATAGCTCGTTCTATGGAATAATGAATATGCCCACAAGATCGAGATTTACATTTTTATAATCCCAAATCTTAAAACTAAGAAATTTTGCTAACTCTAGACATACAATTTTACACAAGGGTTCTTTCTACAATTTAAAGGAGGACAATGGTATAAATTTTCCGGAATCCCCATGGAAATTTAATAAAATCCCAGAATATCGATTTAACTGCCAGAACTAATGTCACCGCAAATGAAGCGACTAAGACTAGTATTTTCATATTTCATATCTTACGTTGTTTATAATAGTCGTGTCAGTACTTAATCACGAAAAACTTTTTCACGAAAACTTTTTCACGAATGACTTTATCACGAATAAACTTTATCACGTAAAGAGCATATCACGAAAACTGTTTCACGAAAACTTTTTCACGAACGACTTTATCACGAAAAATCTTTATCACGAATACTTTATTACGAAAATTCGTAAAATAATACTAGCGCCCTTTTAGTAAGCAAATCGTTGTTTCCTACGTTATTTCGAGAGTTTCTACAGCGGCAGAGAGTGAAAATAATGGGCTCTCTTTTCTACCCTTTATATTTAATTACGATGAAACGAGTTTTTTTATTGCGGTAGTCCGAAACGAGATCTCACAGCATTTGGATTTACGACAATTAACCGACTTCTATATTTTTAGGGGCTGTTTCACCATCCATTGATTAGTGTTAACTGACGGTTAAATGTGATGCCGTCTCTATTTGTTTTGTTCGAATAGACGGAGACGGCATCACATTTAACCGTCAGTTAACACTAATCAATGGATGGTGAAACAGCCCCTTAATCTCACAAGCTCTGAAAGTTTTTCTTAATCATCCGAAATACGCGCGCAAAAGCGCTTTTTATACTCTCCTTATAACGTTTAAAAGTTTTTTTACGACACATAATTTTTTATTCGATTAAAAGAAAATGTCACGTTAAGAAAAGAGGTGTACGTCATATCATAATTTTATGTACTAATTGGTCACTTTTAACTGTCAATTTAGGTTCCGGTAAATAAGGTACGACGACGAGCGAAACGAGGAGTGTTAGGTCCAATCGCGATCAAAACGCGCGAGCTGAGCGAGCGAAGAGAGCGCGCCGCGGCAGCGACCAGCAAAGCGCCAGGACCTCAATAAGTTATGAAATAATTTGGCCCCTGCCAGTGATATTTATGTTCATGTATGGGAAACGAAGAGTCTACCAACTCTAGAAATATACGTTGTTGGCCACTTTGTCCAAAGGTCACATTGATACCGTCACATCAAGAAAGTGGAATAGTCCAGCTCCACAATAAACATTAGTACAATATGTTTACTAACACGTAACTCCCACAATAATTGGACTTTGGCGACCTAATTCAACATTACGTGTTTGATTGCGCAACCTGTGTTGTGTGGAATCAGGGAAAATGTATCTTGCAATTGGATCTAATTAACTGAAATGTTGCTAGTGATTATCTATATGGCTGTGAAACGTGGTCCTTGACTGTTGGAGTCTTGGAGAGGCCCAGTCATGCAACGAGCTATGGAGAGAGCTATGCTTGGAGTTTCTTTGCGCGATATAATCTGGAATACCAAAATTCGTTGAAGAACTAAAGTCACCAACGTAGCTGAAAAATATGCAAGGTGAAGTGGCAATGGGTGGGCCCGGTGGGCCACACCGCTTGAAGAACAGATAACTGTTCGGAGAGATAGCCCTCGAGTGGCGACAACGAACCGGAAGACGAAGCTTTGGCAGGCCTCCCACTAGACTAGGTGGACTGACGACATCGTGAGAGTTGCAGGCAGTGGATGCAAGTGGCGAGTTGTCGTTCATTGTGGCGTTCTAAGAGGGAGGCTTTTGTTCAGCAGTGAACTTTTTTCCGCTGATGATGAACTGAAATATATCTAGACGACATTCTACGCGGCACGGAGGTCGAGACTGGATGAGACGGGCACAAGATCGCCAAGAGTGACAGAAGTGGGGAGAGGCCTACATCGAATATTGGATAATGTAAAAAAACCCACCATGATGATGTTGATGAACTGAAATACGTTTTCTTTCTAATTTTGGTTTTGATCATGGAAGTGGCTACCCTCTAGCTTTATGCGTAGTGTCATTGACGTCACTAAGCTAACCGGTCGGGCGGCAGATATAGCGACAAAGTCACTAAGTTGGCAATACTTCGAGCACGAGCACGACAGTCAGCGTTCTAGAAGTTTTTCTATCAAGAGTTTACGGACTTGCCCTAACCATTAAGCATCCTTTAGGATAATCAACAACTAAAAGAAACTCGGAGATCAACAGAAATGTTTGCCCTGAAAACTAATCAAGCATAGTTCGAATCAATAGTTATTGAAGATGTTAACCAAATTTAAGATCCACAGCTACGCTAAATGGAAGGCCCTTGTTAAGTGGCACGATCTGATTAGGGAAAAGGGTTTACTATCGCAATTAGTAGATTCATATCGGTGGTTATAGCAAATGGTTCCGCGGCCGGCACGCAATATTTGGCTTGCGTTACCCCACTTTTGTGATAAAATCAATGGTATTTAGAAGCTCACTGTATAAAGTTAAACGAAGGACGAATTGGGGGTAACAAAAGATTACGATTACGTTATTCATCTAGAGGTACTGCAAAAATAACAGTTACTAGGTTTTTTACCAGATTGACCGAAGAAAAGCTGTTTTCCAAACGTTCAGTGAACTTAGTACCCAACGTTGGCAAAATCATCCCCAACCCCCTCACCCCTCACTTATCTTAGGAAATAGCCGGATATTCATATAGGTTGGGTTACGAAGCTTGAGGTCCTGGGTTCAATTCCCGGCCATAAATATGGGGGGCGTTCAAGTAATACGTAACGCAATTTTTGGAGATTTTGACCCCCCCATGGGGGGCCATGTAACGCGCCGTAACATTTTTCTTTACCCCCCCCCTCCCCCCTCCTAAAAGTTACGGAACACCCAAATTACCATTTTTTTTAGCTTTTCTTTAGCAGTTTCCGAATTAGGCTGGCATTTCTTGACACAGTCACACTGGCAACTTAGCATGAGAGAATTTATAGGCCAAGAACAACAACTGATGATGCGAATTTCCCACTTTTGAGGACATTATAGTATGTACTGTTACAAAAAAACTGTGACGTAACGCGTAGTTTGAAACCTCCCCTCCCGCCCCTGTAACGCATCGTAACGTTTTTACAAGACCCCCCTCCCCAATTGCGTTACGTAATACTTGAACGCTCCCTTGGATGTTTAATATTTTTTTTTATTCAACTGGATGGCAAACAAGCAAGTGGTTCTCCTAATGGGAAGAGATAACCACCGCCCATAAACATCTGCAACACCAGGGGTATTGCAGATGCGTTGCCAACCTAGAGGCCTAAGATGGGATACCTCGAGTGCCAGTAATTTCACCTCTGCACTCCAGCACTGCTGCTTCACGGCAGGATTAGCGAGCAAGATGGTGTAGCAATCCGGGCGGACCTTGCACAAGGTCCTACCACCTGCAGAACCTACCAGGTAAAAACTCAAAATAATTTATAGTTAACAAGTTTGGTCTTTAACTTAGTGCCACTCACTCTTCAATTAGCCATCTATCTGTCTGTATACCGACAAGTAATACAACAAACAGGTCCAAAGTTAAAGTAAACTATGTCTATCATTTTTATTTGCATCGTTTAAAAGTTTTAATCTTATACAACATTGTATCTAATGACATTTAATGACATATACACAACAATTAATAAGATGATATTAATTACTTTACAATGGAAACAATGTTCATGTATGTTATGATTGTATTTGAACTGCCGGGTTTACACCAACCGTATAGTTTCGTGATCACGTTGGTTGGTTTGAACGCGATTCAGGTAATCCAATATTAAGTAGACAATCCTTATGTAAAACGGGTCTACTCCAAGTTAACATTACAATTTAAGGTAAAGGTCACTTATTGTTACCCTGTTTTTGCTGTGACCTTTAAGGGTTAACAAATGAAGATTTACGACGCTGTACTTCGAGTCAAGGCTTTCTAGATTTTTTGCCATCCTACCTTACAATCCTTATTGGTCTATTATGAAACAACCTAACCAAACTTTTCACCGTGTGTGCTGGGCCTTAGGAAACTGAGTCGGGTTGCTCCTACATAGACCTAGAGGCAGGGCTACTAATTAGCCCGAAACATGTCGATCTAAGCTCGATTTAAGACGTCAGTTATCCGGGTTTATTTTATTAAATATGGGAGAGTAACCAACAAATAGTTGGAAAACCGCCGACTTTGTCACTTCAAAGTTCAAGATCTCAAAAACGGCTAAACCGATTTTGATGACACATGTCTAAGAACCATCGCTAGAAAACCTGATTTTAAATTAAAAAAACCGCATTCAAATCGGCCGACCCGTTTAAGAGCTACGATGCCACAGACAGACACACAGCGGTCAAACTTATAACATCCCTCTTTTTACGGCGGGGGTTAAAAAAGACGGGTTTGGGGCGCTACCTTATCATTATTTCCATTTAGTATGCAGTAGATTATAAATTGTCATATTACACCTACATTGTATACACATCACAATAACAATATTCAAAATTGCAGCTGTCATAAATTTAAGCCTTGTCCATCAAAGCGGAAAGGACGACCAAAACGCACGCTAGCACTATCTCACTCGCGCATCACATAACTGTACTTAGTGAAAGTGAGATAGTAAATTGGGTAATTCCAGAGGATATCATTCCGAGAATCGGACGCTGCGCGTTCGTTAAAATAACCTGGGGGACTACTACGAAATTCGAAGTTCGTGTCATACCTTCTCATGTGAGTAAGAGAGGGACACCAATAGTTGCCGGCCACAAATGAGGGCTATCGCGAATGAATTCGCCACTAGAGGCGCTAGTGTAGCGTGAGGTCTCCGAAATGTCAAATCTCATAGTTTTTGGGTGAGCTACGCGGGTTTATTTATAATTAGAATAATTTTGTGAATATTTTGCAATATCTGAAATTAATTTTGGCAAATATGCGTTACGGGGCAATGAATTTCTGTGTTTTGAGACAGTTTTGTCTTTCGGAAACCTCTGTCCTCCCTTTTTCCGAACAAAACGGGGACTGCCTAATAAAGAGAATACTTGTGAAATACAAGCTATGTTATTAATTACTAGTTTTTACCCGCAAGTTTACTTAGGTAGATAATAATTATGTAGGTACGTCGACGTAGGTGGCAGTAAAAGCAGTTGCAATAACCTGGCCAACTAAAAGTTGGAAAGCCCCCGACTTGTCACTTCAAAGTTCAATATCTCAAAAAAGGCTGGCCGGATTTTGATAAAACATGTCTAAGAACCATCGCTAGAAAACCTACTTTCAGTTAAAAAAATCGCATTCAAATCGGTTCACCCGTTTAAGAGCTACGGCGCCACAGACAGACAGACACAGACGCACATAGCGGTCAAACTTATAACACCAACACCCCTCTTTTTGCGTCGGGGGTTAAAAAGGAATTCCAAGATTCAAATAAGTAATGTAGTTTCGCCGCTTCGCCGGCGGCGATGTTTTTTTTTAATACCTTAACGTGGCATGGGCTGAATCGGCTCACGGCCACCGTGTACTTCACGTTAAGTACTCTATGGTCCGATTAGTTTTAACACTCGCATTGGACTGTGGATGGAAGCGGCTTGCTGTGGCTGTATGCATTTTACGCTGACAAAGGCCGTTTTAACTTGGTGATATTTTAAATAAAACTAAAACGCTAAGCAACATTGATACTATGAACACGTGCATACGGTGCATATGGAAAAATAAAGGGAATACCTACAACGTTTTATGTGCTTATAATGATGCTAAAGTGAGTGGGTAAGTAATTGTAGATTAAAATGGATCGATAACAAAAATATTAACGGGCAACTATCTGCTCTAAGTTTGCGTTTCGCATAAGACAAGATAAATGGCATGAATAACAACAATAACTTACCTTTTTTTCAAACGGCCCAGGTAACAGCTAAGCTCCAAAAAGTAGCCATTTCACTAACTTAGTTTAGTTACTACACGAAAATGCCTATAACTACAACTATGACACACAGATTTCTTGTTTCTCGAGATGAATCACTGAAGAATGCACTTTGTTTCACTACAGAAAAACCAGCACAGTATCACTCCAACACTCGTACGGAACACTTTTTCGTTATTTCATCGAATTTCGTTTCGTTTTTTCATACATTAACACTCTTTTCAAGTCGTTTATAAACTTTCTGTTCTCACAAACGCGCGACACGATAGCGCGTCTTAGAACGCCATGAATGACTGCTTGTTCCAATCGCAAAGTATAACCGTACAAAATAAAATACGCCACGCGCCGAAAGTCGAGCAACAAACTGTTGCGCTCCCCAATTCCGCCAGGTTACTATACCGCGACTCGGACTATAATATAAACAACACGAAAAACTTCGCGCAGTTGGCTGCGTTACATTTTGTTGTTATGTAGCCTTGTTTGGGGTTTAGTTGTAAAATAATGCTGTAGTTCGTGTCCAGAACTAAGTTTGAAACGTAAATAAGGCTTTGTTTAGCTAAAAGTCACGGATCCGAGAACAAAACTAACTGAACTTAGCCGCGAGTAAAGCGCAGCTGCTAAGCTAATGTGCGATTAACTTCATGTCGGTTAGGGAGGGGCACTACCTGCCCGTTTTTTTGCGGCACTTTTATGGTCAAAGAATATTAACTTTGGTACATTACATTTTTACTATAACGAAGTGGAACTTGGTAATTTTATACATTATTATGCATGCCACGATTGAGCTTTGTTGCGGGTTTATTTAAAAAGTTGAGTATTTCAAGCAGTTCATTTTTATGAAATGGTACAAGCAACTTTTTGATAATTCTATGGAATAAAATTGCCTACTTAAGTCTGTTTGAATACTGAGAAGGCTGCTTTGGGTAAATCGAGTTGAATTTTTAACAACTTTTACGTTAGTAGGCAACAATATCCCACAGAATTACATACCTACCGATACCGGCATATTTCTTGTACCGACAGACCTCAAAGTACAATTTGCAGGCTTATAAGTACTTATCATCATCATCATCTCAGCCAATGTATGTCCCACTGATAGGCACAGGCCTCTTCTCCGAATGAGAGGGCTTGGGATTTAGTTGCCACGCAGGCCCAGTGCGGATCTTGGGAACTTCACACACACCGTTGAATTACTTAGGTTTGTGCAGAATTCCTCACGATGATTCCTTTCACCATAAATATTGGCGTATCTAGGGTTATTATTTTCGTTGGGGGGGGAATGTCCTGGATTTTTGTTTGAAGATACATATCAGTATTATAGAATTTTGTATCGGTAGCCCAACATCCTGGGGTGGGTGGCACGGCCCACTCGGCCCTCCTATATACGCCTATGACCATAAAGCTCGTAGTAAATTTCAAATCTAATTTTGAACATGAATTTCGAAAAACTTAGAGTTGCGAGCCGGGAAGTGAGCGTCATAAATAAGTGATCACTTTTGTACCTTGTAATTTTAACGTCACGTTTGAAAAGCCATACGAAATTGTGTAAAGACTGAAAGCGACAAGGTAGATACAAAAGTGATCACTTATATATGGCATTGAATGTACCTACTTATCGACTTGATTAAAAATAAGTAATTAGGTTATAACCTAACCAACTTAAAAAAGTTCAAAACCCCCCGACACTCCTTTAACTCACGGTATTTTGTATTCTTATTAGTACAAAGGCCGACATGATCAAAATTTTTTATTTACTTGACATTGGCAAAATAGTACTTGAGTTGAAAGATATAATAAAAAAACTGACATAATAATATGCGTAGTTAAAATCTTCTTCTTTAAGAAAAGAAAATGAAAAGAAAGGCATTTATTTTATTTGTTTTAGAAGTACATATTTAATTTATGCACGTAAATATACTAGTATTCAATCAATCAAATCAGCATACAGTTTACCAATTTGGTTCCTAGGCCACGGCACAGCACGGAACTGATTCTTAATGAGGTTTTTTTACGTACCATCAGGAGACCCACTTGCTCGTTTGCCATCCAGTCGAATAAAATAAAAATAAAAAAACGTCATTCAATAAACTCAACTTTGCAAGATTTCAAATTCATATAGGCATTAAAATACATCGGTCCTATACATAAATATGCGTTTTTATTCAACTAGAATAAATAGTCTTCGACAAATTCCTCGATTGTCTCTAGGATTTGTTCGCTTCTCTGCATCATCGCTTTTATGTATTTGCTCCTGTCTTTCATTAGATTCTGCTGGAAATTCTCAGCGTCGCTAAACATCTCCACGGTTAGATCATCATCAAGCCAAAACGCCTGAACCACAAAAGCATGCAAGACTAGACCCCAAACTTATTGCGTGTCACAAAGACTCAAAGCCCCGCAGGCACTGTGAGCTGGGGTAGTCACAACTCACAAGATAGTGCATTATAATCTAAGAGCGGGAAAAACTATGCAAGGGGTGGAACGCAATCAATAACGCAGTAAGGAAGTCACACACCTCGTATTTACGCCCCCACCCCGTTAAGTAATGTTAATTTTATTCTGGCTGCGTGAAATTGCTTGGAAAAGAATGAAGACAGTGAATTTGAGTAAAATATTTAACTCTTCTATGGTGGCTGTTATTCACACGTTATCATTTTGTTATTTGAAATCTTTTCTACGAATATAAGTCCTCACCCGCGACTATGCACTATTGGATTTGACCGTTCAATTAGTATTCCAAATGTTCACTAAATCCAATCAGCCGATTCAGCGTGAGAGAGTAACAAACATATAAACAGGCAGTGATTTAAATACTAGGTGTGTTTGAAATGTTTGAATACCAGGGACCATTATAAAATTTATTTTCAAATAAGGATGAGAAGATGAGATATCTCTGGTGTTTCCAGTTGTGGTGTGGTATCAGTGTCCTCTCGCATAATTATATCCAATTAATAATTATATGAATGAAAACAGATTGACTAAGCAGATCTATAAGACGAGCGTAAATGGGTACGTTGGGAGAGGAAGGCCTAGACGAACGTACCACGATTAAATCGTTATCGTTATCTTCTTAACCCTTGAAGCAAAACTGAATGGTAATACATATTAAAGGGTGCATCTGTGATCTTTATGTATATCAGTGGATTTGTAGCTCGCAAACGTACTTAGTACGCTTTCTTCAAGAAGAAAGCTTGTTTGATTTCAGTGGTTCTTATCAAAGTTTCATTAAAATCGCTTCAAGTCTTTCTGAAATTTGAACTTTGAAATCAGTCAGTCAGAAATGTCAGTGCTTTTTTTCATGTTTTCTTAGTTTTAACTATTTTTGCACTTTTCAAGGAGTATTTGTGATGCGTTGTTTTGGGTTTGTTGGTATTAGCATAAAACAAGGACTATTCAGCAGGCAAATAGCCTGAAACTGTCACTGTGGTTTGTTAGCGAAGCAGACAGATGCCCGAAGTTTCTATGTTCTGGTTCACCGCAACGGTTAAGTTCAGCTATGGTATTAATTTGCTTCTCCTGGATAGCTTTGTTTCAACGTAGGTTTTAGTAGATGTAGGTTTTTTTAATCAGCCCAGCGCGAGCCTGACGCACTGAGGACATAATACCGCCCGCTATTTTTGCTTTGCTTTTTTTTGCTTTGACTTACAAGTTTAAGTTTTGAATTGCTCCAATTATGAAATAGAGTTACTTGCATATGGAATTAGTTAAAAGCGTCTATATATCTGGCTAAATGTAATGTACATACTTATTATTTAAATCAGTTTCGGGAAAAAAGACAGGTGATTCTTTTTCCGTATACCGGCAGTAAACTTCTCGAGTGGAGGCCGCGAATTGGCAAGCGCAGCGTAGGACGTCCACCAACAAGATGGACGGATGGCCTGGTTAAAGCCGCAGGTGTACGGTGGATGCAGGCCGCTGCCAACCGAAGCAACTGGAGGTCTGTGGGGGAGGCCTATGTCCAACAGTGGACGTCCTACGGCTGAGATGATGATGATGATGATGATACCGGCAGTATAGCTGGTGATTATGATGATGAACGACCTTCCAATTACCCCGTACCCTGCCGTGTCAATGACTTTTCTTAAATGCTTCTGGTGTTGCAGTTATCTACGGAATAATAAATACAAACTTTACTTTGATAACATCTAATGCGCCTTTTCATTTTATGTCTTTGTAATCACGAAATTTAAACATACAGACTAATCACTAAGCATACCGAATTATATAAGTTTAACATTTATGTGACGTATATATGCAACTCAGACGTAAGGACGAAATTAAATGCCAACTAAATACGAAATACGCACTTTTGAGCTGATATGGTACCTAACTTTTACTTGCAATATACATTACACAATCCTTACTAATGTTATAAATGCGAAAGTGAGTTTGTTTGTTCCATTTTCACGCCATAACTACTGAACCAATTGCAATAATAGTTTGCATACTAGAATAGATACTTTGCATAAGCATACTTTAGATACTAATATACCAAGATAAATGGGTACCTTTTATCCGTTTAAACTGAATTGTTCCGTTCGAAATGGATGAATAAGTGTAATGTATTTTTTTGAGAAATAAAGTTTTTTTGACCAAATTTATCTTTAGCCGAACAACCGTCGCCAATGTAAAAAAAACATCTTTCGATACTGTAAAAACAAAAAAAAACCATTTTGATTGTCTTCATTCAATACAAATCCCTTTTAAATCAGGGAGCATTTAGAATTGTGTTAAAAGTAGCACATCGAGAAGAGGATTATCCGCCGCCTTTTGTTTTCTTAAACAAATAAACCTGTGTTGTTCACGTATTGTTGTCAGTTCATAAACCCTTTTTTTGTCAGAACGAAATAAATGGGACGAAGTACCAATACTTTACTATCGAAGTACATCCCTAGTTCGATAAAAGTGTAATGTGGATTACTTCGCAAGATTACTCAAATTACTTTGGCAATGAATGTGAGCATTTTTTGAAGTTGCATAGGAAACCAAAATGAAACATTTGAAATTATTTGAGTCGTGGAGAACGGTACAGGCGACGATTGACTGCATTTTAACGGCCGCTTTAGTTGAAAACATGACATCTATGTACCTTACCAAACTAGACTCTGTTTGGAGAACAAAACGCGCGGCGCATCAATCATCAATATTATTTTGACACAACCTGTCACGGACTTCAACAAACTGAAAGGTTCTCAAATCCGCGCTGTGAACAAATTTTGTGCGCCGTTTTGATGCATAGATGTCGATGTGTGAAAAACTTAAGTAATTGACCTGTTATGTAGTAGTAATGTATCCGTATATCAGTCGACGTTCCATGTTCGAAAAATGACTTCAGTCTCATATGAAATTCTGTGCACAGATTAGGTACATTATGTGCATTACTTACTACCTATAAGGTCATTTATACTTAAGTTTTCACACATTCGCAGTGCACTGACTATACTCCGTTTATTTTAAGTTTGAATTAACGGTCAAATTGTAACACACTTTTCTCGGTATTTCGAACACAAATGGACCAAAAATACCTACATGTACATTTATTAGCGGTATTTATTATGTTTTTATTACAGAAGTTAACACAATTTTAAATAGTTTCGTTGTTTCATTGAAAAACGTGTGCAAATTTTACCATTACGTTTCAAATGTTCAAATAAATGGAGTAACTATATCTTACTTTTCGTCATAACAATAGCACGTCGGTATTTGACAAGAACTTAGGTCTTAGGGCCGGTACAGACGGACAGTATACGAACTGCAATCTAGCTGCAAAATGGCAGTTCGAGTGCAGTTTTGCTGCAGATGATGTAACTGCAACAAAACTGTCAACCGCACACCAATTTCAGCAACTGCAAGCTGGCTGCACGGTCGAAATGCAGTTATATTGCAGTTGGAACGGCTGCATTGTACAAGTACATTGTAACTGCAATGCCCCCTCTCGCAGTTGTATTGCAGTTTCTTCAAATGCATACGACTGCATTACGACTGAGCAGTCAGCTTGCAGTCACACCAACTGCAGCAAAACTGCACTCGAACTGCCATTTTGCAGCTAGGTTGCAGTTCAAATGCTGTCCGACTGTACCGGCCCTTAGAAAAGTTGAAAAACCCCCGACATTTTCATTTGAAAGCTTAATATTTTAAACAGCAAAAAGTTCGAAGTTGAAATCGATGCATTAGTTTGAGAGCTAAGGTGCAGTACACAGATAAACAGACAGATATTGGCGTCAAACTTATAACATCCCTCCTTTGCCCTCGGGGCTCAGTGTCGTCCAGGGTTTATCCACAAAGCGCCTAACGTTTTGTAATAGCAAGAAAAATTTACTCTATTTGTAATTTTGCTATTAATTTACTGCAGGAGACTGTAATAATGTCTAATTAATTTGCGCTTTGCTTTGATAAATCAACAAGGACAAGAATGTGCGTATTACGATTTAATTTGATTCTAGCTAGACTTTGCTATGGAGTTTTATTAAACCCTTAATTTATTTGAACTCATGCCATAATTAAAATCATGCCATAATCATTATTAATCTTATAATAAGCGCCAGCGGGACGGCAAGATACGATAAGTTCGAATTTTGAACTTGGTAGTATAAGGCCAGATTCGCGCACCCGAAAATCTTTTTATATAGTTTTATAAATTCTTATGTTTCTTTTAGTAAGAACAGGAAATATTAAGCTATTGGAAGTAGATACAAACCATATCAACAATCCTTTTAAAAAAAGTAAGTAAAATAAAAGACAAAAGTTACTTAGTAAGTAGTTTATTCTCAAGTATGTAGACGTTTAAGTATTTTGGGCAAGGTACATCATTTTATTGGGCCTTGCAAAGTATCTACTTACTTTGTTATAAAAACTTGATATTTCACATTTTAACTTAGTATCACAGACAATGTGACAGAGTTTAAATCTATCTTAAACTTAAATTAATTTATTTGTTAATAAAATTATTTATAATATTTGCTTTATCTTATTGTTAGTAAATTGAAGTATTCCAATCCTATTTATGAAAAGTGTAATCAAAGACGCCATCACCCCATCACCCATAAATTTAGTGATGTGAAAACCTAGAACCTATTGCATAATAATTAATCTATTCAGTAAATAGATTAATTTATTAATTGAATAGATCAAAGTATTTATGTCTATTTTATTATTTACAATACTTGATTTAATTCCAAAGGCTGTTTATTCAATTATAAAAGCAGTAACTATTTTTTAATTTTAAGGTTAAGTAATTAGAAATCGCTTATTCATCCGAGCATTAATCGATTTTTAAAATGTCAAAGGATCCACCATCTCTAAGCTAGTCTATGCTACTACACACGTTTCATTCAAGAAATAATGTCAGATTTTGACGAAGATTTTTCAAATGCAAAATAAATATTGAAATAAAGTGAATTTTGGTGAAAAAAGTGATTAGACGTCTAGTTAAAAGACACGAAATGTGTTATTGCTTCGATCCAGTGGGTGTTTATACAAGAATTTTGATGAAATCGGTTTGTTTACACTTTAAATAAATTGGATTGATATAACGTATAGTACAAGGTGTCGGCTAGAGAATTCAAAGCCAGTTTATGTAGAATATTATGACGGCGGTGAGAATATTATGGGAATAGTTTGATGGCGTTGCATGGTAATTCCCGACACTACTTTCGCTGTCATGATTCCAAATGCAAGCTCACTCATGTCGGAGTTAACACAATTCTGGTCATAGTACCTATAATGTTAAGGGTGTACCTAAAGCTTTAATGCCCTATTCAGACTCTACGAGGCTACACGGGAACGCAAGTGCGAGAGAGAGGAAGGTGCGCTCGTGTTCCCTCGTCTTCCCTCGCCTCGCCTCGCTGTCGCTCCGCTTTGTGTCGGTTTTTAGGGCGCGAGTCAAAGGAGAGATGAAAGTAGATGTAGCGGGCAACTGAACAAATCGAGACTGTGGAGGGTTAGCACTCCTGCAGCCTCCACTCGCCAAGACTCGTGCCGAAAGCCTCTAGGAGGCACCTCGCGAGTCTGGATGGGGCATAAATCTTTGATCTATTAAACAATCTTCGTCTTGCAGATCTTGTGGAACTCAGCTTCGGGCAGCACGTAGTCTTTGGTCAGTTGCCTGAAGACTTGAAGGTCGCAGAACGGCTCTGGACATCCGAGGATGCGAAGGTGGGACGCTATGCATTGTCCCGCTTGCTCTAAATATACGGGCTGAAAGAACACAACAATTTGTTAGAGATTTGAAGCTTTTTATAAAGCCCATCCACATAAGCAGCCGTGGCAGGCATGGTTTGATCTATGGCAGGGTTTATTAAAGTGGGGTCCACGGAGCATGTGTTTCAGGGGTTCGCAGTAGGTAGGTCATTCCATAGATGAGAGTGCGTGTATACGGGTCAGTCAGTCAAAAAGTTTAAGAAACCCTGATCTGTGGCCTCTATGGTTTCAAAAACAGGATAGAGAATCGAGACCAGAGAGATAGAGGTTCACACCTCTAATTTTTGCATGTATGTGCGAAACCACATTTTAGATTTCACCATGAGCTTTTTGATGAAGGAAAACATTGTGTGGAAACATTGTGTGTTTTAGCTCGTTTTGTGTTCTGAATTTATTAAAAAAAATCGCTGCTCTCATATTTCTACCAAATTACTTATTCATAACTAATTTATTGAAATGTAACGGTGTTCCGAAATATTTGTGTACAGTCGAGTTCATAAACTTGTGAGCAAAAATTTTATCAAAAATATCTGAACACGCTTCTACGCCGTTAACAATAGAGTCGTGTTCAGATATTTTTGATCAAATTTTTGCTGAGAAGTTTATGAACTCGAATGTACCTCGCCCGCTGCGATATATCTGATGGTGGCGGCGACTGTATAGTCCCCAGCACCAATATCTGACACAACGAAGCGTGCATAAATATCTGATACAAGTCTATTCCTAGGGCCGGTAGTAAGTGTTAGATATTTTTTCACGCTCCGCTGTGGCAGATATTAATACAGGTCACTAAGCTGTTTACCAATAACAAAGCCTCGCACTTCCATAGAATATATACTGCTCACTTTTAACGAGATACAAGTAAAAACTATTTACAAAGGTAAGGTTCCCAATCCGCAGTGGCCCCGCGTGTTAACTATGGCCCAAGCCCTCTTGTTCTCAGAGGAGGCCTGTGCCCAGCAGTGGGACGTATATAGGCTGGGATGGATGGAACGTTCCATTATGGCTTAAGAATTAGGTTGTCAGTAGGTACATAAAACTTACCAGCACGCTATACTCTCCACTCTTCGACTTGTACAGCTCCAGGGCAAATAGAGACCCATAAGCCGGCATGATCCGCTCATCACCTTCGACCCTGGACGCAGCCATCAGTCCCCCCATATTGTAGTCGTGAGCAGAGAACATATGTAACTTCTTGACCTTCTGTCCTGACGCTGCAGCATCAGCTGCCTCGAGGAACTTGTGGAGGAGCACGCCTGAGGGAGAAGACCATATTTTAGAATTGAGGTTATTTTAATATGATCATGATGGCCTTGGTGGCCTAGTGGTTTGACTTATGGCCTCTCAAGCAGAAGATCGCGGGTTCAAACCCCGGCTCACACCTTTTGTTTACCACGAGCTTTACAGTGAAGGAATATCGTGAGGAAACCTGTACAATTCTGCGAAGTAATTCAATGGTGTATGTGAAGTGTGAAGTTTCCAATCCGCACTGCGCCCGCGTGGGAACTACGGCCTAAGCTATCTCATTCTGAGAGGAGGCTGTGCTCAGCAGTGGGACGTATATACCTAGGTTGGGACATGTGATATATTTTTGACAGCCAGATCAAGGTCCCTTTAGTGTCATATTTTATACAATGTGTGTGTGTGTGTGTGATGAATAGTTTTTACTGTATTTATATAAGTATTCTGTCCCTGAACTAAAATAATTTCCCTGCTCACCCGCGACCTTAAATTATTTTAGTTCATTGATATGGACCTCCGCAAAGTAACGCCTGATTCAATAAATCATATTCTGTCCCGTAAAGAACTACGGAGACATCGGTAATACACTTTGCTAAATAAAATGTTCGCAATATTTACTACTAGCTTTTGCCCGCGGCTTCGCCCGCGTGGAATTCGGTTATCGAGCGCTGTTCCCTGAACTGTACATTTTTCTCTCGGGCCCATAAACTGTGTCTATACCAAACATACAAACACACACACTTTCGCATTTATAATATATTAGTATGGATTAGCATGCTTAGAAGATGAGCCATGAAGGAATCGCCTTCAAAACTGTCACAGTTCTAAACTTTTTACGTAGATTTGTACCCCATAAAGTCATCAACTTCAACTTCAACTTTTTTGTTTTTGGCAACCGGTCGCTTTAGGTTAGCAACCACTACTGCCAGTGACTCCTGACAGCATCAAAAGTGTATGTCATAAAATCACACTTTTATACGTAACTCGGGAGACGTTACCATGGCATTGTTTTGTTGCTGGCTGCACTAAAAAGTTTATTGACCCAAATAGGCAAACTTTCACATTACAATATAATAATAGCCATACAAGCCCTCTTGTTCTGAGAGGAGGCCTGTGCCCAGCAGTGGGACGTATATAGGCTGGGATGATGATGATGATGAATATCCATACTAATATCATAAATGCGATAGTGTGTTTGTGTGTTTGTCCGTCTTTCACGCCGTAACGGAGCGACGGATCGACGTGATTTTTAGCATAGAGATAGTTTATGGGCCCGAGAGTGACATAGGCTACTTTTTATCCCGTAAAAATGCACAGTTCCCGAGGGAACAGCGCGCGATTACCGAATTCCACGCAGGCGAAGCCGCGGGCAAAAGCTAGTAATATAATACGTATAATAAGTAAGATAACTACCTGCCAGATATACTCTGAGTGAATTTAAATTGTGACCCTTCGAATTTACGATAAGATCGCTATTTGATGAACGATTTAAGTGTTAATTAAGTTCGTAAAATACGGCACTTGGACTTACGAGTCAATTTAATTAATTAGATACTCGCGTCACTCAGGTATTAATACGTTTTTGGCCGCGCCGAGTAACCGAGTAGCAAGAGCGCTCGCGCATATTTCACGGGGGATTTTCCGTTCGAACTCACCTTGAAAACGAACCACGGATTGGTTCGAAACGTGAGTGACCCGTATATTTAAATGATTATATTTCTCACGGCACAAGCACGGGTTTCACGGCAGTTTTAACATATTATTTTACCGACTAGAAATAGGCGGGGTCTTCATTCTCATGTTGTCAGCATCCCTAAAAATCACGCAAAATTTTCGCTCGTCCTTTATTATCCGGGCAGCTGAGAAGTGTATCCCTGCCTGCGTCTGAGTTCTCGGATCGCTACAATCTGGCCGTCTTAAAATCTAGGGTGAATGGACATTTAAGGTAACGGCGCCTATTACCGTGGTACTTAAGGAAGTTTTCAAATGAGTCCCAAAAATTAAGGGTATCAAAGCTCCTTAACAAACGAGAATTTTTTTTTTATTTAAGAGCGTTTATTGAACTTTCAGTGTCTTAACTTTTTGGGCTCGTTTTAGTTATTAGTATTTGATAAAATAATTATTGAAATCAAAATACCCAAATCTTCTATTACCGTGGTAATGGACAGGCTGTGATTCCATTACCGCGAGTTGAGCTTCTATTACCGAGGGTATAAAAAAACGGCAATTTTCTACCATCGGTAAAAGGAACCCGACACATGTTTTGGAACTTAATACCGAGGGATTAAAAAAGGGTAATGGCTTTGGTTCTGTATAATAAATTGTACATCAAATTTTTTTGAGAAAATTAAATAAAAAACTAAAGTATGATTCGAATAGTGTATCCAGCCCATTGTATTTTATTATGCTTATGCCACCAGTTATAGTTTGATGTATGCATGCTGAGTAAAAGTCACAACTTTATCTAAAAAATCTGCACTTACGGTACCCTAAATGTGAATTATTTTAACAGAAAAATAAAATGTCACTCGGTAATAGGGACTTCTTTAAGAACCTATTACCGACCCAAAGACAATTGAATGGGTCGGTAATAGATTCCCAAACATTCTATTACCGAGGGTTATGCGATCATACCATCGTTAATTGGCTTAATTTGGAGTATTGTAAAATCTAATTCCGACCTATAAAACTATAGGATAGAGTTGTGTTTGAATTACAAATCAAATATACTTATTACATCCTTGGCATATAACCAAAATTACATAACTGGTAAGTAAATATAAAATTTCATCGCAATATTTAAACAACTTGGCAAAATAACGGTTTCTATAGAAACTATAAATTCAGTATTGAAGTTTTTGCTAAAAATTAAGAGTTTGTTAATACTTTTCATACCACGGAAATAGTTTTTTAAAAGCGTGAATAGATCAAGATTGAAATAACTGTAACAAATTATATAAACGATAATTTATACCAAAATAAAGCTCGAAGAACCAAAACTACCACTTTAACTATTACCGTGATGTACCACGGTATTACAATCAACAGTAAAAAATGGCGCCTATCGCCGCTGTATTTTATTTTCCATTTTAATCGTATTTCCGGGCCAAAAAATGTACAAAAGTATTCAGAACTCGTACAAAAAACTATAAAAAGCCATTTAAAAACCATAACATTAGTTCAATTGCCATAAATATTTTGTAAAACACTAAATAAGATTCGAGTCTGCTTGTATGTGGTGTCACGCGTTAGTATGGCAAATCCTCTCCCGTCGGTGCCATTTCGAAAAATCACGAATTGCGAGATGTTTGATTCATTCACATACACTAGCGCTAATAGATCCGTGAGTCGACTAAATAAGCTTTTATCTTGTAAAATATATTTTTTTAAGAAATCTATCGGTTTGATTATAAAATGCGTATTTTAAATTGCCGCGGTGATGACCGTCGATTTCGATACCCCCGGTAATAGGCGCCTTTACCTTATTAGGCAAACGTGCTCTATCATCTGCCACATCTTCGCTTACCACCAGGCGTGATTGTGGATAAACGCAAGCCCATTTATCGAAGTCAAAGTCAAAATATCTTTATTCAATTTAGGGTATAACAAGTACTTATGAATGTCAAAAAAAATCTACCACCCGTTCATAAAAACCTCTGTTGAGAAGAATCCGGCAAGAAACTCAACGAGGTATATATTTTTTTAAACAGATTTACAATATTATTAAATGAAATACAAATTTTATTTTTAACACAGTAGGTTCGCTATTTGAAGGGATCGCCAATGCGGATCGGAATTATTTCCAAATATCCCTGTCCATGATATAATCATTAACTTTATAATACGCCTTAGATATTAATGTCTTGTTGACAATAGATCTGAATTTTGTATCCGTTTCATTTGTAATATTTTTTGGAATTTTATTATAAAAACGTATGCAACTTCCCAAAAACGACTTTTTGGTTTTAGCCAGTCTGTAAGATGGAACTTTAAGCTTCCCTGTGTTTCTAGTAGCCTTTGGCTTATCGACGTTAGTGGGTATGTATAAAAAAAGGTTGCCTGGAAGAGATCCGGCAATATCCAGAGGCCGCCTATTGTTTGCCTTGTAATTTTCCTTCTGTATACCTGGTTTCTGTATCGCTTACTATTTGTGGTGTACAAGTCATTGTATTGTAAAAAAAAGAAAAATTACCTCCACCAAGTTTTTTCATCTCGTCGGTCTTGAAGAACAGCCGGTAAGCCAGAAGGGAAGCTTCGTTCAATCGCGGCAGGATAGGCTTCGACCATTCCGGGATGTCCAGGCCTAAGCTGAGCTGAAACGAAAATGCTTTGCTCAAACTTCAGAACTTTCAACAATTTGCATTGTGCAGACCACACCTCTTAGAGCGTTTTCACATTATCCGATCCGATATCGGGACACGTAAAATGTATGAAAAAAAATTACAAAGATAAAGCGCGTCAAAGTTCAAGAGTGGGTGCCCGTGATGACACGCCATGCTAAAAAAATACTAACTATAACATACGTGTCCAATTTCTCTGATTGTCTAACTGACGGACTGAATAGGTTTCTGACACTAGGTTATTCAAGCTCACCTGGCTTTTAAACAAGTCGTGAAGTGTCTCGAACAGAACCGGGTCCTCGGTGAAGTTGCGGCCAGTTTCCGCCTTCAGGAGTGGGATGAGGTCTGCAAACGGCGCGAACTCAGCGTCCCACGCCGCCATCTTGGCGTCCGCCATTAAACATTTGAAATGAGCGCAGTTCGAGTAGTAGCGTAACTGAAACAAGATAAAGTTTTTGTTAAAAAAAATACGGTAAAAAGAAACGGCATAAAGAAGTAAGAATTTAAAAGAAGGTGCCATGCGTCGATGGTACTGCAATGCCGCGTACTAACAATTGGCTAATGCCGCGTAACCAAGAATGGCTAATGCCGCGTAACCAAGAATGGCTAATGCCGCATAACCTACAAAAAGTAGCAAATTGAGATTTTATGGCCAGTATAATATAAACGCAAAGATATTTTAATCTTAACGCTCTCCTGAAAAAAAAGTCAATGTTGGTTTCGCTACGCGCAGTATCATCGACGCATAATGATGATGATGATGATTACCAAATACAACATATCGCACTCAGAGATCAACACTGGGTTAACTCAACATAAATGGTGCATTACCCTCAAGACGTTCCAGACATTGAATTAAGCCTAAATTAAAATGATACATTATTTAGACTTGATTCGCTGCTGATATCATCAACATACATCAACATCAAATGGATAGATCTGAATAAAATAATAATCTGAATCTGATATAAAAGAGCCAAAAAATACCATTTGTTCAAATATTCGTCGCGAATTACGTTCGCTAAGTCTTTGTGTTTTTATGCGTCATACCTAGAAATGTCACTTCTGTACAATATTTATTTAAACTACTTGGCTCTTAAAATTTGAGCCACCTGTGTATATATACGTATTTAAATTTAGAGGAAAACACATTTTCATAGAGAACTTAAACGACAAAAAAAACAGGTTTCTTGGCATCTTTCACTAAGGCATAGAGATAGATCATTATGGATGGGATCACCTAGTGAGAGGCATGCCAACGCTTCATGTTCAACGGTTGGTTATCTCTCCTTCGAGCGATGTGGTCCGCCCATTGCAACTTCAACTTGCATATTCTTCGAGCTACGTCGATGACTTTAGTACTTTTAGTATTTTTATTAACTTCATACTATATTTTCATTTATCAAATCAGAGCTGTTCAATCACAAACAATCAACAGTATCTACTAAACATAAGTAATATTAAACATAATTAATTGAGTAATTCCAGTTGAAAACAGCAATCCAACTGTGACAAGGTAAGTTAATTCTAAAAGGAAACGGAAGAAAACGCTGCTTACCTACATTCATTAGGTTTGTAATGTAACATAATTTTATTTTATACCCTGAGATGCGGACGGTTTGGTAAACAGGGAAAAATCGTAGAAAAAACATACGCCTCGGTGTTTATTGTGTACCTAAGATGATTGACAGTCATAAACGAAAAATGTACTTTTAATACAGTAAAATGTCAGCCAGTGTAAATTTGTACTGTATTATTTTTAGACATCTAAAAGTGAATATTTGGAATCGATTACACTCGCTGCAAATATCGAAGACATAATAAATATACAAAAAGACACATTTGAATCGAGATCCTCTTCCTCTTTAGGAGTCGCTCATTTTTTGATCAGTTTTTAGCAACAAACCACAGCGAGATTGGACAGAGCTGTGCTCGGGGTTTCTCTACGAGGGGATACTTAGAAGAACGACGGTCACCGACATAGCCAAGCGAATCAGCTCGTTGAAGTGGCAATGGGCACGCCTTATAGCACGGAGGACACGTCTGTTGTGGCCGAAAAGTTCTCGAATGAAGGCCACGAACCGGCAAGCGCAGCGTAGGAAGTAGGAACCAACGAGATGGACGGATGACCTGGTTAAAGCCATGAGTGCAAGGTGAGGCCGCTTCCAATCGAAGCAACTGAAGATCTATGGGGGAGTTCTATGTCTAACAGTGAACCTTTTACGGCTGATACGGTGATGATGAAAACCACTAGCCAAGTGGTTAGAGAACCTGACTGCGAAGCTTGAGGTCCCGGGTTCGATCTTGGGCCAGGGCAGATATTGGTATGAATAATACGAATGTTTGCTCTCGGGTCTTGAATGTTTAATATGTAATTAAGTATGTATTTATCTAAACATGTTTATCCGTTGCCTAATATCCATAATACAAGCTTCGCTTAGTATGGAACTAGGTCAATTGGTGTCAATTGTCCCATTATATTTATTTATTTACTTACATAATCTTCACTCAGCGGTACAGTAGTATACGGCACCGGCTGCCACACTTTCCCGATGCCATCGTCCCACTGTTGCTCTATTTCCGGAGGGTACGCCGCCGCCATGGCCATTAGGGCTGTCATCTTCGTCCGCTCCTTATCCGTGGACCGAACCGCCAGCTCATCTTGAAGGTACAGGGTCGAGAGGATATTGTGACCCTGGATGCCGTAGCGTTGGCGGAGGAACTTCCCAATCTGGTAGGCGCGGCGTTTTCCCGTCTGTAAAGTAAGTTGAAATTTTTAGAAACGAACGACCATCGATGGCTAGGCAGAACGAGAAGATGGCCAGATGATTTAGACGCGTATGCAAGGGATTGGCCATACATTGCGATAGACCGTTAGGTATAGGTAAAGAGGAGAGGCTATTGCACATGGTCCCACGGGACACTATACCAGGAGAGCTAAATAGCAGATTGTACAACAAGAGCATAAAACGTGTCATTTTACCCGAGACGTTCATTCAGTTGTATACCTACATTTAGTTTAATACTAGTTGAACACCTATGTAGATTTAAATTATGCATTTCGTTTGCATGCAAACTGCAGATAAGTGAAATTGTTATGCAAATCATGACGTACCCTATGCTGCCCGATATCACATGCACAAGCAAACTTGGTGTGAGTTGCAGCATGTTAATATTATTATAAAGATATCAAATGTCAAACCAGCTGTCAAATCTTCGGTTAAGTTAATTTCCGCAAGCCGAAATTTACCAGATCAACATTACAGAACACAAGAAGAATTTTATTAATTTACAAATTCAATGGAACAGGCAGGCTTGGTTTATTCTCAGCAACTTTATGGGTAGTTTTCGGGGTAAAAAAATAGTAGATTGCACAACGAGAGCATAAAACGAGCCATATTACCCAAGATGTTAATGTAGCCACCCGAGCCGGTACGTGGATAGACACGTCGAGGGGAAAATGGGTTTATTGCTCGAGTTTTACACTCTGCTTTTCACTTCGATTGAGAGGAAATTAAAAAGCAACATTGAAAACAATGGTTCTCTTACGTATTTACCATAGGTACCTTTAATTTTTCATGCATTGCTATATTGTTTGTTTTATTAATTGATTTTAATTGATTTTATTTAAATACAGGAATTTAAGAAAAAATAACCATATAAAACTTAACTATAAACTAACTACCTAACTTAAAAACTTATACCTACTAAATCAATGCTAAAATATTTTTAAAAAATATAGAAACTTTTTTGTTTATTGCTGTTGACAACTATTTATTGCCTAGGTCTTAGATTAGACGAAGATTTTACTTTATGTACTAGAGCATAAAAAGTCATTTTATACGCCTTTTTCCAGTATGAATAAGAACTTTACGAGCATGAGAAGTGAAAAATATTTTTTTAGAACTGTTACCTCCTCCTTTTACGTAAGACATTTAGACAATCTAGTGGTAATGGAACTGTGAAGACGACGCTAGGTATATTATTTGTGTGGATTAATAATTAATGAGTGTAAAAGAGGCATAACTAAGCTATCAAGAATAACAACACGTGTTTAATTTATGTTTGTGCGTAGATGATACATTGAGATGATTTTATTTAAATTTCATCATCAGGTACACTTATCAGTTTTAAAACAATCACATGCGATAAAAATGTGATCTTTGATATTCTTATTTAATTTTGACACTGGCCGATATCGCAAGATAACAAAAAGTGATTTAACCGTGACAATTAAGTTTTTATAAATAAAACATAAGTGACTCTGATACGCGCACTGAGGATTTTTTTTTAATCATTTGGTCAAGTATAACGTATGTTTGATAATTTATATGCAGCTATGGATCGCAATATCCTGCATGGTTAACATGTATGATACTTAAAAATACCTATGTTATAATATTTCTATGAAAAACAAAGTTTTTTTTGGAGTTTAGTGTTTTCTATTCCTTTAACGCCATCTAGCGGTGTTTTGCCTGTATAAAAACTCATCGACACCAATTGATCTAGTCTCAAAGTAAGCAGTATTATCAATCACAGTAGTAACCGACAAATATTTTCGGTTTCTAGACTTAACGGACTTATATAAAAAAAAATAAATATAATTAAGTATATAAATATGTAGATGAAATCTTAGTTACTTATTTATGCGAGATGAAGATTTGCGCACACGCACAGTACATGTCGTATGTACCATAATCAATTTTATTATAAATTTTAATTATGATTGGTTTATTGGAGTCTTTTTGTATTTTTTATTTCAACTCCAAATTTTGTTACCTTTACGGGTATCCCGTGAAACCATATCGAAAATACAAATATATTGATTGCTTAGTAGCGACATCTCTTGTCTGGGTGAGCGGTTGGTTCCGAAAGAATGTGACGTCTCTCGATGAGAGCGGAACATAGATGTCGCTAGTGCTGCTGCATAAGTAGCGTAGTAGAAATAAGCAACCTGAGATATGTATGCATAGGAAAAATTCGTGTCTAGATTCCTGTCCAGCGGTGGTGTAGGGGTTATAGCACGCAGCACGGATTGCTGAGGACCTGGGTTCGATTCCCAGCGCTGGTCTCTTTTTCTGGTTTTTCTGTGCATCCATGTCTCAGTTTGTATTTTCGATATAAATTTTAATGTTAAAAAAACGTGACAGCCCTAGAAGACTTGTCCCAAGCTACTAAGAACGGCGAAGTATGCAGCTGGGGCTCCTCCCACCCGCGTCTCACCCCTCACGCCCCGCACGATTGCTTTGTCTAGTCGTCTCCGTCGGATTACTGTAGGGAAACTTGTTATACCATGGTATTATCATAGAACCTTACATTTGTCAGCCCCTCCAGACCTTCTATGTATGTGATGTTTTTCAGCCTTTCAGCCTGACTGGAAAGTGACAGTTCGTCGGAGTCAGGTGACCTGTCGCCGTGACGGTTGACCTGAAAAAGTAGAATAAAAATGTCTACTTATTTATTGAGAAATTAATCCATAGGTTGACACTGGCAGCTACAGAATCAACAATGACAGCCATAGAAATGTCACATTAACCAATAAATAAAAAAAAAAACAAAAAACACGAGGGCACTGAACATAGTCTAAAAAATCTGGGGTTCTTAACTCATTAAAAATATGGTTCCCTGATCAACAATTAAAGTCAAACTACTTAATACTATAAGAATAATAATTTTAAACAAATTTAAACTTTATAAATCAGAAAACAATACGTGGCTACACTCAAAACACATTCCAGAATAAAATGAGAATATGGCCGCCGTGATCGCTCTAGGTCCGCTCGCAAGACGGGCCGCGCGTTTGAAAAGAACTGAAGTCCAGTCCAGTACGTGACCTTAATATTAATTCTTTCGACATTTACTTATCCTTGAGAAACTGGTAAAAATAATATCTTGATTTCAATAAGCCTTTCGGCGATCTTGTCATCATGTTTTTAAACTTAATAGTTATATTTTAATGGAGCACTGTTAATTTTTTTAATAACCAGTTAACCGTTGGGGGAGAAAAGTCCTCGCGTGGAAACCACGAACCGGAAGATGAAGCAATGTAAAGTCCTACTAGATAGACTGACGACATCGTGAGAGTTGCGGGCAACCAGTGGATGCAAGTGGCGGGTTTTCATTAAGGCGTTTTTAAGGGGGAGCGGCTTTGCTCAGCGTGGAGTGGACGTCTTCTGGATGATGATGATGATTGATGATGACTGTAAAGCCAAGTTTAGACCTGGAGGATAATCTTGCAAGTTGCATTACATTGCGGCGCTCGATTGACCACTACAAACTCGTTGGTTTTACGGCCGCGCAATGTAATGCAACTTGCACGATTTTTCTTGCAAGTCTTAACTTGGCTTAAGATTGATATCTATGGTTAGCATAAAATGAAATTAAAACCAACTACAAACCAGCACGACATTTTAATTATTTCTCAAATAATGATAATCATCGATTGTTGCACTTAATTACTATTGTTTTCGATATAATCACGATCCGCCGACAGATGGGCACGTGCCGGCGATAACCCTTGTAATATTAAAGATAAGTTGTGACGTAAATTAAGAAACGGAATAATTAAAATAATTTGACATACATTCTATGTTTTACTTGAGATATTCACGTGAGTTTGTTAGATAAAAGAAAGAGTTGCTATGTACAAGTCGTGTCAATACAGACCAATCGTGCTGCCTGATAATAGAAAAGGATCATAAATAATTTTATGCTGTTGGTTGTATATTTGGATGAATTTTATTTCTTTTTATTGTTATAATGGTTTTAGTTCTTTACAACGGTTCAAAACAACCAAATATCAACGGAAGTACTAACTGAAACATGCATGCACAAAAAAAAACAGAAAAAGAGACCAGCTCTGGGAATCGAACCCAGGTCTTCAGCATTCCGTGCTGCGTGCTATACCCGTGCACCACCACTGGACAGGAGTCTAGACACAAATTTCTCCCATGCACCACACATTTCAGCCTGTTTTTTTCTTAGTTATTTCAGCAGCGACACTAGCTCTCCCTCTCTCGACTCTTTTTCTGTTTTTTTTCACGTTGGATTTCACGGGATGACCGTAAAGGTAACAAATTTAGAGTTGGAATAAAAAATACAAAAATACCCAAAAACCAATCTTAACCAAATATCAAACGATAAATAACACTCTACGCATAGCTGTTGGTCTCCGGCTGGGAGTTGGGATCTGCGTAAGTCACAATTGTGTTTCTTGTGGGGCTCCACCCCGCCACCGTGGCCTTTCCTGCTCCTCGGGCGACTGCCGCCTGTCCCGCCACGCAGCTCTTAACGACATTCTCAGAAGGGCGTTCGTTAGTGCCAACGTTCCCGCTGCTCTGGAGCCCCAGATTGTACGGATCGATGGCAAGCGCCCTGACGGAATGTCGTTGATACTCTGGAAGACTGGCCGTGCGGGGGCGGCGGTAGACGCCCGGGAACGCCTCAAGGTCACAAAATATTGCTGTCTCAGCGCCCAATCGCCCAATATCATTTCTTTGCTTTCGGCGTCGAGACTCTAGGTCCTTGGGGTAAGGGTGCGCTGGAGCTACACAGGGAGCTCAGCAATAGGTTAAGGGAGGCAACAGGCAACCCTCGCGCCGGCAGCTTTCTCGCGCAAAGAATCTCAATCGCAGTTCAACGCGGGAATGCTGCCTGCGCGATGGGCACCATGACAAGAGGCCCACCTCTGTTTTTTTTAAATTAAAGTTTTAGTTATTTTAATTTAATAGTAGTTTTAGTCCTATGGATATTCTGTATTTTCTTAATATTTCCTAATAAATGATTTTAATTGCAATAACAAAGGTAAAGATCAATAAGTCACAAGAAAATAACCAGCGACAGTTTACAGAAACCGTTTCGAAAACCAGAATATAACAAAGACGGAAAAGTGCAAAACCATGACACAAAACAACAACTTACTATCGAAAAAGCCTACATTTAAACAGCGATAACTTTTTTCACCCAAATATTTGGGACTCGGTGCCATAGTAAAAGTTTTAGAACTAAAAATAGGCTATCCAGTGACATATGCAGCATGCGGCGAACGACTCAGTGTAATGCCGTTTTAGGCTAACTTACGCAGACATGCGTAACCTAATTATTGTAATTTTACTGAGCGTGTGTGATATTTGACAGTCATTGACATTTACACCCTTAGAAGTTATTTTGACAAGCATATAATTTGACATCCTGACAGTACGATGTATACAGAAAGTACAATACTACTGCATTACTGATAACAACACTGACGATGAATTGCTAATTGTATGTGTGTTATCATGCTGGATTTCTTGCATGAGTTTTTGTATGACCCGATTGGAGCCGATCACGGTCGGTCAGAGTGCCTTCAACGGCCAAGGGTGAGTCGGACTCGTATACCGGAAGTCGCATGTCGAAATATATAGGTACGCTAGAAAATAATTACCTATTTATTTTAGCAGATTAGTAATTATGTTAGCAGAGTCCGGTTTCTTATCAAAATGTGTGCAGTGTGGGGTCATTATAATACTGGTTAGTTGGGAACTTTTTTCATTAGGAGTGCGGCCTTGAAAAGAAACAAACTAAACTTCTAGATACTTTATACGGAACCTTCGATGCGCCAAGAAACGGTCACGTCCTAATCCTAATGTACAATAAGGAGTTTATAAATACATAAATAAAATATAAGTGTCTGGTTGTAACGATGTTAACACCACTGCCAATTAAAACAGTGTAATTACGAATACATGCATAAACAAAGGCATTATTGACAATACTGAACAATAAGGGACCTATATGACATGTGGACTATAAAAATCGCATTACTGTTTAAAATGCGTTATTAGTTTTTAGAATAGGTATCTCTAACTGTCGTAATAACGCACTTTTGTTTATAATTTTATTTACTTACTAGCTGTTGCCCGCGGCTTTGCCCCCGTTGTATTTTTTCTGTATTTTCTGTCATAAAAACCTTCTCCTGATAGTAACGAACACAACAAAAAAAGAATTAGCGAAATCGGACCAGTCGTTCCCGAGTTTTGCGCTTAGCAACACATTTTATGATTCATTTTTATTTATATAGATTTATTATACACCTAATGTTAATAGTGTCTATAACTAACTATAACTATTGTGGTTGGTAAGATATGTATATTCCTCAAATAACAAAACACAGACAACAGAACCATAAAAGATTGCAAAAAAAGTAGTATAATCAAGTCTACGTCTTAAAGTCATTTAAATAATAAACACTACACGTGTTATCTAATGTCAGTTCATATATAATATAATAAATATCATATACATGATGGTTTTTATCGAGTTTAAACGAAAGATAACAAAAATGACGATTATGTTACGCTTGAAAATCGAATACCTACTCTAAAATATCAGCGAATTTAAAATTGAGAAGGGATTATTTGAGATAGTGCTGTCTTTGTTGCGCACTAGTTTCTTCACAAGAGATGAAGGAAGAACTGCGTTTATTTTTTTCGCCTTTCTTCCTTTCGCAGTAGCACCTTCACTTCTTGAAAATATGAAGAATGAATATATTATGATACAGCTCCGTAAAATGTCATTACACATTTTAGGTAGACAGGCTAGGTAGAATTCTTACAATTCTCTCATCAAGTTTGTAAATAATGACTGTCAAGACTGTGTGTCATACTTGTTACGACCATTTTTTGGCCGGATGCTGCACTTCATGATGAAAGCAAGCCGCTTTGCACAGTGATAGTACAGGGTAAACTGAGTGATTTGACCCGCAATAGCGGAAGTTTCACCCCTTAGGAACAGAGATGGCGCCACTTCTTTAAAAAATATTTCGAAGAATTCTACAAGCTAAAGTAATAGACCGATTTCAATGTTTAATATCTCAAATGAGAGTCTATTATATACGTTACTTATAAAAAAATATTTACTAAAAACTTTTGGCAAAAACGCCATCTTAAGTTTTTTTTTCTTACCTGATTGGTAGTTTTTACTTGATTGCTTTAAAAAAACTGTATGCAACACGAATGGTTTAATGCATATACATATTACTGAGTACATAACGAGTATTTAAAAAAAAAACCGACACCAATACCTAGTTTAGCCTGTATTATCACTGTGCAAAGCGGCTTGCTTTCATCACGAAGTGCAGCATTTTGTCTCTAACAAGTATGACTATTAATAACACGGTATTTTCCATCAACGAGCTGAGCCGTCTATCTAAGTTAAGAGGAATCAAGAAAAATACGGTGCATAATTGTCTAATTGAATGACTTTTTTTCCGGATACCATTTGATTCTCTAAAAGGAATTTGATATTATTATTATTTTAGTCGGTTTGATTTTCAATGCAGCAACGGTTTTTATAGAAAAAAATTGAACGCCATTTTACTTATTTTGAAAATAAATTACTTTCGAGTACTTTTCCTGTAAGTGCGGTTGAACTACCACCCTGTACACATACTCAACTGGTTTGGCTACACCTAAGCTGCCTAACGATTAATATTCTATTCACGATTGTAAATTAATTTTTTGACCATGTTTTTTGACTGTATCTAATTCTAAAGTTCTCGTGGACCGAATGAATATAAATATGAACCGAAATAACTGGAAGAATAGCAATTTGAAGTGGCAACAGACAACCGTTCGGGGAGAAAGGTCCACGCGGGCCCATTGTGAATTGGGAACTTCACACACATCATTGAATAAGAGCTAAAAGACAGGCGAAATATCGCTAGATGGCGTTAGTAAC